>NC_048229.1:589797-653559 GCF_002007445.2 Ailuropoda melanoleuca
CATCTCCCCACCCCCATCCCCCATCCCAGGCTAGCTGCACACTGAACATCACAGTGTCATGGGCTAGCTCTGCACCTCACCTCACTGAGCCAGGGTCAGGTGGAGGCTGTGTCCATCTCCCACGTGTGGTCCCCCGGGAGGTGTCCTGCTGAGGGTCCTTTCACGGCCACTGATTGTGGCCAGGCAGTGTTCTCACTCTGTGCTGTGAGGTAACCCCCATCCCTCCCCTGTCCTGGACAAAGTCAGGGTTCTATTTGCCAGAAGGAGGGCAGTGGCCACCACGGGAAATGCCACGTTCTCTCCCGTCGGCAGCACTGTTCACGGATCCTGGGCGCCCCCTCTCTTGCTTCGTCGGGGGCTCCCTGCTGCGTTTCCCTCCTTCCTCCTGCTCCTCGTCAGAGTCCCGAGGACATGGCCGTGCGCCAGCTGTCCCAGGTGTAGGGGGTCTCACGCCACCTCCACGGGCTGCGACGGCCGGGTCTCTGACACCTCACGGTGCTCACTTCGAGGGGCCGCCTCCTGCCTCTGCGTGCCCCGCTGCCCCCCCCGTGTGGCACCGAGACCGCCTGTCGCTGTCTTCCTGCACCGCCAGTATGGTGGGGCGGGTTCCTTCAGACATTCAGGCCCTCAGCGTCCGTGACTCCCCTTCTGACCTCCGCTCTGCCCAGCTCGTCCTTGTCTCCCTGACTTCTAAATGCTGGGGTTCCCCAGGGCTCTGCCAGCCTCTCCGCCTGGCACCTCCCACCACACACGGCCTGGCATGGGCCTTCTGGAACGTTCCATCCTCCCTGCCCCCCATCCCGCATCAAGGAGCCAACCCTGCTTGGGTCCCCAGTTGCAGCTCAAACACCGACTCCTCCTGGAAGATTTGCGCCCCCTCCGCCCCCCCAGACTTGTGCTGCCAACGGATTTCAACCCGCCATGTACTCAGTGAACTGTTGAACGGCTGTCTCTTGCCTCCGGGCTGGGATTTGTGTGCCCTGCGTCCCCGCTCGTGGCACCGTGGGGGGGGCCCTGACCAGTGGTGGGCACCCAGACCCCAGGGTCTTCTCTGGCCCGCACGTGGGGCTGTGCCCCATGGGGCTGGGTGTGCCTGGGGTTGTCACCGACGTTGGCCGACTCTGAGGCTTTTTCGGTCTTCCAGAAGACTTGCTTCAGTCTTGACCTACTTTGTCAGAAGAAGAGGCTAGACTATATTCACTGAGTAAAAACACCAGCGAGAAGGGAAGAAAAAAACGTGTATCTGTCAAGGACGGCAGAGTGGGTGATGGCTGACCCCTGAATCGCCTCTGTAAGGGCCCCTCCCTGAGCACAGTGACCTTCTGAGGTGACCTTGGGGGGCACGGTGGGGTCGTCTGTGCCTCCCTTCCGGAGAAAGCCTCCTGTGCTGGGTCTGCGTGTGTTCGGGGTGCCGTAACAGAAGGCCACAGACCGGCCTATAAACAGCACACCTCTTTCTCACAGCTCGGAGCAGAGATCCGGGTCAGGACCCAGCACGGTCCGGGTCCAGTGAGAGCCGTCTTCCAGGACGTAGCTGCCTTCTCGCAGTGTCCACGCGGCACGGAAGGGGCTGGGCTCTGCGGGGGCCTCTGTTACAGGGACAGCTCCCTCTCTGGGCCCCATGCTCACAACCTCATTGCCCCCAGGGGCCCCAGCTCCCGACATCACGTGGGGGTAGGTTTCAACACGTGAGTTTTGGGGGAGCACAAACATTCAGGCCGTAACAGCCGAGTAGAATTAAATCCACCAGAGAGGTGTTCAAGCCCCAAGGCTCTGTGAAGGTGACCTTACGTGGAAACCGATCTTGGCGGGTGTGAGTAGTTAAGGTGAGGCCTTAGTGGATTGGGGTGGCCCCTGACCCCATGACCGGTGTTTTCGAAGAAGAGACCGAGCGGCATGGAGCGGTGCTCAGGGAGAGGGGCACGTGGGACCGGGGAGGAACACCGCGGCACTAGGAGCCACGCGGGGCCGGGACAGTCTCCCTCGCAGCCTCAGGAGGACCTGGGGCCTCGGGCCTCCGGGCTGCAAGAATAAACCCCCAACAGGCCACCTAACGGGGAACGTCCCTACAAGGCCCCGTCCGCACAACACGCACTCTCGCTGCCCCCACCCCAAGCACACGGGCAGCTAACCTGCTCCGAGAACAAAACAGCTCACCGCTTGCCTTTGTCTCGACTGCTGCCTACCCCCCCACAGGGATGGGGCCCCAAAGACACAAGCCCCAGCCCGCTGTGCCTGGATGCTTTGCACTGATGTCGAGTGTGCAAGCCCGCCCGCGGGGTGCGGGGCCCCGGGGACAGGAAGCTGGGAAGTCTGAGCTCAGACCTCATCTGTTTCTGAGGGCGAGCTGGTGGCTTTCCAACGGTTCTGCTGGAATCTCGGTGACGGGGGGTCCTGAGGCTGGGGCTGCTGCTGCTGCAGGAGATGACTTGGTGCTGGGATTCGGGGAGACCGTGCACCCCACCTCCAGGCACCTGTAATGTCGGTGCTGCTGTGTGGCGCTCTGGGACTCACCGCATCTGCTCAGCCCCCCCTCCAGCGGCCGCCTTGGGCAGGTGTCTCAGCCCCCCAGGGTCTGTGGGCACCGGCGGCAGCCACGCTGCCTGGGGCGTTTCTATCTGCTGGGTTTTCTCCACTGCTCCTGCTTCTTTGCACGTCGACTCCCGCGTGATTGGATGCTGGACATGGGGTGTTCCGCCATCAAGGGGCTGCATTTGCTGGCTGTAACTCGCCGGCAGCTCTCCCTGGCTCAGCCCGGCGGGGTCCCCTCATCCACTCCCATCCCTGACCCGGGGGGACTCACCTTGCACATTCTGCCTCCGCGACCTCGGCTCTCCGTCGTCTCAGCTCAGGGAGACAGCTGTGCACGCAGTGAGCTCCCCGGGCAGCATGCTCAGTGCCTGCAGCCTGAGGTCTGGAGACAGCTGCCTCGTGTGCTTTGTCCAGTTTTCCGGTTGTTGATGGCGGTGGGCATGCCTGTCCCGGGGACTCCGGTGTGGCTGGAAGTGGAGAAGTGGGGGTTTGCACCGTCCCAGGCAGATAGCGTTCTTGTCTTTTGAACCTGACGATGGTTTGGGGTGGCAGCCGTTGCGGCCCCAAGCGGCAGGCCGTGGGCGGCTCTGACAGGAGGACCATCAGCGTCCTGTGCAGAGGGACGGTCACCGCGCTTCCCCCTTCCCAGAAGATGCGTGCTGAGGGCACCAGCCATGCCGGTGAGTGTCTGCACGCAGTAGGGCACCTCCCCAGGCATCTCCGACCAAAGCCTGGCAACGCGGGGTAGGGTGGGGAGTGCTACCCTCATGTGTCTTCCCAGACGGCTCGGCTCAATCGCCCCTGCTCTGGGGCTGGGGCAGGCATCTCCTCCTGGTCGACTCCAGGTCTTCGTGTCCCTGTCCACGACATGGGGGTGGCCCCGAGGCCCTCTGCATCCTCGTGAGTTCCCTGATTTCGACAGCTCAAGAACAGCCATGCTAAACTGAGGGTCAATGCAGTGGGTTGAATTGTGTCCCCTAAAAAGACATGTCTGAGCCGTAGCCCCGAGTACATGTGGATGTGGCCTTATTTGGAGATAAGGTCTTTGCAGATACAATCACGGTAAGGATCGGGAGATGAGGTCATGCTGGGTTATCCAGGTGGGCCCTACATCTAACAACTGGTGTTCTTACCAGAGACACGTGCGTGCAGGGGAGAAGCCGTGTGAGGACAGAGACAGAGATGGGAGGGACGCGGCCATAAGCCCAGGACGCCTGGAGCTCCCAGAGGCTGGAAGGGCAGGAAGGACCTTCTCCTGGAGGCTCCGGAGGGAGCGTGATCCCACCCGCCCTGGATCTCGGGCTCGTGGCCCCAGAACTGAGAAAACACCTTCCTTCTGTTCCGAGGCCTGCGGTGTGCGGCGTTCTTGCAGCATCTCTGGGACATGACTTGTGCCAGCTGCGCCTGTGTCTCGGGCTTGGGGCTCTGCACCCCCAGCCAGCAGCTCAGAACGTCCCTGCCGTGTCTGACCAGGCCTGCTGCTGCCCGCCCACCACGTCCCTCAGCAAGCGTCTTTAAGGGGCCACCCGAAGTGAGTGACAGCGCTCGGCTTAGGAGCTGCAGGGGTGAATAAGACACTGTCCTGTCCTAAGGACGCAGGTGAGCGCGGAAGGGCCCACAAACACGTGGCTGTACCCAGGGGCGCGTAGGCCTTCCAGCAGGTCGAGAGCTATTGATGAAATACGTCCGGGATTGATTTATTCAGCCACTTTTTCACGCTGAACGCACCGAGCCACGTCTTTCTTCTCAGGTACACTCAGCCCCAGCGAGGCCACTGATGGAGAGGACAGTGATCCTGGGACCCAAGACTGGTGCCAACAATGATCAAATCCCCCAGCGTCTGTGGCTGCCCCGCCCTTCGTGGCTCGCTGCTAACGTCCCCCCTGAAGAGGCTCTGGTCACGGACCCAGGGCCCCTCGTGGAGAACAGCCGGCACGTACCCACGCAGACATGTGGAACTTTACCTGCTATACTAGTGCATCTCCCGTGTCCTGCCCGGGAGGCCCCAGGGCCCCGGGCGTCCTCTGTCCTCCGCACGGAGCTCCGACACACGGATTCCCCTCTTCCGCTCCTGCCGGGTGAGGAACGCTCGGAGCCCAGCCCTGTGCCGGTGTCCCCATCGGTCTGTCACCTGAAACCTGCAGGTGGCCGTCCGTGCGAGTCCGCTCAGGCGGCCGCAGCAAAGCCCGCAGCCCGGGGGTGTTTCTGCTCGTGCTGGAGGCCCGAGCTCGGCCCCCGCACACGTGGCTTCTGCTGGTTGGCTTCCTGGCTCACGTGGTGTCTGCGCGCGGCGCCCTGGCTGGGGGGCTCCGACTCACGCCTCCCCCGGGCCCCAGCCCCTTGGCTAACCGCTCAACAGGCCGTGGCACAGACCACGCGATGCCCTCTGACGCGGCTCCCGGCTTCTCAGAGGCCAGTCGGGGTCCGGCCTCTGGGCGCCTCCTGCCCCGGGGTGGGGCGGGGCGCGTGGCGCGGGTCACGGCGGGGCACCAGGACGCTCAGGCGGACGCCGCCCCCGCCCAGCCCCGCACTGGAGGCCTCAGTGCGAGAGGTGTGCGCACCGCCCGAGCAGGAAGAGCCCCTTCTGCGGAGCCGCTCAGCCGTCCGAGCCGCCGTCCGAGGCCGCTGCAGCTTGGCGGCCGACACGCTCACACATGCGCCGTGTCCCGTGCAAGAACACGAATGCACCCTGGTACCGGCACCCGCGCACACGCCGAGCCAGGGCGGGCGTGATCGCCGAGACACCGCCGGCAAGTCCTACGCTCAGTTTTCGAGAAGACTCAGCAGACAAGCGGGGGGAATAAGCCCGGACCCCTGTCGCTTGTCAGAGTAAAGGCTTCAGTCTCCAGACGGGTTTCCGCGTGCTCTCCGACGCCTGCAGTGAGTTCCCGATGCCCCACCCCCTGCTACGCTTGACCGGATGTGGCAGGACGACCCACCCGGGAGCACCCCAAGGCAAGGTGGCACCTGAGTGTGGGGGAGGGGAGCTGGGCTCTGCCTGACTGCGTGGCCCCAGGTGGCCACATGAAGGCGGGAGAGGGCAGGGGAGGGCAGGTAAGGGCAGGCATCTGGGAAGCCAGCCGTAGGCAGGCAAGAGCACCGCTAGGGGCCCCTGGCTGTTTCTGTGGTGTCCAGCTTGCGTTCTGGATGCAGGTCTCCTCTGGGTGTGAGGAGCCCCGACACCACCCAGTCTCCCAGCCTCCGAGCCACGCATCTCCTCTCTCCCTCCCTCACCTGCCCCCCTCCCGGTCTCCTGGCCCTGGGCTCCTAGAGCCCTACACACCTTATCAGTGGCCTGAGCTGTGGGGAGAAGCTGCAGTCTATTAAGATTTAAAGAGATTTAATGTAAGGAGACAAGCAAGAGAAGGAATTTAATTTAGGGATAAAAAAGAGTAATCAAATCTCAACTTGTGGACAGAGTCGTTGCCGGATTGCCAATTGTGCTCGCACATCCGTTATGAAGCAATTAACTCGGGTGGCGGCTGGCTCCCAGGGGCACAGGCCAGGCGCCGGTGGAAGCGCTCCAACCGCGGGGCAGCGGCCGGCAGAGCTGGGCCGAGAACAGGTGCANGCCCCTGGGCGGCGGGGGGGGGTGGGGGGGCGCTCCTGGCCACCCTTTCCAGCCCTGTCCTCGGACTTCTGGAAGGACGTTTAGAGGCAGTCCGCTCCCGTGCCTTTTCCTCCCACAGTTTTAGGAAGCCTGTCCGCTGAGGGTTTGTTTACAAATGCCCCGCTGACCCGCAGGGACAAAGCTGCCATCTTCTCCAGCAGGGGGGGATGGGCGTGACCCCTCCCCACTGGGGGTGCAGGGGTCCTTCCCCACTGGGGGGGGGTGACCCCTCCCCTCTTGAGCCCAGTGGCAGCCATGGTGGGGGGGAGGACAGAGGGAGGAGGGAGAAGGGACACATGGCCTCATCAGGAGTAAAAGGTCCAAATGGCCATGCAGCCCCCAGCTCAGGGCTGAGTTAGGAGACCCCACTGGCGCTGGGGGTGTTGAGCTCCACATCTGGGGACAGAGGGAGTGCTATTGTCACCGTGGCCTCCTTCCCCAGACTGGGGCCCGTGCCTGTGGTGGCTGAGACCTTGCGTTCACCTTCCCTTCGTCCCCTCTCCTAGGCCCAGGTCCCCCGCAGGACGTTTGCAGCCTCGGTCACGAGCCTCACCTCTCGCATGGCATCCAGGAGAGGTCAGCGGAGCCCCCAGACTACTTGGCCTGCACCCCAAGGGCAGCCTGCCTGCGATGCCCAGTCCACGCAGGGTGACTCCTGGATTGGGGTGAGTCCGTCCGGAGGCAGACAGAGGGCACAGCCGTTGGGGTTAGGGTTAGGGAGGGGCATGCAGAACAGCTCGAACATCTTTAGACTGAAAGCAGACCCTGTCTGGATTCGTTGCTGCCGGCGTCTCCTTTCTCAGGAGGGACTCGTGGGTCCTGGGGAGGGGCACGCGCGTCCGCCTCCATCCTTGGGACGAACCCGCAGGGAGCTCCTGCGGGCCCCGCTCCCCGCCCCCCGCCTCCCCCTTACCTTCTGGCGCTGAGGCGCTAACCTAACCTTTGATGGCAACTGCTGAGCAAGGCGGTCTTGCCGATGATTTGTTCTGTGCTGCCTAAGGGAGTCTTCTCCAGACGCTCTGGGTGTTGGATGGCTTCACTAGGACGGGTCACGGTGTGGGTATTTCTCATCAGAATTTCCTGGAAAACAACACGTGAACCCCTCGGACTCCTCCCTGAGCGCGTGAGGCCTTCAGCGCGGCTGCGGCTCCCAGGGACATGGGGGAGGCGGGCGTCCGCACATACCCGGCCGGGACCCTTGGGTCACACTGGTCAGATGGGGACACTGCCCGGTCGGAGGACTCTCCGGGGACGTGACCCCCGATGCGCCTGGGGCCCCGGATACGGTTTCAACAGGCAGCAGCGCGGGGCGACTCCAGGGCGGCTCAGGAAACGTGGACGTGGTCTGGGGATGAGATGAGGCAAGACGCAGTGAAACAGGAAGATGAGAACCGCCGACTGGTAAAAGCAGGTAACAGACAACAATGTACAGCACGGTCTTATTTGGGGCAAAAATGTGTGTATACAGAAATACACACCGATTTGCGATAAGATCTGGAAAGATGTGCTGCGGGCGTAGGCGTAAAGGTGTCTGCATGGTGGGAATGTGAAGTCGTGTTTCTGTTTGTTTGTCTCCGGTATTCTGCCGCCACGCCTGTCAGTCCTGTACCAGCGGTGGGGCTGGTTACGAAGTGGGTATGAATCCAGAAAGCCTCCCTCTTCCGTGGTGTCACTACACTTCCGTGTGGGGCGTTTATTAGACGCGTCACGGTGTTAACTTGTCTCCCGTGATCTCCCCTCCCCCCTCTCAAACCACTCCGTTATTTTATCGCCTCGTCTTATGTGCTTCTTGTTGCTGAAGTTATATTATGATTGTTTTAACGTGAAAAAGTTATTGGAACTTCCTTCAGGCCTAGAATTCGAATCCTCCCCCGCCGCGTGCTCTGTGCGACCCCTCTGTCCCTCGCTGTCTCCCCAGAGCGCGCTGGGGGACCCTGGCCGTGATGGATTGGGCGTGTCACTTGCTCGTCTCTGCTGTGAGGGGTTCTCGACTCCTGCCCCCGGGACCCGGGACAGACTTGCTGCCCTCCCCCCCACATCACCCTGGACTTGCTCTTTGGGGCCGGCTGTGTCGGGGATGACAGGTGCGTATTTCAGATGCTCCCACTTCTTAGAAAACCCGGGTTCTGTTCCACGTGGCGATGAGCCCAGCTAAAAGCAATGGCCGTTATTCACAGTGTTGTCTATGCTGCTGGCCTGGGGGGTCCACTCTGAGCACCCCGTGTCCGGCATCCCTCACTCAGTCTTGTAGAGCCCCCAGCATCTCCCACAGAGCTTCCCTGGGGGGCCCAGAGCCTCCTTCCTTCTCACGGTGCCCACTCTGCATGTCTCCGTGGCCCCGGCCGCCTTGTCCTGAGGCCTCAGCCGGAAGAGGGGAAAATAGAAAGATCCCCAGAGTTCGTTCCTCTGGAGATGAAGTATTTATGAGCAAGTTCAGGACTTTGCCACCTCGCCAGTCTTTCTCTGTAAAATCACTTATTTTAGTATCAAATCGGCAACGACCATTTGGAGGGTGTCGCTCCAGAGCCGTGTCCGTGAATAATTACCGTCACTTTGTCTCTCGGAGCACATCTAATTCGTCCACATCATTCAGTACCCACCCCCGGGCACAGGGTCTCGGTGCGGACGGAGCCCACGGCGTCGGGAAGAACCAGCAGCGGCTCTCAGATGGGACCAGGTCGCGCTGGGGGGAGGGGGCCGGGCCGGGGAGGAGGGTGGTGGGAGACACACACTTAGCCGTTGAGTTTGGGAGTAATTGTAACAAAGCGTGATTGGCAGAAGCTGCCTGACTCCCCGAGGGCAGATGAAAAGGGGCTGGAGCAGGGAGGCCACCTCGCGAGGCCCGTGGGTGCATGGCGAGGACGGAGAGCACAGACACGTCGGGCTGCAGTCATGTGGCCCGTGCACTTTGCCCTCGGCACGTAGCTGTGGAGACCCCCGCCACGAGGAAGGGCTCCGGGGACCCGCCTGCGCACACGCAGGAAGCTCAGCGAGCCCAGGATCAGGGGCCACCGCGCAGCTGGCGGGAGGGGCCTCTGGGCACATCCTCCACGGGCTCTGGACACAGCGCCAGCCCCTCCGTCGCCCGGCTCCCCGCAGGAGGGCCTCACCACTCAGGCCTACCCTCTCCCAGGCTCGAGTTTTATCGCTGGGAAAACTCATTTGATCGTAATGATTTTCAGCCTGGAAGTTAGCAGATTTTGGGGATGCTCTTGAATACATTGCCTAGAAAGAGAGATGAGCTTCATCTGTCCTGACGGCAGCTTTTGCTGAGTGGGCCGGGAGCAAGTGCACGCACGAGGGGCTGTTTCCGGCAGGGGGCTGGGGGCTAAGCGCAGGCTCGCCCCTCGCGACACTTGTACCATTCTTTGTGTTTGGATGTGCATACAAGTCGAGCATACTTTCTCCTGATCGTGTTAGGAAAATGTTTATGGGAGAAACGCTGTGAAACAGAGGCGTGCATAAGTGCAGCCTGCAGGCTGCGGCCCCACGGGCGTCCCATCCGTCCTGGAGGCCGTACGCCTTGAGTCTACAAACTGCAACATCTCCTGATATATTTCTGTCCCCCTGATTTTAATGACCAGAGAGTGTTCCCTTGTGGGTATGGGTGCCCATGCTTCGCCAATGTCTTACCGTCGTGCGTTTCCCTGGCCTGCAGGCTTTAGCGCGTGAGTCCCCGAAGCCTGGCGTCCCCGCGGGGAGCTGCCCCCCATGTCAGTGGTTTCCAGCAAGAGCACGTTTTTCCGACACAGTCCACTCTGGCTTTGCCTCCCAGACACAGGCTGAGCAGCAAATCCTGACCGGGCCACAGGGGCAGCCCAGGGACCCACGGCTCTGCCTTTCCCAGGCTCCGGAAGCTTCCACTTACACCTTTGTCCCAAGTGGGACCATGCCCGTGGCCGCCAGCGCAGGGCCTCACCCAGAGCGCCGGCAACTACCTGTAACAGTAAGGCCATCTACCCCATTAGCGGTCACACTGTGATGCACCCCGAAGACGCAGTTGTACCGCCTGCTGGTTCCTGGGGCTGCCATGACACGGCCCACGGAGTCGGGGCTCAACCACACGCATGCACTCTCTACGGTTCCGAGGCCGGAAGCCTGACGTCCGGTGTCCCCACGGCGGCTGCGCTCTGGGGAGGCTCCTTCCTGCCCCGCCCGACACCTGCGGGTGGCCAGCCATCCGCCACGTCCCTCACGCTCACATGGGCCTTCTCCCTGTGTGTCTCTGTGTCCACACGTCCCTCTCAGTAAGGACACAGACTAGGGGCCCAGCATGACCTCATTGGAACTAAGTACATCTCGAGGACGTGTTTCCAAATGCGGTCACCCTCTGAGGAGCTGGGGGCTAGGACGGCGACTGATGAATTTGGAGGGACACCGTTCGGCCCACGACAGACCACAGGTGGAAAAGGAAAGTGTTCTCACTCGGACTGTGAAACGGGGGGCCCAAGCCACCATGCTCCGGGGCCCCTCGGACCAAGGAGCTATTTTCACTGCGGGTGGTGAACACGACCGAGGGTGACTAAAGCACCCCAAACTGGCGGCCCGCACGATGGACGATTGCTCTCCCGCATGGTTTAGGGGTTGGGAATTCAGGGAGGCCTGGCTAGGGCTCTGGCTTGGGGTCTCGGGGTTACTAGCAGCTCAGTTGCCGGTGGGACTGGAAGGCTGCACGCGGGCAGGAGTGCCTCCGGGGCAGTCGGTGGGACGGGAGATACCTTACCTCCTGCACACCTGGGGCTGTCACCGCCCCTGCCCCCACCCTGCGGGAGCGGTCATGCAGGATGTGGGAGATGTGGGGAGGCCACCACGCTCCGCTGGTCCCACAGGTCAGCTGCCCTCAGGGCATGGCTGGCATGGGTGGGGATGTGGGGCCACAGGGTGGGCTGAGTTTCACCCTAACAGAGCACCGGTGACGGCACACCAGACGTGACGGGAGGCTGACGGAGGACCAGGCGGCTGTGGACTCGCCGGTCCCCCGCGGTACTGGACGTCAGCCCGGAAGCAAGATCACTGCTGTGAAGTCCTTGCTGACACCCTGGGTGCCCAACTCCCTCAGTGACGTTCAGATTTCCTCGCCAGGCTGGCATGTTCTCTCCTCCTGGCAAGAGGGCAAACTCAGCTGCTGCCCGTCCTTCCTTCTTATCCTCCCCCTCCTCCCTCCCTCCCTCCCTCCCCGCCTCCCACCAGAGAAACAGGACCAGATGACGTGTTTATGTAGCTACAGAGGTGCCAGTCCCAAACCTGCAGGGATGGAGGCAGGACGGAGACTGGGGGGAGAGCTGACGCCGTGTCTTGAGTCTGTGGGCACAATTACCTCCCCCAGGGACCTCAGTCTTTTTTGTCTTCCAGCCTTCAACTGATCAGTCGAGGCCCACCCACGCTGTGGCGGCTAATCGGCTTTACTCGAAGTCTACTGAGTTAAATGTTAGTCATGTTCCCCCCAGAAATAGAAAACTCTGTCCTACAATTCCTATGGAACCTTAATGACCCTGAATAGCCAAAAAAAACAAAAACAAAAAAACAGCTCTTGAAAAAGAACAAAGCTAGAGGTCTCACCTCCTGATTTCAGAACCCATTACGCAGCTACAGTAATCCGAACGGTGCCTAAAGACCAACACATAGGCCGATGGGGTAGAGTAGAGAGCCCAGAAATAAATCCTCACATCGGGGTCCAAATGTGTTTGACAAAGAGGCCGATACCATTCCACAGGGGAAGGACGGCTTTTCCAGAAGGTACACCAGGCAGCTGGGTATCCACATGGAAAAGAGAGAAGTTGAGGCCTTGTCATACATCATATGCAAAAATTAACCCCAGATAGATCAAAGAGTTAAACGTAAGACTCAAAAGTATAAAACCCTGAGAAGAACACACAGGGGGAAATCATCATGACATTGGATTTGCTATGACACCAAACAACAGAAGAGAACAGACGAACTGGACTTCGCAAGACAAAACCCTTGTGTGCGTCAGAGGACACCATCGAGAGAGTGAAAAGAGAGCCCACAGAGTGGGAGGAAATGCTTGCCAATCATACATCGGATAAGGGATTGAAATCCAGGAGATAGAAATCCTGAAACCTAACAACAACCCCCAAACAGTCTGATTCAAAAATGGACAAAGGACTTGAATAGACATATCTCCAGAGAATACGTACAGTGGACAATAAGGACGTGGCAGGTGCTCCGATGGTTTATATCTGCACTCTAAGGACAGGCGAAGGTGCACAAAATGTGGTCCATCCCTATAACGGACTATCGTTCAGCCTGACGCCTGCCACAACGTGGACAAACCTTGAGGACCCGAGGCTGAGGGAAATGAGCCGGTCACAGTCAGACACGGTGTGGTCCCACTCACCTGAGGGCCCAGACCCGTCGGGGTCCTAGAGATGGAGCAGGCGGTGGGCGCCAGGGGCTGGGGCAGGGCCCGTGTTTAGTGGGGACAGAGCGTCAGTTTGGGAAGATGAGAAAGTTCTGGAAGTGGACGTTGGTGGCGGCTGACGACGGTGTGAAGGTGCTTAATGCCCCTGAACCGTCCACTTAAAAATGGTTAGGATGGTAAATTTTTACATTATATGTATTTTACCACAAGTTAGAAGTGTTACTCGTGTCTAGAAAATACCTTTGCAGCAACACTTACACTGGTTTTGATGCAACACTGGGCACCATGGCCTCGTTGGTTTGACTCAGGGCTGACGGCGCAGAGACAGAGGCTGGAGGAGACTGGAGTCCTGGGGGAGACACAGAGAGACAAGAGCTGTGTCTGCAGAGCCGGCAGGCGGACGCCCGCGTGCGCCGTCCCAACCTCCCGGACGGCATGTGTCCTGCTGTCTTTCCCAGGGTGGGGCCGGCGGCTTCGTGCACACGGCCCCGCACTGCTCCGTCTGCACGCACGGAGGGGTTTAGCGGAGACTCACGTCCGCCGGGCCATGCCCTCCTGTCCCTGCATCCCCGCCAAGACCTAGGGGAGTCCGGTGGCCCGGTGGAAGGGGGCAGTGGGCAGTGAGGAAGGCAGGCTGTGGGTGGGCAGCAGGGAAGAAGCACACGGGCTTGCAAGCCGGTCACCCCGTCCCCGTCGCCCCACAGATGGTGTGCCCTCACGGCCTGTGGCCACGAGTCTGCGAGCCACAGAACGTGGTCCTGACGTCTACTGGGGTAATGCTCTGGAGGCGTCTTCAAAGCCAGCTCTGTGTTCCCATGGCCAATGGGGTGGCGTTGAAACCCCAGACGCCACCAGCCACCTCCTCTCCCACCCTCCCCTGGGTGCTGGTGGTCACGCCTGAGCCCAGAAATGTGTCCTGACCCCTGCCCTACCATGGGCCTGCCTCGGGTCAGACCCCTGGGGCCGCATGCCCACGTGCCACTCCTAACAACCACCCTTTCCGTTCTCGAAGATTCCTCCTGCGGGGCTGGACCCGGAGGACGTCCTCCTTCCGCGGCTCAGCTGTGCTCCCTTAGGCTTACGGCCCCAGGGGTCCCTTAAGAGCAATCCCTTCTCCTAATTGAATGTGGAAATGTGCTCCATCCAAGCGGCACTGTTATTATTTGGTGCTGAATTTCAAGTAAAATAAAAATTAAGATTCTCAGCGCTGGCTCTTCGGCAATCATGAATCTCATCTCTGTTTGCTGCACAGCGAGTCATGCGTTTGAGAACAGTCATGCTAATGGAGTCAGAAATGTAATTATATTTATAATTGGAAACATAACTTAGCTGCTTCTTTTGTGAGGCTGGATCTAAATGTTGGGTGGGATGTGTACTGTGTGTGATGTACGTGTGCATGGGTGTGTGAGTGTGTGTTGGTGTGCAAGCATGTGTGATGTGTGTGCGTGTGTGCCTGTGTGCATGTGTGTACGAGTGTGTGTTGGTGTGCACGCATGTGTGTGTGCCCGTGCGCATGTGTGTACGAGTGTGTTGGCGTGCACGCATGTGTGAGGTGTGTGCGTGTGCCCGTGTGCATGTGTGTACGAGTGTGTGTTGGTGTGCACGCATGTGTGATGTGTGTGCGTGTGCCCGTGCGCATGTGTGTACGAGTGTGTGTTGGTGTGCATGCATGTGTGATGTGTGTGTGCCCGTGCGCATGTGTGTACGAGTGTGTGTTGGTGTGCACGCATGTGTGATGTGTGTGTGCGTGTGCCTGTGTGCATGTATGTACGAGTGTGTTGGTGTGCACGCATGTGATGTGTGTGTGTGTGCCCGTGTGCATGTGTGTACGAGTGTGTTGGTGTGCATGCATGTGTGATGTGTGTGTTCGTGTGTCTATGTGTGTACAGGTGCGTGTGTGTATGAGTGTGCATGTGATGCGCGTGTGCACATGTGTATGGGCATGCATGTCTGGGCGTGTGCACACACATGTAACATGCGTGTGCATGTGTGCAGGAGCACATGGGTACATACACGTGTGCGTGTGTGTATCAGTGTGTGTTTGGTGTGCGTGTGTGTGCACCAGTCTAGCAGGTATCTACTGAGGGAAACCTCTCACCGTACCTTGACGTGACCTTGGGCAGATCCCAGTAAACAGACTCCCTTCCCTCCATGGATGGGCCCCGGGCGGCCTCATCCTTCTCGGCTGCAGAGGGCGGACTGGGTGGAGCGGCGTCCGGGAAGACAGGGGCCATCCCCAGGGATCCGCCTCAGGGGGCTTGTGCAGAGTATGCTGTTTGGGACAGGGTGACGACTGACCGCGCCAGGCTACACGGGCTTGGGCCCTGAGTGCCCAGGGTGGCATTCTCAGGAGTAGCCACCCGCCTCCTGGTGCAGCCCCCGTGGCACCCTGGACTTGCCCGGGGCCACGCACTCCTGCCCATGCACCTTGGAGGCCGTGTCCAGCCAAGAGGATGGCAGTGAGTGGAAAGGTGGCTGTTGGTTGCCAGGCAACCTTCCCCAGGGCGATCCAAACCCCGGTTTTGTTCGGGCTTCCGGCCGCAGCAATGTGCTCAGGGAGGCAGGCCCTCCCCGGCCCCCGGGTGATGTTCACTCCGGCACAGACAATCGTGCTACATGGTCAGCCGTGCCGATGACCAGGGGCCCCGACCCCGCAGGCCACCCTGCCCTCCTGATGGGACCCGGGCAGAGACGGCCAGGGGTTGCACTCTGCAGAAGAGGCAGGAGGAAAGGAGGGGCTCCCCGAGGCTTTCTGACACTGACACCGAGGGACAGGCACAGGGTCCCCAGAGAAACGCTCCCTGGCCACCCCTCAGCCCGCCCTCAGCCAGCCTGCTTTCCTAGTTATGGACGCGAGATCATTCATCCCTTGTCATTTTTGCTGCTTTTTGGCTGGGCTTCTGTTTCGGAGAGCATTCCGCTGGGCGCAGGCGTGGAGAGCGTTTCGTGCAGGGTTAGGGCTCATCACCTGGAAAGCTCTGTGATGCGTCGCCTGTCCATGGTACTGTCCAGGTGGCGCTGGCTGCCCAGGCGGGTTGGGGAGAGCTCCCTCCTCATCGTCCAGGAAAGGATCCCTTGAGGAGGGAGCCCCCCTCCTGACAGGAAGGCTTTGCTGCCCACGAAGGCGACGGCAGCGGCGGGAGATCGGGTGATGTCGCCTTCCCGGGAGCTCCCTAGAGCCATCTGCAAACTCGTCTTCAGCCAAAACTGCTCCTGGGGCCCCAGGTTGGGGGCAGGAGACCTCAAGGTCCGGCGGGCCCTGCTCTGTTTGGGCTGATATGAAGAGGGCTGGGCCAGCTCTTACCTGTTTGCCTAGAAAACAGAGGCTGCACCAGATACAACAGATGGACGTGTTTCCATTTTCTGTCTCTGCGGGCTGTCGGCAGTAAATATCTAAGAGGTTTCTGGTTTTGTGGGCTTGGCGGCAGCTGCTGCCTCCCCTGGCGGCTGCGCCCCACACCTGGCCGGGTTGGCTGCCCCTGCTGCTGCACGGGTGCACTCCGGGTAGCACAGACCGAGGCCCGTGGCCCACGGTGCTCAGAGAGCCTCGGGCTGGGCTCCTCAGGGCTGGGGGCTTCCTGGCAAACAAGTCGTGAGGGGCCAAGGTGAGGAGACCAAAGCCCCGTAGTGCCCCCTCCGGGAAACAGCGCCCCGGTATCCGGCGAGGAGCCCCGTCTGTCCCCCTTCCAGTCCCGCAGCCCAGGAGACCCACAGGGGAGCGTGTCACTGGGCCCGGCCAATCAGGGTGGCCCCGGGCTCTGGCCATCTGACTTCAGGGTGGCCCCGGGCTCTGGCCATCTGACTGGCTGGGGAAGGCCATGTGTGACGCAAGCCCAGCCAGCCAGGTGCGACTGGATTCTGCCCAGGGTGACGGAAAGAGGCCCCCTGTGTCCCGAGGACTTGGACGCTCCGCGGGTGGCATCCTGTTCCCGGGAGGGAAGAGACGGCCTGGAAACAGAGCCAGGACAGACCTGGTCTCGGTGACGTTGGGAGAGCACCTGGATCAAGACGTTCCTGAAGTTTGTGCTGCCCCCGGCTGTTCTGGCCGACCTCGCCAAGACGTGTCCTTTTATAATTTCCAGTGGGGTGTCTGCCATTCTCAGGGACTGAACAAGCCCGGGAGAATACACTATAGCATTTTAACGCGAAAAGCTGAACTCAAGAGAAGAGAAACCAGTTGCCCAGGGCCTCACAGTGAGCTAATGGTGGAACTGGAGGAAGAATCCAGGCTCCTGAGCCCCTGCTCGGTACCCTGCTGGCCCGTGGAGGCTGGGCCTCTCCCCAGATCTGTGCCACCTGGGGCAGTGCCACCTGGGGCTGCCGTGGGCCGCCTCGCCACACAGCCAGTGGTGGGCAAGGAGCATTCTGCTGCCACTTGCTAATGACCTTGGGAGGCCCCTCCTCTGTTCCCTGCTGCACGAGGGACGAGGGACGTCTACACCCTTCCTGCTGGCAGCACTTTTCGAGTCTAGTTCAAAGATGGCTTCTTGAAGTCCTTTTTGCAGAACTGGCCTCAAAGCCTCAAGGTCAGGCCCCCCATGAGCTGCTCTGAAAGAAGAAATTTCTTCTGAGAAAGAAAAAGAGAGGGCTGTGCCTGTGATGTTGCTGGGCTTCTGGGCCCAGCAGGGGGGGCTGGGAGGCACAAATGTTCCCAGGAAACGCAAAAGTTCCTTTTTGTTCAAATTAAGCAAATGAAGAAGAAGGGCTGCGTGCCCGTCTGCTTTCACATCCACACAGACTTGTGCCCACAGAGGGATCCTCTCATCTCTGCCTCCCGCCCTGGTGCCCAGGCCACCAGCACCCGCACTTCTCTCGGGCACAGACCCACTCACCGCTCGGCCTCGGGCCTTCTTGGATGACCCAGAGGTCGCTGGCCAAGCATCTCCAGGCTGGTCGGGATACTTTCCAGGTCAAGCTGCAATGAGTGGCTCCTTCCTTCCCATTCGGCTCACACCTGTCCTGAAGACCGGCTCCCGTATTCCCTCACGCCCCACCTGTCTGGAGAGCTCCTGCTGTAGAAAATCTATCTTTTTCTTCTGTTGAGTCTTGGCACTGACCTGGCTGCTGATCAGGGACTGAGACACTGAGGCCAAGGCTTGGGAACCAGGTCATCTACCTGCGTACCATGCTGTGTAGACCTGAGGGGGCTAGTCCCAAAGGCAGTATGCATCATTTGGGATTTTGTTCAGCTGCATCTAACAAAAACCTGACTATAGTAGGTTAAGCAAAGGAGGACAAATAGGTATATAAGGTTCAAAAACTGCTTGAGGATGTCACTGAGACCTCAGATGCACTTCCTGCCCCATCATCCTTAGTGTATGTCTTTTTGACCTCATGGGTACAAAATGGCTGCTGTACCTCCAAGCATTGCATCTACATTCAAAACAGGAAGAAGAGGCAATACCTAAGTCAGAAAAAAAGCTTGCTCAGAAATCCCCAGGGGATGTCCCCTTCTGCTTTACCGGCCCACAAACATTGGGGAGAAGCCAGGATGGCACAGAGCATGGAACCAAGCTCTCCATTGAAAGGGGCCAGGTGGGGAGGGGTCATGAGACGTAAAGTGAGGAGACCAGTGTGGGAGGAACAGTAGTGAGCAAGTGAAAGTCACAATTTTGGGCTTTATTTTAAAAATTAATAGATTTTGCTTATTTTAGAGCAGTTTTAGGATTACAGAGAATTGAGCAGAAGGTACAGAGTTCCCATATGCACCCCCCTCCCCGTCCTCCTATTATTAGCATCTCACGCGAGCGTGGTACCTTTGCTACTAACGCATGGTTACTGGCGATTAGGCTCCGTCCTGCGCTGTGCGTTCTGTGGGTTTGGGCAAAGGCGGTCTCCGCCATGGCAGCATCATACAGATACACACCCATACCAGCGCTAACTACCTGTTTATGGAACCGTCATCAAGCCCCACGGGGACAGCGATGCTACCAAACCCACTTTACCCAAGAGGAAGCTGAGACACGGGGGTGTGAACCGCGTTCCCCCCCGGACACGCTGCTCCCCAGGAGCAGAGCGCGTGTCGGGTCAGGCCGGCGGATGGGAGGGCCGCTGCCTGTGCTGCCTGGAGTCACAGTGGGGGGGGCCGAGCCGCGCTGTCCGCTGTTGGGGGGGCAGTGGTGCAAAGAGCAGCCAGCTTGAGACCCAAGGGACCGTGCCCCGCCTCCCACGGGGCTGCCCCGAGGCGCCCGTTCCACAGCGACCTGTCCGCAGGCAGCGTTGGCAGGTGCACCAGCCCGCCCTTCCGCAGAGAGAAGGTGTCCCAGCCCGTTATCTCTCTGGCGGCGGCGGGGACAGAAGCATTTCGGATGCAGTCTTATTGTTCTCTCCTGCAGCTCCCACATGCCTGCTCACCCTCAGAGGCAGGGCAGGCTTTGCTGAGCAAACATCGAGCCTGACAGTTGCATCAACAGTGCTTTGTCTGTAATTATTACGCTCCGTCCAGGTGTAATTACCCATAATTCGAGGAGGGGAGTAATCATGTATTTGCCTTGCAATTTGCAGAAGCATCTTAAATTGACGTACCCGCTCTTACTGCGGGGGCCTCCGCAGGGAGTGTGGGGGAGCGAGTGCAGAATGTGGGGAGCTCGGAGGGCTGGGCGGTGCTCCCCGGCTACATCCCGCGGGGCACTGGTGGGGGGATGTCCGCGGTGCAGACTTGGTGGCTCTGCTGCGGCTGTCCCCGGGGTGATCCGGCCAGATCTCCTGCCCTCTCTGTCACTGTGACTGTCTTCACCTGCACCTTGTGCAACAGGAGGTCTGCCCAAGGGGACAGTCCCACCGGCGGTAAGAAAAGCTTTCTGTGCTGGTGGAGAGAACAGGCCAGCTTGGGGGAGGCCACCTCTGCATAGAAGGAATCGCTCCTCGCCTCTGGTTGTGAAGGGAATAAGTTTGCAGGCCCCTGAGGCCCAGGTGCGGGTCGGACAGGGGCGGCCTTCAGGCAGTGTGTGCTCAAGGAGCCTTGTTGGGAGGACGTGGCTGCGGGTGTGTGGTACCTAGGACCTCCAGGACCGAGGCCTGGGTGGGGGGGACGGGTGGGGGCTGTTCTGGGAGAACAGTTGCCTCTGGGCCCATTTCTCAGACACGGAAACTTTTTAGTAATTTGCACAGATGACCTCCTTTAAGAGACTGGAATGAGAAGATGTGAAGAGAGCAGGGAGGGGGAGGCACCCCGCTCAGCACGCAGGCTCAGGACACGGCTGGCGGCATTGCCCCCAGCCCGAGGTGCAGGCACCCCTCCTCAGCCCTGTTCCCAGACCCGGACCTCCCAGGGCAGAGTGGAACATTTGCCTTTACTGGTTTCTCCTGCTTCCGCCCCCTCTTTCTGGTCCGAGGTCTGAGATTATTGGACAGCCTGTGGCAGCTCGTGGTCTCCAGATGTGGCAGCCACGGAATCTCCTCGTATTGGTTTCCATGGCTGCCACGACAGAGTCCCATGGGCATTTATAGTCATCCAGTCCTGGCGGCTGGAGGTCTGAGATCGGGTGTGGGCGGCCTGGTCTCTCCTGAGGCCGCACTCCTTGGTGCGTAGATGGCCGTGTGCTCCCTGTGTCCTCATGTGGTCACCCCTCTGTGTGTGCCTGTGTCCTAATCTTTCCTTACAAGGTCATGTTGGATGAGGGCCCACCCTGATGATCTCATCTGATAAGATGGTCTGCAAAGACCCTGCCTCCAAATAAGGTCACATATGAGGTCCCAGGGGTAGGATTCCATCATGTTTTTTGGGGACACAGTGCAGCCCATCGCACTCCAACCATCCTTGCTCTTCTAAGATGTGACTGTGGCCACCTCCCATTGGGAGGTGGGGGCCACATCGTCTCCCCTGGAATGTGCATGGATCCCTGATGTCAGTGGGATGGTGTCCCATGACATTTGGGGCTTAAGTCATGCAGGCGATGTTTCTCTCTGAGACCTTTGGCTCTGGAACCCATTTCTACGCTGCGAGGAAGCCCAAGCAGCCACGGAGAGGCCACGTGGTGGCGGACTGGGGCCCCTGAGGGAGCCGGCACCAACTGGCCAGCCGTGTGTATGGACGCCCGGCCCCACTCAAGCTGCCCCGGCTGGTGCCTTGGAGGAGAGATGACCCCTTCCTACCAGCCACCCAGACGCAGATCTGTGAACAAAATAAACGATGTTGCTGTTCTGAGCCATGAGGTGGGCTGTTGTGCAGCCGTGGGGGGGCGGCTGCAGCCCAGATACATGACGCCAAGCCCCCCACGGGGGACTCGGCCTGGGGTGCGGGGAGGAGCTGGGGCCTAGGGGGTCGGGGAGGCTGGAGGGCATTTCCTCGTCGTCCTTCCGAATGAGCACAGCACCGCAGTCTGGGGCCACTGGCTGCGCATGGGTATCGGTGAGGGGCGGCTGTGAGAGCCTCCTCACAGTCTGGACCCGTAGCCCAGCGGGTCCCTGGCCCTGTGCGGGACCCGCGCTCCACAGCATCACCCGGCAGCAGAGAGAAGCCCTCTCCCTGCCTGCTAGCTTCCGGAACCGGGCCTGCTCCTTGGAATGGACTTCCCCACTCTCTGCCGTTTCGGGGCGGGGAAAGCCTCGGCCACAGTGAGCCCTATTTCTACCATAACTGAGAGCAGCTCAGCTCAGACTGGGTCCGGCCCAAAAGGGTTCACATAACTGCCAGTTTAGACAGACAGAACTCCAGGCTTGGCTTTCTTCGGGCGCTGCCCGGAGTCTTCTCTCTCCAGCCCCCGGCCCTGCCCTCTCTTGGGTTGGCTTCCTCCGCAGGCAGGGGCAGCCCCTGAAAGCCTCTCAACAGGGGCTGTGGAGGTTCCAGGATCACACCTGACCTTGCCTGGCAGGGCCATGTCCCCTGCCCTGGGCGTCCCTGGGCCCACCCTGGGAGCAGAGAAGGGGTCGCAGAGAGCTGGGGCCACTCCCCCCCGCCCCGAGGAAAGCTGGCCGCTGTCACAGCAGAGGGACCCTCACTGGGTTCTCATCGGACAAAAGGAGCAGGTGTCTGTTACACAAGGGACAAGGTCAGAAGCACGACTGAGGACTCACTGGAAACAAGGGGAGGACGAGTTTCCCGAGCGGAGAGATGGCCACTGCTGTGACCCGGGTCTGGAAGCTGCAGCAGGCCTCCGCTTGCGACATCAGGGGTGGGAGGAGCCTGCTCCCGCCTCTCTGCCACCCGGTTCTCCTCCTTCCCGATGCCACAGTGTCCCAGGGCAGCCCGGGGCTCCCTCTGCCTTCGTCCCTCTGCCAGCCAAGGACCAGCAGAGGTCAGGAGTCACAAGGAGATGGCGATTCTCCTTCCCGGGCTCCAGGGCTGCCTGGCTGAGCCGGCCGAGAGCGTAGTCATTCAGAGCAGGCGAGCATCCTGGTTGCTTAATTATGGGCTTCATTAAAAGAGAAGATCAATAGCCAGGATAATAAAAGCTCACAGATAACAGGAACAATTAAACCGCTTTGTCCTAGGTGACACGGAAGATGTCCTCTCTGATGAATCCTTCCCTGAGGCCAGCTTCCTGGCTCCGGCATGCAGGCAATTTGGGTTGAATTAAAAATGACCGTGTATCTGGTACAGTGTCCAGACCACAGACAGAAGCTTCGCTGACTGATGATGGCTCCGATCTGGGGTGAATCCCCTGCTTTGGGACCTCTCCTCACGGAGGGAACGACAGAGAACAAGTCTGTCTCGCCAGCATCTGAGTGGGCTGTCTGCCCGTGTCTCCCCCCTTCCTCCTTTCAACAGACACCTGCATCTGGAGACACAGTGGTGGGCGGCCTGTACATTTGGATTTGGGGGGGGGGCTTCCAATCCAGCAGGAAGCAAGAGTCACAGGATTACATTTCTATTAACTTTGTAAGAGATGCAGACCTGGGGTGACGGGTGCGAGGGGGACTGCTCTCTGGCTCTTCTGTGTCCAGGTGGGACACTTCTCAGGCCAGCCGTGGCTTGAGCAAGATCTCTGATGCGGGGGGCTCTGCCCCACAACATCCGGCTTCCGTGGCTGGATGTGTCTTCTCCCTCCACACCTGTGTGGTCCTAAGGATGGCTTCCCACCTGGGAAAGGAGGACATCTGACCCCGCCATCTGGGCATCACCCTTGTCACAGCTGATTGGCCAGGATGTGTCACATGGCCACAACTTGCTGCAAGGCATGCTGGGGAATGTACTCTTTACCTGGCAGCCATGGACCCTTGGGTTCCGCTGCCAGATGGGAGACCAAGAGGGGCAGTTTGGTGGAGGGACAGCCACCAAGACCAAGCCTTATGGAGTGTGAGTCTGGGGGGCTTGGCATGGGGGAAGCCGGGGAGACAAGAAAGTCAAGGTGTGAGTTGGAAAGAGGGGTTTGGCGAGACCCAAGTCTCTGGTTTCCATTGTGAGGCTCACCCGCCATTTCCCCAAAGTCAGATTTCATGAGTTAGTACATACGGCTTCTAAGAAGTGAGTTCTGGTTGGGTTACCACCACTTACCACCAAGAGCCTGGACAGACGTGGGGCCAGGGGGTCAGCGTGGAGCTGAGACCCCACTCTCCCCACTCACGACCCCCAGAGACGCGCCCTCTGCCGCCCCTGCCCTGGCCATACACGTCAGAGCAGCCCAGGCAGGTTTGCAGGGGCTTCTTGCTGGCCGGGGCCCGGCTGATGTTCAAATGTGCTGTGGTCCCCTCAAGATGGTGCTCACCTGTGACCTTCCTCTGCACCAGCCAGGCCCCTCGAAGCTCCCCTGCCGGCAGCTGTCTCCAACTTTCAGAACAATTTCTGTTCTTCCAGAATCCCCAGGGTCTCTCCTGCATGAGGGAAGCACTTGGCAAAGGCTCTTCTTTCCTTCTTTCTTTCTTTTTTTGGTTTGTGTTTTTTAAAAGACTGAAGGCAAGCTGTCATGTGTCACAGCAACATATGAAAGGAAGCGCATATTTTCCACACACAGTTGCTCCCGATCTCAGGCCCCAGGAATGCAAAGTTTTAGAAAGTAAACACCAGTGGATCACAGTCAGAACGTTGCAGATGGCGGGGCTGCACCGGCTCCCTCGGAAGTCGGAACATTCCCTGCCAAACAGGAGCTGCGTGAGTCACTCTCCACGGCGGCTGGGAGGCTCCTGCTTCTCTCCTTCTCGGCTCCAAATGTTTCCCCAAGAGTCCGACGAAAGGAGGGAAGGGCCAGAGACTCAAGTCACTGGCATGTCTGCTTGTGGGCGTGAAGTCGGGGTGCAGGCGGGTGCTCGTGCCAGGCCCCCTCAGCCCTGCGGGGGGCGGGCCACGCAGGGCCCTTAGCGTTGGGCAGTGGTGGCTCCAGGCGGCCCAGAAGGGAGGGCGGGGGGGGCTCCGTCTGTGTTTAGATATGTGGGGAGACCAGACCGCGGGATGCGACTCTATTTTCACGTAGTAATTGCATGGCGGAGACCCTTGACACTAGCCACCGTTTCCAAAGCTACATTTCGCTGTCATAGAAGACTGAGAAAATTTGTGAGAGACACAGTGTTGGCTGTCCACGTTGGGGTGTGTCGCCAGCGGTATTGCTAATTGGGAGTTGGGTTTGGGGCACGGAGGGGGAGGAAGGAGGGGCTTTTGGCAGGATCTCGAGGCCAGACCTCAGGGGCTCCTTCAGGACGGGCCTGGCCCCACACCGCCCTCAGGGGTCAGTTCCCGAGCACATGCACATGTCACGTAGGGTCACATACTGACTTAACGAGATAAATCTGAAGTTTTATCACAGCAGAGAAGGAAAAACAGTGTGGAACCAGTCTATAATGTTCATGGTGCTTTGGCCCCGAGTGCCGGAAAATCCACGAACCGGCAGGCAGAGGAAGGTTGTGCTGGAAGGGTCTGCACTCTGCGGGGCAGGAGGGGCTCAGGGGCGCTGCGGGGCGTCCGGGGCAGGAGGGACCTCCACCCCCGGAGTCTGGTGCCCCAGCACTTAGCTCTGCGGCTTCCTGCGGCACACCCTCCCGCCACACGTGCTCCAGCACCTGTCACTGGATTGCCTCACGCTCGTGCCCCGTCCCCCGTCCAGAACAGAAATCTCGAGGCAGACACTGGCCATGCTGGGTCAGCTGGTGTGGATGATTGTGGACGTGGAAGTCACCAGCGTTTCCCAAGAGGGCAGGGCCCCAAAGGAGGAGGGTAGTGTGCTGTGCGCGGACCCCACATCCCATTCTCGCGCAGTCCCTCCCCCTGCGTCTGTGTCCCTGGTTCCCGGGAACTGGCAGCAGTGCCCCCACGATTGTCCAGTGACTGTCCTTTGCTGCTGCTCTGCACCTCCCCCACCCTGTGACTCTGAGCTGCGGGGTCACTGTGCCCCAGCCGGGACAGTGGGAGCTCATGTCCCCCTGGACGTGCGACCCCTCCAGACGCAAGCAGAACTCTGTTGACAGCCCCCACCGGGGCCCCTATGGACGGGAGCTTGGCTGACGCAGAGCTAGCCTGGAGGGCTGCTCTGAGACAGACTCTCGGTCCCTGGGCTGCTTTGGAGCCCTGATCAAGCCGTGCCTGGACCCCACCTGCCCCTCACTCCCCAGTTACAAGAGTTTACAAATCCTGTTTATTCTGCTCAAGGCCCTTCATGTTGGGTTTTCTGTTATTTGCCACAGATAAAGTCCTGACCAACTACCAAGTATTGACTTAGAGCATTATATCAGCAAATGAAAAATATGCCCGCTCTGGGGATAGATACAACTACGAAATCTCAGAGACTTAATCAGAAAACATTTACTTTCAGCATTAAAATCTCATGCCACGAGTCAATGTAGGTCATCAGGGGCTGGTTGGCAGGTGCAGGCTCGACCCAGGCCCTTCTGAGTCCTGCGGCTCTGTCCCTCCTCCAAGTCCTGAGATCCTCTCCACTCAGCTGGGGTTGGAGACAGAACTGGGACAGACTGGGGATCAGGTCTGGGCCTGGAAGGGAAGCCCATCATTTCTGCTCCCACACCATTGGTCAGAACTCGGTCACATGGCTACACCTTGCTTCTGGGGGGTCTGGGAAACGTAGTCCAGCTGTGTGTCCAGGTGGAAGATGGGAGAAGGTGGGTTCTGCCTAGCTCTGCAGCTGACCAGCGCACAGCGTGGGTTCGTTTCTTGCCAGATGCTGGCTGATGCTGAGCTGGGCCACAAGCCCTGCCCCTTCTTCACCCTGGGGCTGAGCCCCAGGCTCCTAACCACACAGCCCTAATCATGCAGCATTCCACACCTGGGAGGCTTATCAGGTGGATGGGAGCAAGCGACAGGTTCTGGGAACATCTGGTCATGCTTTCGCGGAGACATTCGAGATGTGGCAAAGGGAAGCTGTCCCACCAGGGAGCTAACAGTTCACGTATTTCCAAGTGCGGCGTTGGAGCAGCCCGCGCGCGCCATCCGGGATTTTCGTGGCTGTCTGGGGGCCCGGGGTGGGGGGAGGAGGGAGACAAGTTTAGCGATGGAGCCTGGGCTGCTCCCTGATCACGTTCAGGATTACCGTCTAATCACTGCTTGTCAAGCAGGGCCGCAGACCCAGGGGAGGACCGTCTCTCTCGGGGGAAGCCAGACTTAATGCCTTTTGCCGCAATCCTGCCTCCTTCTCCAGGCGTAGACGGTGTGGAAAGGGAACACGGGCTCTGAAGCTCCAAACCTGCTTTAGACTCACATTCTTCTCCCATTTATTAGTTTTTTCTCTTCCTGCCTCTCATCCTTCTTCCCTCCTGCCCTGGAGGGGGGGCGGTGGGGTGAGGCTGGGAAGGAAGCATTTAGAACCACGGCATGGGAAATGCTGCACATGGGAATACTGGCAGGAAGAGAGGAGATATACATTCACCCACTTGACAAATGGTTTAGGAAGGAACACGCGGCATTTGTCCAACCAATACTCCTGATCCCCTCCAGCATCTCTCGTGCCAGGAGACGAGAGCGTAGTGCTGGGGCCCTGGGGAGAAGCCAGGACGAGGGAGGAAGGAAAGACGGAGCAGCCATGCAGGGGTCCCTGCAGGATCAGGGGAAGGGCAGGGGCTCAGGCATGCAGGCAGCTAGGGGGCTGGGGGGTCTGGGTTACAGTGCGGCAAGAGGAGCCGTGCACAGAGAGACAGCACAGTCTGGCTCTTTTCACTCCTGTTTCTACCTGCAGGGTCTGCAAGTCGGTCAGTCTTCGGGAGTCAGTTTGACCTATGAAATCACTGCATTCTCTGCCTTGTGCATCCAATGGGGCGATCTAGACCTGAAAGGAGATCCCGGTGGAGGTCCTTGCTCTGCACACGTGTGTGTCAGAGCCCTCGTCGCAGCCAGGGTGGGGACTGTGGGAAGCAGGCCAAATTCTCTCTCTCATATTTTCACCCTTAGATTTTCATGCCCGTTTTGCAGATGAGAAGATCTGGCACTTGTCCAAGATCACACAGCTAGTGAGTGAGGGCTGGGACCAGCACTTCCGAAGCAACGGGAAAAGCCAAAGCCATCTGGAGAGGGTATCTTGTCACTTGAGCTGAGGGAAGAGAGTGGTCAGGCGGAGCTCTCCGGCAGAGGGGGCAGGGGGTGGAACGGGGCACGGATGTCTCGCCACACCCACGTCCTCAGGAGTCTGCAGGGCTCTGGAGGACTCACTTACCCACGGCTGTGGTGCAGGAGTCTTGGGTCTTTGTATGACTCCCTGGGGCAGAGAGGCTAGGATGGTTCCACGGGCAGCGCCTCATGCCTGCCTCTAGGGCTGTGTCAGGGGGTCTGGCCTTAACTCTCAAGGAAAAGGTGTCCTTTGTAGTCAGTCCCCAGAGGGGCGTGGCTGTGCCTGGATGAGTGAGATGGGCACGGGGGAGAGCACGCTCATCACAGTGCCCAGGAACCCCAACAGACCCGGCGTAGAGCTGGTGGGCTGGGGGCTGGGCAGAACCCCACCTGAGTGTCCCTCTCCCGCTCATGCCAAGGAGACGGCTCAGTCGACAGTGTTACCTCACGGAGGTAGGTGCCCTAAACTTTCTTGGAGAAGGAAATTGCAGCTGAGAGGATACAGTGATCTCTGAGCCCTGCAGAGGCCAGGCAGGGCTGGGCATTTCCAGAAACATCTTCCAGGAAAGGGAATGAATATGAATATGCCAAGACTATTTCGATTATAAGTGACAGAAACCCAACTGAAAACTGCAAAAAGAGCAGATTCATTGGTCATGAAGCTGGATTCAGGCACAACTGGGTTCAGGGGTTCACATGCTTCCTAGGGTCCCTCCCTCTGCCTTCCCTCTGCTGAGCTCTTCTTTCTCAGCTGGGCCTCAACTGCCAGTGAAGGTGATTCCCATCAGCTCCTCACCCGTATCCCACCAGGTGTGCAAGCCTCGTGGGAAAAGAGCACCATTTGCCGGTCTGCCACAAAACAGAAGGCGAAGACTTGAGTGTCATTGTTCTGTCTTGGGCCATGTGTCCAGCTCCAATCCAATCCTTGGACCAGAGGCATGGCATATGCTAACTGGCCAGATGAGTCATGGACCATTTTGAACCTGGGAGTGGGGCTCCCTCACATCAATCGATGGATTTAGAGTAAGCGGCTCCTCAAAGGAATCTTAGAGAACAGTTGTATGAGGGGGGGAAATGGAAGCCGGCCCAGCCAAGTAACAGACAGCTGTCATAGAAACAAATGGCACGAGCATCCTTCCACAGCTAGCTGTGAGCCAGGGCTGCTCTGCATGAGCTCGTCTCACCAACACAACTTCTTCAGGTCTGTGCAAGGGGGCGTTCTTCACACAGGTTTCCAAGCTCATTTCCACTCACTGCCATTTTCACCAGCTCTGACCCAGTTGCACTCGCTTGTACATGTAGAGGCCAACCACACTTGGATGCAGTGAGAGAGCTCCCATATGGGTCACGTTAAAGAAATGAATCCGAAGAAAGAGAGAGAATCTTTGTGTGGGTATCTACATACGTGTAGGTGCAGTGATGGAGGTGATCAGATGGTGATGGTGATGGTGATGATGGTGATGATGGTGATGGTGATGATGGTGATGGTGGTGATGATGGTGGTGATGGTGGTGGTTGCTCTTTGTTCCTGGCACAGAACACTTGAAGAGGAGCCAGGGGTCTAAAAAAGTCATTCTAAACTTAAAAGTGCAGAGGCCAGGGAGGTAAAACAAATGCCTGATGTGGGCCTGACAGCAAATGTGGCAGATTGTGTTGTGCACGTCCTTCTGAAGGGAGTGGTACTTGCCCAGGACCCTCCACTTTCCATGAGGAAACAGGAGAATCTGTGGTCATATTTCTCCATACTTCTAGAGACATCAAAAATCCTTTTAAATGTGAAATAATCTGGGGCATCTGGGTGGTTTCACTGGTTGAGCATCCAGCTCTATCTCGGCTCAGGTCTTGATCTCAGGGTAGGGAGTTCAAGCCCTGCATTGGGCTCTGTGCTGGGCATGGAGCCTACTTAAAAAAAATAGTCTGATTTGCAAAATTGGCAAATAACTCAAATTTTTGAAGAAAGTGTTGGTGGGCTAAAGAAAACAGATCTACTGGAAATACTTTAAGCTTCTCGGAAGCGAAGATGCAGCATAGGACGGACAGAACCAGACCCGAGGGGCCATGGGGGAAAGACCCGTAGCCTCCGCCCCCGTCCAGGAGGGTGGGTCAAGGTCGCTACCAGGGCTCCACCTCCCTCCCTATCTGTTTGCACTCTGTTTGCCAGGCCTGGGCTTCCGAGGCCCAGGGTTGCGAGGGCACCCAGCTCTCCCTGGCTGGGTGGGAAGCCCAGCCGCCTGCTGTGCAAAGTGTTTGGTATTCAAATTAAAACGCAACTTGTTTGGGAAAGCTCAGCCCCACAGATCTGTAATTGCAGGCTATGGGAACATTTACACTTGTGGAGAATAATGGTGATGGTAATGGTGACCACTCTGGGGCTGCGTTTAAGGAGAAATTTTGGGCATTTCACCACGAGGTGTTTGGAGAGCCCCCAGGGCTTTAAAAGGATAATGAGGAGACAGAGCCCCGGGAACGCAGGCGCTCTCCCCTGTGGGTCTGGTGGGAGTGAAGCCACCTCCCCCAGACCTTGGCCACCAGGTGACCGGAGGGACTGGGGTGTATCTGGAGGTGCTGGGCAGCTAGCTGGAAGCTGCGAGGCTAGTCCTCCACCCGACCGATGACCGCAATGGCCGGTAGGTGCTGAGTTCGTCCGCTGGCCTAGGCCCTATCGTTCCTTCAGAAGCATGTATTCGTGAAATCCCCCAACAACGGTGCCCAAAGCAGCAGGCGCTGGTCCTCAGATAAGAAAGGGACTCAGGAGAGCTCATGTGACCTGCCCCACGTCACAAGCTCTTAACTGGTTAGTATGGCTCACGTTGTGTCCCCCAAATTCGTATGTGCACATCCCCATCCCCCACTACCTCAGACTGTGACTTACTCAGAGTCCTTGCTGATGTAATCTGTCGAGTGAAAGTGGGAGTGGGCCCAAATTCATGTGACCGTGTCCTCAGGAAAAGGGGGGATTTGATCACAGACACACACACAGAGAGGCTGCATGAAGACAGGGCAGACACTGGGGTGGCATCTCCTTTGCATCTATAAGCCAGAAACACGGAGGATTGTCAGCCAGCAGCAGCTGGAGGGGGGGCGGGGGCGGATTCTCCCCCCAGCCTCAGAAGGAGCCCGGGCCTCAGACTTCAGGCCTCCAGCACAGCAAGGACCCATGTCTGTGTGCCAGCCGCCCCGTGCATGGTGCTGGCCAGGGCAGCCCGGCAGACGCACGGCGTGGTGGCGCCAGCTGCCGTCACCCCCAGAATGGAGCTGTGGGGCCCTCCCAGGCAGGCACCTCCAGACACAGCTGGGGCTGGGCAGGAGGCCCCCGATGCACACAGCCTCCTTCCCACGGCCCCTCCAGCACACTCACCTGGGAACACGTGTGCGCGAGACAGACCACGAGGGGGTCTGGGCCATCGGCACCCACGGCTCCACACGGGGCTTTGTCGTTTGTGCAATGACACCCATTCCTCTGCTTCTTGGGACTGTACCCGCCCCCTCTGTCTCTCTGTCTCTGTGTCTATCTCTCTCTGTCTCTCTGTGTCCCCATCCTTCTCTTTCTGTCTCTGTCTCGTCTCTGCTCTCTCTGTCTTTCTCTGTCTCTCTGTGTCCCCCTCCCTCTCTCTGTCTCTGTTCCTATTTGTCTTCCTCGGTCTCTGTCTTTTTCTCTGTATCTCTTTGTCTCTCTTTCTCTGTCTTTCTCTGTCTCTGCCCCCTGTCTCTGTCTCTATCTCTTTGTCTCTTTCTCTCTCCCTGTCTCTGTGTCTCTGTCTCTTTTTCTTTGTCTCTGTCTTTGTCTCTGTGTCTCTGTCTCTCTCTGTCTTTTTCTCTCTCTGTCTCCCTCTCTGTCTCTGTGTCTCTGTCTCTCTCTGTCTCTGTGTCTCTGTCTTTCTGTCTCTCTCTCTGTCTCTGTCTTTCTCTGTCTCTGTCTGTCTCCCTCTCCGTCTCCCTCTTTTCAGTGAAGTGTGGCTGACGCGGTGTCACACCCTCTTTTCTCTTGGGGTCACTGCTGCCCAGTGTGGGGTCTTGGAGGGACCGGTCACGCACTGTGTCCTGCGCCCCAGAGAGAAGCTGACCAGCCTCTTTCTTCTTAGGATCTGGCTCGTGTGCAGAGAACCTGGAGCCTGAAAAAGGCGATGCTCCCTCAACCGGAGGCCTGAGGCCCCTGTCCCTCCCCAGCCCACATCCACGATGCTTCTGGCTCTCGTCCAAGCTCGGTTCTTTATGCCCCCTTCCATCTCGCTTATGTCCTCCCAGGAAACCCCATTCCCGTTCACGCTCTGGGTCAGAGTCTGCCGTCTGCGCCGGAGAACTCTGGGTGGGTCGCCGGCCTCAGGGACGGAGGCCTGGCCCCTGCACCCCGGGCCTTGGCCTGGCGCGTTGCGGTTCCCCCGTCTGGACGCAGGAGCCCAGGGGCTGGGGCAGGAGCAGCACGTCCCTCGCCGTCCGCCCGCGCCATGGCACCTGCTGCGGGAGCGCTCAGGCCAGGGCCGTGCAGGGAGCAGAGCTGACGACCAACCGCAGCCGACCGCAGCCGCACCGTGAGCTCAGCCGAGTCCAGAAGAACCGGCCAGCCACCAGCGAGCAAACAGAAATGCTTCCTGTGAGCCCCGGGGGTTCAGCAGGGCCCGGGATAGACAGCGGATCCGTCGTTCTGCAGAGCGGGTGGGGAGAGCCGCAAGGTCCCCACGAGGTCGGTGAGGCACTGACCCCAACACGTGACTGACAGATGCCCAGACGGACCCGGAAGCTGCCTCCCCGCGGGGGGGGGTCGTGACCTCTGCCCCCATCCGTGAGCGCTGAGGGCCGGCAGCTCCCAAAGCCCCGTGGGCCTCCAAGGAGACGGCGGGTTCCACAGGGCACGCGGCAAATGCCAGGGAGCAATTTCCTTTGGTAAAGTCGTTAAGAAAATTATATGTAGTGCTGAAATTATGTAACTGTTATTGCAGCTTGTTTAAAAATTATTCGGATTTAATTGATCAATTAGATTAAATTATACAGTTGTGAGGGTTGGCAAAGGCCCAGGCCAGAGCTCGCAGGATTTGAATAGCCCACACTCCCAGCCCAAAGCCTTGATGCCGGCACAGATTTATTTTTGAAAATGAGGTTGTTACAGGTTATTCTGGATGGTCTGTTTAAAATAGGGTGCAGGTGGTGGCCCTGTGTCTGAAAGGCTTCACCGCCCTCCGGCGTGGGGCAGCGCTTCCAGGAGGCTCATGGTGGGTGCGAGGGCGCGGCGGAAGGCGCTCCTGGCCCTGCCCCCCGTGTGGTTCCGGTTCCCCACCTCCTGGGGCAGCCCACCTGCGGACAAGCGGAGAGATCCAGCGCGGCTCAGGGCCTCTGGGAAGCCAGCCATCTGTCACCTTCATTTGCCCACGGAGGGCCCAGCTCTGTCCGAGGCACGCCGCGGCGCCAGTCCCCTTCCACGGAGCCTGGGACACGGGACCCACGTAGGCCTCCCGGGCACCCTGGGAGCAGGCACGTGTGTGCAGGTGTGCGGGCTGTGGGGGGCGGGGAGCGGGGGAGCTCTCGGCAGCACCACTTTGGCTGAACCAAATCGGGTGGGGGGGGAACAGCAGGAACGTCTTCTCTGCCAGTGCAAGAGAGCGTTGATTTCCCCTAAAAGTGAACTCGTGGAGTTGGGACAGCGGAAGCCAGGAGTCCTCCAGCGCTTAGAGCACGCGGCCGGCTCCGCGGTCTGATTGCAGCCAGCTGGGCTCACCTCGTCTTCAGCCGCGTGCCCAGCCGCGCCCTCCTTTCTGGACCCATGTTTGCAGCCGCCCCAGGACTCCAGAGGGAGCCAGCAGCTTCCCAGAGGTAAGCCCCCACCCTCGGGACGGCGGCCCCAGCTGCTGCGGGGACCTTGCTGGGGTCTGGTGTCCGCTGCCAGCCCGCCCTTGGCCCGGGGCGGTGCGCGTCCTTGCCCACCGGCTTCTCTGTGGCAGCCGTGCACAGCTGCGCTCCCCTCCCGGCCCTGGAATGGAGGCAAGTATTTATTCCACTTGCCCCAAGTGCAGATGCCGTCCCTGCCCTCGGGAGGCCGTGTCCGCCCTGGAAGCAGACGGCACAGAAGCCGAAACCCAGGAGCCCCGGGGTGCCTGCTCTCAGGTGACGAGGACGGTCATGGGCAGAGGGTGGGGGCTCGGACAGGGCGTGTGCGCCGTGGGGCGATGACACTGGAGCGGGGGCATCAGGGCACGGGGCGAGCTGTGAGAATTGGGCAGCAGGCCCTCAGTCAGAGACACCCCGCAGCCGAGGGTGAAGCAGCGATGCCCACTGGGTTTCCTGTGGACTTTCAGGCGCCAGTGCTTTCTGTGTCGGGCAGACATGGGCGGTGGGGTCTCGCCCCGGAGGAGCCCAGCAGCGGCACCTCTCCTTTGCTCGTGTGCTCGTTCCTCCAGCCACACATGTGTGGGGCCACCGGCGCGGGCTGGCGTGCCCCACAGAGCAGGAGCCGAGCCCCGCGCTCTGCACGGGGTCTCGCCACGCCGGTTCGGGGGGGGGCAACAGTTCCCGTGGAAGAGGAGGGCTGCGACAGTACCTGCCTGGGGCCGCCGTCCCGGAGGGCGCTCCACGACGTCTGATTTATGAGGAATGTGTAAATATGGTTTGGGAACAGCTTGCTCCTTCGTACTAAATAAAATGAAAAGGCGGTGGTGGGGCACCGTGTCTGCAGCCGCACTCGTGTATACCAATAACTGCCATAAATCTTGCTGCGTGATGGCTTCACTTTGTGGCCTGTCTTTGGGGAGCTCAACGAGAAAGCCGGGTCCGAGAGGGGCATCCGCTGTAGGTGGGGGTGGCCTGCATCCCGAGCCCCACTCCCGCCGCTCACAGCTCCCCAGCCTCCCTGACACCGCTGAGCCTTCTTGCCGCCCGCTCGAAAAAGTCCTTGGGAAGTGCAAGTCCTTTTGTGACTCCAGAGGTCACCACACCTTAGAACAAAGAAGCCACTTCCTGGCCCGGCAGCCGGTCAGGAAGTCTGTGTTAGCGGGCAGCAGAGACCCGGCCCACACAAGCTTCACCCAAGCAGGGAACGTGCTGGTTTACGTAGTGGGGATCGTGGCATGGACCCGCACCTTCAGGGATAGCTGGATCCAGGGGCTGAACTGACGTCCCCACAGTCTGCCTGTGTGTGTGGGGGGCAGTATCGTCATTCTCAGCAGTAATGCTCTGTAAGTTTGTTTAGTGGGTACTAAATTGTTGCTCTCAAGGGAGAAACAGGATTAGCTTCTGGTCACATCAACTTTCATCAATTTAACGGATATATAATTTTGTTTAATGTGTGTTTCTGTTTCAAGACACATTTTTACACTGTTGGTTCAGGAACACTGACCTCATGGCCAACAGCTCTGCGGTCACAGCTCAGCCCCTAAGTCCCTCTGTCCTGTCACTTGAGCAAAAATCTTGGGTCAGCTCTGACCAGACCCCATAGCTCGGTCAGGGTCGTCTGCAAGTGAAAGGTAGCCGCCAGGGTAACGTGGATCTGACGGGCCGGCCCGGTGCCAGCCAGAGCCTGGACCCTGCAGTGAGGCTGAGCGAGGGGTGGTTCCCGCAGACAGACACCTGCTGTCCCCCAGCTGCACTCCCCTGGGATCGCTGTGTGAGCAGTGGTGAGTTTCCACATGTTGCTGTGTAGTTAAACAAAACCGTGTCACAGAAAACGTGCGTGTGTGGGGTGAACGTGCACATCATGGAATGCTGGTCAACTTTACCAAAGGACGACAGGCTGCCATGTGCCATGCACAGGTAGACGTGAGGGTGTTATGCTCGGTGGAATAAGCCAGACACAGACGGACCGGCCCCGCAGGACCTCGCACGGGCGATCGGAGGAGGCCAAGCTCCCGGGAGCAGAGAAGCCTGGTGGTGGCCGAGGGCTGTGGGGCTGGAGGGCGGGGGGCCGGGAGGTGGGGCGGGGGAGCGCTCTTCCCGCTGGAAGGTGGAGAAGTTCTGGGGACTTGAATTATTCTCACCACGCACGCCGAACGGTGACTGCGGTGATGGGTTCACAAAGTGTCAAATCGTCACGTCGTCACGTCGTACATCGTTAAGTGTCTACATTTTGACTTGTCAGTTATACCCAAGAAAGCTGAAAAACATAGGTCTTATCGTGCGGATGTCCTACGGCCGGGTCCCTCGGCTGTAACCACATCGCCTGTGTGGGGCCAGAGCTGCGGGGCTCATCCCCGAAGAAGGAACCCGCCCGGGAGTCAGGCGCCGCCCAACTGCTGGTGGAGGTCCACGGTGTGGGGTCGCGGTCTGCGCGCTCACACAGGGGTGGGGCTGCCCCACACACGGGTTTTACCCCCGAAGGCTCAGGGTCTCCGTCTGCGGGGACAGGACCTCACGAAGACTGAGCAGTGAACCCACAGAGAACCACAGTCCCCGGGAGCATCATGAAACTTCAAGGCTGCTGGGTCATCAGAGACCTTTCAAGGGACGCAGACGAGGGAGGGCAGGCCTGAGTCGGTGGAAATGAGAACCGTTTTGATGACTATTTTTTCCTCTAACAGAAGGAAGAGTGCCCAGTAGAGGCCTTTTTCCGGCCGGAATGTTCTCTGTGCGCTCTGAGCTAATTCTCCCTCCAGCAGAGAAGGAAATCAAAGACCTCTCTGCTGATGGCGGCGATTTCACATCCCTGATGTTCTCCTCCTTCAGAGACGCCGGTGCTTCGATAACACCCAGACCCAAGGTCGTGTCACTCCCCGGCCGCCAGCAGCGGGAACCCTGCACGACCTCCCTCCGTCCTGCCCCCTCCCCGGGCCTCAGACACCGGGAGGGGCCCCCACCTTCCTCACCCCCTCCGAGCAGTCAGGACCCCTGGACGTACGCCCACCAGGTGAGGCGGACGTGGCAGCCTGGTCCCCCATGACGGACACCCCACGCTGGGGATGCCCACGTTTGCTTCCGACCAGCAGAACCTGGATGCAGGAGCGTGGACCCCGGGCCTTCCTGCCTGCGCTCGGTCCCAGCAGCGCAGCCTACCCGCCCTGGGCCTGGCTGATCGCTCAGTGTCTCCGAGGCACACGCCCCCACCCCGCGCACACACGCACACACATGCACACATGCAACTTCCCCGCGCACACATGCATGCCCCCTCACGCACATGTACACACCCACACCGCCACGCACACACTTCTCGCACGCACGCACGCACACTCACCCCCGCCTCCCTCCCATGAGCACACCCTCGTCCTGCCACTACCTCTCCGTCCCTTGACCCGCTGGGACCTGCCTGGAGAAGGCGGGTGGTGGCTTGGCCTGCAGACCCGGACTCTCCTCGTCCCTCCCGATCTTCCACACACTGTGAACCCGCGTCACCTGCCTGAGGACCGATGTACCCATCTGCAGAGAAATGGGCTGCGGGCCCACCAGCTGTCACACGGGGACATCGGTGAGGGTCCTTGGCTAATGAATAGACACCACAAACATCTCTGTTCACTCTGTGGAGCTGCGTAAGGTCAGACTGTGGCCTAAGTCAGAGTCAGGGGAGACAGGATCGCAGTCGGGGTTCTGGGTGTCATTAGCACCCCTCTTGGTCTTCAGCATGAGTCCGAGCTGCCAGTGGGGTTTCTGGAGATCAGTTACTGAGTGAGCACGCAGCCGGCACAGCCTTTGGCCGCGCCTCATGAGGCCTCCAACAGGGAACCTCTGGGAAGAGAATTGTCACAGGGTGGGAGCTTGACTTTCCATTCCTGGCTCGGGAGCATGAAGCAGAGCCTGAGACACAGCGTCATGGATGACGGGGTCTATCGCAGGTGACAGGACACTGTATGTGGAAAACCCAAAAGACGCAACCCCAAAATTACTAGAACTCACACGGGAATTCAGCAATGTGGCAGAATACAAGATCAATGCACAGAAATCAGTTGCATTTCTTTTTTAAAAATTATTATTTATTTGACAGAGAGAGACAGCCAGCGAGAGAGGGAACACAAGCAGGGGGAGTGGGAGAGGAAGAAGCAGGCTCACAGCAGAGGAGCCTGATGTGGGGCTCGATCCCATAACGCCGGGATCACGCCCTGAGCCGAAGGCAGACGCTTAACGACGGAGCCACCCAGGCGCCCCTCAGTTGCATTTCTATACATGAACAATGAGAAGAAAGAGAAATTGAGGGGTCGATGCCATTTACAATTGCACCAGAAACCATAAGGTTCCTAGGAATAAACCGAACCAAAGAGGTAAAGGATCTGTACTCAGAAAACTACAGAACACCCATGAAATAAATTGAGGAAGACACAAAGAAACGGAAAAAACATTCCATGCTCATGGAGTGGAAGAACAAATATTGTGAAAATGTCTATACTACCCAGAGCAATCTACACGTTCAATGCAATCCCTATCAAAATACCATCAACCTTTTTCACAGAGCTGGAACAAATAATCCTAAAATTTGTATGGAACCAGAAAAGAGCCCAAATAGCCAAAGGAATGTTGAAAAAGATCGGTAGGAGAAGAAAGGGATAAGTAAAGGGGGGGTAATCAGAAGGGGGAATGAAGCATGAGAGACTATGGATTCTGAGAAACAAACTGAGGGCTTCAGAGGGGAGGGGGTGGGGGAATGGGATAGACCGGTGATGGGTGGTAAGGAGGGCACATATTGCATGGTGCACTGGGTGTTATACGCAACTAATGAATCATGGAATTCTACATCAAAAACCAGGGATATACTGTATGGTGACTAACATAATATAATAAAAAATATTATTATAAAAAAAAGAAAAGAAAACCAAAGCCGGGAGCATCACAATGCTGGACTTCAAGCTCTATTACAAAGCTGTGATCACCAAGACAGCATGGTACTGGCACAAAGACAGACACATAGACCAACGGAACAGAAGAGAGAACCCAGAAATGGACCCTCAACTCTACGGTCAACTAATCTTTGACAAAACAGGAAAGACTATCCAATGGAAAAAAGATAGTCTCTTCAACAAATGGTATTGGGAAAATGGGACAGCCACAGGCAGAAGAATGAAACTGGACCACTTTCTTACACCATACACAAACAAACTCAAAATGGATGAAAAGACCTCAGTGTGAGACAGGACTCCATCAGAACCCTAGAGGAGAACACAGGCAGCACCCTCTGTGACCTCGGCCACAGCAACTTCTTGCTGGACACGTCTCCAAAGGCAAGGGAGACAAAGGCAAAGATGAACTACTGGGACTTCATCAAGATAAAAAGCTTTCGCACAGCAAAGGAAACAGTCGACAAAACCAAAAGACAGCAGACAGAATGGGAGGAGATATTTGCAACTGTCTTCTCAGGTAAAGGGCTAGCTAGCATCCATAATCTAGAAAGAACGTATCAACCTCAACACCCAGAAAACAAATAATCCAGTCAAGAAATGGGCAGAAGACATGAACAGACATTTCTCCGGAGAAGACACACAAATGGCCAACAGACACGTGAAAAAATGCTCCACGTCACTCGGCATCAGGGAAATACAGATCAAAACCACACTGAGATCCCACCTCACACCAGTCAGAATGGCTAAAATTAACGAGTCAGGAAACAACCAATGTTGGCGAGGGTGAGGAGAAAGGGGAAATCTTCCTACACTGTTGGTGGGAATGCAAGCTGGTGCAGCTGTTCTGGAAAACAGTATGGAGGTTCCTCAAAAAGTTGAAAAAGAAATGCCTTGCTTTCCATGATGTAGGAAGGAACCACTTCAGGTTCTGCCAAATTTTAGCTTGTGGTCCAGTTTGGGGCTCAACTTGTGGCCCAACTCAGAGGAAATTCTTTTCAGACCTGAGTGTCATCTCAAGGCCAGACTCCCAGCAGAGTGGGACTTCTTTACATCAAAGAGCCTGGCATTTCCCTTAACTGGCATTTCTACATTCCACTGCCCCATCTTCCCGTCGCCCACGCCAACACAGCGACTCCCCCAGGACCGATTGATGTCTTCCCCTGGGACCCTTGCAACACCAGGAGACCTTGCCCTACACCCACAAAGCAGGACTCTAGACCTCGGACATGCTGGGGCTTCTGAAGGGCCAGCTGTCTACCTGAGGTCCCACGGAGCAGGGCTCTGTGGTGGTGGGAGGGGTGTTTGTGCCCTGAGCAGGTGTGCGTTCTCAAACACCTGTGCCCCCCAGTGGGTTTGCCTCTCCTTCCATGGCACTGCCTCCTTCTTCAGGATTGTGGCACACCTCACGCAAGCATCAGTGCTTGAAAATCAAGCAAATACCGGGTTGCTGGACTGTGAGCTGCATTCCCTCCCTGCAGGGTACCCCACATTTTCAATGTGCTTGTGTCTGGAATGAAATATTTAGCCAAACATTGATGCATAGTTTGGATGTATTGTTTCCTGCTAAATTTCAGGATGCAGAACAATGTATTTACATGAATGAAATAATGTTTCCTCCTGCAAAACCACTGTAAAATCACTTTCAATAAATGTATAATGAAAAGTGTTTGATTTTTTTCTTGAGCGACAGTAGCTAATAAATCTGATTCTGGAGCCAAATTGTCTGGGCTTGAATCCCAGAGCCAGGCTTTGCCATTGATGTGACCTTGGGCATGGCATTGACCCTCTTGGTGACTCAGTTTCCACTTTTGTGGAATTAGACGATACCAGCTTACACGGTAATGTGGTTGCTGTCAGTCTTACTCCATTAACATCCATAAAGTACCCAGAATGGTGCCTGGCTACATCTTACCACTGTGTGTTAGCTTTTTGTATTACTATTCTCAAAACTATCTTTGTAAAATTAGGAAGCATCTTACAACCTGGCATTTTATAAACAGAAAAATACAGTATTTCCTAAGGAGGGACAAGGGATTGGCTATTTATCAAAAACAGACTAGTGTTTATCAAACTTGCTGTGTTGTAAGACTCTCCTGATGATTAAAAACAGAATTCCCAGGCTCCTCGCAGAACAAGAGCTTTACATGGTAAACACTGGAGACAGCTGGCCACGAGGCCCAGAGGCTGGCTCCTCCCTGCTGGTGGTCTCTGACTTTCTTGAGACAAATGTCCCGAGAAAGAAGAGAAAGTTTTGAAGAGGACAAGGAGAAATGAGTGCTTTTGCTCTCACCAGAATCCACCAGCAGGCACAAAACGTCCAAGCTGGGTAGGCTGGCCTGCCTGAGGTCACGGAGTGTGTGTGGGAGAAGAGAGTGCTGGACCAAGAGCAGAAGACCCTAACGTCCCCGACACACAGATACAAGACAAACACGGGCGCAAATTGTACACACACACACACACGCACACACACACGTACATGCACACAGATGCACATACAGGTACACAGACATATGTGCACACACGTACTTAGCCAGACCTCCCTGAAGCCCAAGGTCCTTGTCATATTCATCTCTGTATAATGGGGACCCAGCACAAAGTTGGCTCTTAATAAATGTTCTATCATTTATGTATTCAGCAAATATTTACCAAGCACCAAGTGTCAGGTGCTGCTTCAAGCACCGGAATGCGGGAGAAGCAGACAGACAGAAAGCCCTGCCTGGGGGTGCTCATGGCGCCCACTCTGTGGGGCTTGGGCAGGTCTTTCCCTCCTCATGACCCAGCTGTAAATGCCCGTGTGGGGCTAGATCTGCGGCCAGACGGTGGGGGGTGGGGAGCAGCCAGGTTTGCTCTCCCCTGAGGTCTGAGCACCGTGACTTGGAAAGCCTGACGCCTGGGGTCTGAGTCCTCTTTCTGTCCCGGTGGGTTGCCAGGTTCAGCCTGGTGGGGCCCCTGAGTCCCGCTGAATCCCAGGGTCGCTGTCCACCCGTCCTTGAACTCAGCTCTTCCCCACCTCAGCTCCACAGCAGGGATGGGGGGGGACTGACGGGGTAGGGGGTGCAGGGTTTGGGAGTGGGGGGGGAAGGAAGCTGAGAGTTGATTCAGTTTGGCCTAGGTAAATGGGGAGACCACGGAGATGGCTCCGATCCTGCTGTCGGCCCTCCTTCCCACAAAGGCAGCCCCCCCAACCCCCCCAGGCCCATTCATGCAGACAACGTCGCCTTGACCAGTCACTCCCCAAGGCCCTGCTTCCTGGGTCAACTTTCGGGTTTATTCGGAGCGGGGGGAGGGGGCCTGGCAAGGAGGGTCCGCGAGCAGCACCCCCCACCCCCACCGCGTCAGCCCTGATGCCCTTGGGCTGGGTCTCCAGAGCGCGCGGCCCCGCCCCTCCTGCCAGGCCGGCCGGGCTCGGGGCAGCCGGGGCCCCATCCCCGCCCGCGCCCTTCCCCCACCCTGCCCGCAGCCCCCGCGGTACCGCGGTGCGCAGGGCTGGCTCATGGTCCCCGAAGCGGCGGGCCGGGTGGAGGCTCCTGCGGCCGCTGGGCCCACGGGGATGCCCCGCGGGTGAGGCAGCCCCCAGCTTCCAGCCGCGTTCATGGCGGTGGCCAGGAAGATCAAAACTTTGCTGACGGTCAACATCCTGGTGTTCGTGGGCATCACCCTCTTCTCCGTGTACTGCCGCCTGCAGGACCGCTCCGAGGGGCTGGTGCAGACCGTGCGCAGCGCCGACCGCCGGGTGCGGAGCCGGTACGCCAAGGTGGGCGCACTGGTGGACCGCGAAGCCATCCTGCAGCGCCTGGACCACCTGGAGGAGGTGGTCTACAATCAGCTGAATGGTGAGCTGAGGCGGCAGCGTCCCGCTCGGAACAAAGGGGCTGGACAGAGGGGCTGGCGGGAGGACTGTCCCCAGCCCTCGGACGTGGCTCTGTGTTCCAGCCACTGGAACCCTCGCTGACCCCAGGGCTTGATGGCCAACAGGGGCTGGGATTAAACTCTGGTGGAGACTGGGTAGGAGGCTGATAAGAAAGAGAAAGGGGTCTCTTTAGCAGAGAGCATTGGCCTGGATGACCACTCATTCACTCACTCCCCCAGTGGACACTTGAGAACCAACCCTTCAACCATACATGCAATGTCTCCGACTTTTCCCTGAGAGAACTTGAAAGAACTTCTCAAGAGGGTCTCGGACTTGCTTTAAGAGCAGGCAGTGCCCAGGTCCAAGAGTGAGGGGGCAGGTTCTGCGTTTTTAGGAGCTGTGGGGGTGGGGGTCTTCGCCTGGAGTCACTCCTCTCCCTCCTGGAGGACGTGGAGACTGGAAGGAGGGCAGTGCTGCCCTTTAGAGGTTGCTGATGTGGTGTCTTTAATGCTGGTGGGGAAGATGCCTCCCTGGGACCCCTCGGCCTGTTTAGCCTCCCGTCCTGGGGATGCTCAGGGCTCCCTCCAGAAAGTGTTGCTGTGGGACAAGTGTGAGGCCAGGAGCTGGTGACTCCTGGACAGATTGAGTCAGGGGTCCAGCAGGGGCTTGGCAGGCGTTAACCCTGTAGAAGGACCCTGGGCTGAGGTGCATGGGAGCACAAGGTCCTCGGGAGCTCTCGCAGCAAGTCCAGCTGCTGGGGATGGGCTCCTTGTTTCTTTCCCGTAGGTGTGGGCCCCTGCAAGGGTCCGCGTCAGTGTGACTGGGGCTGGTGGCTGCGGCTGGGAGGAACGGGTATTTTTCCACTTTGGGGTGCAGCAGACGGAATAAAGTTCCTGCTGCTTCCTGGGCTCTCTCTGTGCCGAGGTACAAGGAGGAAGGAGAAAAGTTTGTGTGTTTACCTCATTAGTGGGCTTCTCCCTTCTGTTCTGTGCTATTCTGGTTTCTGCATTGGCAGCCCCAGCAAAGCTCTTCAGGAAGTGTCGGTAACAGGCTCTGGGGGGAGGTATCTGGGAGCTGGACTGCGCCAGGGGGTCTGCGTGCTCCCTGCTGGGATGGGGGTCTTCGTGGGGCTTCCTGCGGGAGGAAGCAGCAGCTTGAGACCCAGAGGCCTGGTGACACCGCAGCTGAGGGCACTGTCCGCAGCCTCACTCCATCTGGGAGGAGGCGCTTCCTTGCCACCCCCGCCCCCCGAGCTCCTGGTTCTCCTCCAGGTGCATCTTCCGTGAGTGAGCTCCGTGGCTTTTCTGATCTCTCCTGTGCAGCCGAAGCCATGAGGAGAGAAAAGTTTAGTCCAGCGGCCACTTGGCTGTTGTGGTGGCGTGACTCATCTCCTGGAAGCAGTGTGCCCCAGTAATAGCACTGAGCTTTATTGAAGTGTTATGGTCTGTTTTATGGGGAGAACCGGAGGATTATATAAAAACATTGGCAGTACGTCCGGTTGTGTAACGTGCTGACGGCCAGCTCAGCACTGTGAGCTGCTCCCCACCTCACCCTTCAAGGTGAGAGGGAGCCAGGATCCTTGCTGGCAGAGCAGGCCAGGACCTCTGACGGACTCTCCTGACGCCAGCAGGACGCAGTGAAGGGTTCCGGGACAGCCAGTGTCAGCTCCTTGCCCTCCCAGCCTCTCCCCTCCCCCTGCTCTCCAATTCCCCTCCCTTCGCCCACCTCCTTCTCCAAGCGTGTCCCCGTCTCCCTGCCCCATCCCTCTCTGTGTCTCTGTCTTTCTCTCCTTCCCTTCCTCCTCCTCCCCGCTCCCCCCAATGAGGGTCCTGCTCCCCACTTCTAGGCCGTGTACCCAGCACAGTGTCCCATCCAGGAGTCACTCAGTACTTTTCCTGGAAATGATGAGAACCAATGTCTCCCGTGTCCCGGGCTGGTCCCTAAGGAGGGACAGTACCGGAGTGAGTGGACATCCGTTCGCAAGGAGCCATTTGAAAACAGTGCTTAGCCCTTCAACCTGGGTCAGGCTCCCCATGTGGCAGGGGGCTGACGGGCAGCAGCGCTTCCCATGACTGCCTGTCTGGCTTAGGAAGCATCCCTGGGTCTCCACTGAGTGTGGAAAGGAGGGAAGCCATGCAAAAGAAATGAAGCATCACTTCTATTTCCTCGGCCTTGAGGGCTTCCTGGAAACGTCTCTCCTGGCTTACAGGAGCTGGGGGAGGAGGGGGTGTCCGGAAGCAGGACATTCTTCCCACACCCTTTCTTCAGAGGGTCCAGGGCCCTTCCTTCGCGACGTCTGATTGGCCTCAGCAGAGACCTAGTGAATGGTGTGTGTAGACCAGAATCACAGGATCTGGGAGAAAATGTTCTTTAAGGAAATGCAGTATAGTCACATCCTGTGTGTACATGAGAGTTTGCTTCTAAATTCAGTGCTCAAGCGAGAACAAAGTGTTTATAGTCAGAAATCATCCTTCTGAATATGTTAAGTCACGTACGAAGCACGGCATCCGTGGTCGTGTGCATGTGGGGCTGGCGCAGGGAGTCTCATGAGTGTGGATCTGAGAGCCTCTGGCTCCATGAGAAGAATGGGGGGACACGTCCCCTTCAGCTGCCTTGGCTGCGAGCCCTCCACCCTTAGGAACGCAGCCGGTCCTGGGGGTGCGGAGGGCCGCGGGGAACTCCGCGCTCACTTCTCTTCCAGAATTAGCTGAGCCGCCACCAGGCAAAGCGTGTGGCTCCGTGGCTCTGCTAACAGGCCTCGTGCATAGCCGGGACGGGCCCTCCTCCCTGCGGAGGAGAAGCGGGCCACCACCTGGCCGCCCTGCCCCTTTTGTGCCTCAGGGGCCGTGGGTCTGAAAGGCATAGGGCCGCGGATGGTGAGGTTTCGGTTGTGGGGGGCTGGCTGCTGTGGAGGGAGGTAGATTCTAGAATTCAGAGAGCGCTCCTGTTAACCCCAGTACCTCGAACCACCCACACCTGCCCAAACCTGTGTAGTCGGAGGTCAAAGCCTGGGTCCGGCGCATGGACAGCAAAGCCCAGAGCCCGAGGGGCAGCTCGGCTTGAGGACGCTGGTGAGTGAGTGAGCGGGGGGCCGCGGCTGAAGGGAGCACCTGCTTCAGAAATGATCTGCATTTCTACTGTTGTGCAACGGTTGAGTGAAAATAGCAGAAGGCCCAGTGGGTCCTAAGGCCTCCCAGGGTGCAGACGGCCCCCGCCAGCCATTCGCCCTCCTCTGGGGAAGGCAGGACTCCGACTCCGCTCCCTCTCGAGCTTCAGAAATCCACACCTGACTGGCGCCGTCTTTACCGTATTTGTGCACGACGCCCGGCCTGTGATTCATCTGAGGGTGGGGTCTGTCCGCTTTGTTCGCAGCTCTAACACCCGGGGGCCCGGGCGCACCGTGCATATTGTTAGCGCTCCCTAAGTACTTGCTGAATGAGCGCGTGAGCGGATCTTTCTCTGAACAATTCCTGGCTTTTGTTTATAGTGAATTTATTTAGAAAGACAGCTGCGAGTCAGCACCACACCCATATGCCGGGGGAGACCAGAGTGACGGAGACAGGAGGCCGGTTTCGTTCAAGTCCAGCTGGGCGGTGCTGTCGCCCCAGGGCTCTGAGCCCAAGGCCGAGCTCTCTCTGTGAAAAGGGAGACTCTCGAGTGAAAGGCACATGTAGGAATCTATTAGCAGGAAACCCAGACTCTCTCCTTGAAGAGATCGGGAGATCAAGACAGACTTTAAAAGGGAATATGTCTCATGGTGGGAGTCAGTGTTATTGAACCCTGTGTCCTTCTTTTGCCAGAAACCCTGTCCGGCGTGTGGCCCCTTCCTGGACTGTGGCTCTGCCTCGAGGAGCCTGGTCTGTGGCAGACCGTGTCCTGAGCGGCCACCTGTACGTGGAGGCAGTGGTCAGGTGTTAAGGGACACGTGTCTATGGCAGCGGGGTCCCCGATTTCTCATCAGGAGGCCAAAATCCTACCGATGGTCTGAGCACGCTGAGTTTCAATAATGAAACCCGGGTTGAGCGGCAGAGGGGTGGGGCGGCGATGCCGGATTCTGACCCATCGTGTGCCTTGGGCCTCTGGGCTCAGAGGACACACGTGCAGGTGTTCCGCCATCTCCCGCTGTGGTGTGTGCTTTACCGACAGGCAGACATCACAGCTGAGAAGCGGACTTGGGGAGGCTGTCCAGCGGTCTTCCGCGCTGCTGTGATTTGTGCGCGGTGGGCAGTGCTCTCGGCCAGTCGCGGCCCTGGCTCAGGGTTTCAGAGGCTCCGCCGGAACAGAAGGGCGTGAGGACAGGACAGCCAGGGCGCGTACTGTTTGCATCATAAAAGGATGAGTAAATCAGACAGTGGCAGGTAAGGGGGTGTCTGGGATCTGAGAACGTCCAAGGATTCCTGGGGCCGCCGTGGCCTGGCTGTCCCCTCCAGACACCCCTCGCCCCGGCAGGGCGCCTGCCCAGCACACCTTCCCTGGGAGCCCCGCGTGCGGAGAGGGTGCCTGTTTCTAGAGAGAGAGGTTCCAGCTTTTCCAGGCACAGTAGCCCGTCCGTGTGGGAAATGCTCCAAGACATTCCATGTGTTCCACCGGCAAGCTTTCCTGTTCGCTGGTGAGTTTAGTCCCACCGATGGCTCCCCGCTGGGTCCAGGGGCCTTTCAGGCGTGAGCTCACCAGTCCTCAACCTCTGGAATCTGCCTTGTGAGCCTCCCAGTCCTGCACGGACTGCGCTCTCAGCTGACCGCAGCTGGAAAGACAGCACAGCGCGTCTGCACGTCCTCGAGGCCCCGCTGGAGCCTGGCCTCCTGGGGTCACCAGGGCGGGGCTGTGGGCTGTTTGGCGGGAACTGTCCTTTCCCTCCTCCTGCGGCTGCCGCGTGCGTAGCGCTGGGCACAGCCTCCCTCCCTCTGAGAATGTGGAGAGCATTTCGCTCTGCTTTGTCCCTTCTCTCTGTCTCTGCTTCTCGCCCAGCCGGCCCCATCCAACCACGGGTGAGTCAGGGTGGCCGAGGCCACCCCCTGGACACGGGGCTTAGCTCCGCCGGATCTGGCCCCTTACCTTTGGGAGAAGGAGGCGCAAGGACGCTCCGCCCCCTGATAAACACCCGTCTTCGCTCTTGGGTGGGAAGTGGACCTCACCAGGCCCGGCTCCACGCGGGGACGTGTGTCTGCAAATCCACAGCCGCACTTCTAGGAATAATTCATGCAGGCGGTGATCCCGGGGGCCGGGGAGGTGCAGGGCTGAGTGATTACATTTACAATTCAGCTGCACAATCTGCATATTTCGAAGGCCCTACTTTCTGAAAGGACGGTTTATCCTTTGTTGGCTGGAAACTCGACAAAAATAAGTCTCTAGGTGCTTCCCTCTCTGGGGCCCCACGGAGGCATTGCAGGGTAGGATCCACGTTCTAAGACCGCGGTTCTGCTCCCAGAGTCCAGATGCCCCCGAAGGGAAGGAAGGCAGGTGCTGAAGGAGAGAGGGGAGAGGGGTCCCTTGGGAGCTCCCTCGTGACTTGGGATTTCCTTTACTGGAAGTCCGTGCAGGAGGACAGCCAGGATCGAGACGGTCTCCCCACCATGCGCGCGGTGACCGGCTGGTGTCAGCCTGTCTCACTGCCATGCGTGATCTCTGCATGGCCCCACATCACGTGTCTGACAGCAGCTGGTCTTCCGGAGGCGGCTCTCACACCCACAGGCCCTGCAGACCCTCCTGGACCATTCCGTGAGGTGTGCCGCACGTGCTGGGACTGCAGGATGTGTAGAGGAGGGAGGTGTGAACTGGAGGGGAGAAGGGAGGGTGGACCCACACGTCCCTCTGCCTGTGTGCGAGGCCATGGGCCCTTCCCGCCCTGGCCTGCGCTCTCACAGACTGGACTTCTCCAAGCTGAGGTCTTCCCCTCCTCGAATGAAGGCAAAACCTCATTGCTCTGTGGGTTTACTGAGCACCTGCTATGCTCCTGATGCCAAGGCTGGATCCATAAGTGATCGGGAGGCAGGTGCCTGCCCCGTGGGCTCCCACCCCAGGGAGCACGGCCGGCGAGGGACAATTTCAGGCAGACTTCAGCGCCGTGAGGAAGCAGCATGCTGGGGACTGGTTGGGTGCAAGGGGGGCACTCTGGATGGTCGGCTGGGCTGAATCACACCCCAGAGTCACATCCGCCCAGGCCCTCAGAACGGGACCTAATGTGGAGATGGGGTCTTTGCTCATGTACTCAGTTCAGCGGAGGTCAGGCTGGAGCAGGGTCTCCTAGGACGCGGAGGACAGGCACGGGCTAGGAAGACAGTCCGCATGACGGCCGAGGCGGGGGGGGGGGATTGGTGTTCACAAGTGGACGGTGCAGGCCACAGTGGGAGCTGGGGAGACGGAGGGCCTGCCCATTCGACTTCGTCCGAGGTGGTGAAGTCACCTCCTCCTGTCTAGCTGGTTGGCACATCCATGGTTTCACTTGGGTCCTTGTGACTCAGATGAGACCTCCACGGGTGGCAGCTGTTATTATCGGACAGAAGACCGGGGTCTCCCCAGGGACCAGAGGGGTGGACTGTCCTGATCCTGTTCGCTCTCTGCCTGTGGTCCGGTGTGCGTCCATCTGTCAGGGCTTCCCGACCCAGCGCTGCTCATACTTGGGCAGATGGTTCCTGCCCGAGCACGGCTGGGCGTCGGTGGGGCTGAGCAGCGTTCCTGGCCTCCACCCACGAGGTGTGAGTTGGCGCGCCCGGTTGTGTCCCGGAAAATATCCAGACGTGGCCACGTGACCCCCAGAGCAAGATGACCCCGCGGAGACCCACCCACCGCTGGGTCCAGGGTGCCCCTCCCTCAGGCAAGTGCCTCCTGTGCTCTGGGGGCTGGCGTCCTCACTGTAGGGTGGGCTGGTGGGAGCTCCAACCTCGGAAGGGCCTTGCAAGGCGAGAGGAGCCAGCCTGAGTAAAGGGGTCGCCCCTGCACCTGGCACGATGATGAAACCCACACTGTCTGGGCGCCGTGGTGAGAAACTGTCCCCCCGGCCATCCCCTGTCCCCTTTCCAATGGTACCGAGAAGACTAACCTCTCCGGTCCCCCCTCCAGATGCACACGGTCCCTTCCCACTCAGGACCCGCGGCGGGTGGTGCTTGCGCAGCCCCGAGCTCTGTTTCTTCTCTACCGACTGATGTTTTGGACGACCAGTACAGGCTTCCTATTTTGGGTGGTGAAAAATCATCTGTTTGAGAAGCAAATGTATTTCATTTAAAACGTGCGTCTGCATGAAGGACACTGTTGAGTGAGGTGACTGAGAGGTCTGCAGGGACGCAGACCTGCGAGGGAGGGAGGAAGACTGGATCTGGGGGGCTGAGCAGCTGACCGTGAGGGTGGCCTCCCCGGGGTCACGGACAGTGGCTGGAGCGGATGGAGGGAGGCTCAGTCTGATGACACATTAGTAATAGTGAAGGGGCCGCCGGTGTGAATGTGGAGTGGGTACTACCCGGGTTTGCCTCGGGCCCTGGTACCTGTCAGCCATGCGGACTTGGGGGCAGCGCCGGCACAGCCCCCGTCTCCTCGGGCTGAAAAGGGGGCATATCAATTCTGCTGTGAGTTGAGATCTTTGATTTTCAAGTGACAGAAAACTCAGTCCTGACAGATGTCACACCATAGGACTCACTGGCCCCCGGGACTGCAGGATCCAGTGGCTGTCGGGCATCAGGCGAGGCTTGAACCAGCAGCCTGGCCCTCTCTGTCTCCCCCTCTCAGGGGCATCAGCTTTATTTCACCTCTGGAACTGGGTCAACCCCGCCTAAACCACAGGACACTGAGCATGGGGAGGAGATGAGCTCCCAGAAGAAATCCAGGAGGTAGACACTAGGGCCCAACCTTGATGAATACCTTCTCCCTGCAGCCTCGTGGGTCTGCTAGGCGGATTCAGTATCCCCAGACTGCTGCTGCGAGCTGGGGAGACACTCCTGCCCCAGGGGACCTCATGCCGCTCGGACTGGAGCTGTGGGGAGGCGGCCTCCACGCAGGCGGATGGCCGGACAGCTCGTCAGCAGCGGGCAGCCCACCCCCAGGGCTGCATGTGGGCTATGTTGCCTTGTGGGAGCCGGGCGACAGCACCCACCCGGGACCTGCCCGAGAGGTCTAGGTGGTGCCCAGGCGTCCGCCAAAGCGGCTGTCCTTGCAGGAGTCCTGCACAGCACAGAGCGTGAGTGTTTTCTCGCACCGTTCCTCGTGAAATGTGTGTTCCCAGGAGCCTGAGGGCCCCGTATTGGGGGCTGCACCCGAACAACCAGGCAGAAGGGGCCAGTGGGCCCCCAGCAGCCCCGCCTCCCAGGCCCACCTGCCTGGCCCCCAGATCAGGTCAGGTCTGACGCACACCTGCCACCTGGGCCTTCCCAGAGCGCTCAGGGGCCTCAGAGGTTGGCGTTTTATTCTTCAGTAAATAAGCTAAGTACTTTCATTCCTTAAAATGCCGTCCCAGGGCCTGGCACCATGCCAGGGAAACAGCGCGGTGTGCGAGGCGTCAGGCCAGCGGCGCGTCCTCACGGAGGAGCGCCTATGCAGCCCTGGTGGAAAGTGGGGCCTGGCTGCAGGGCCCGACTCGGTGGGGGTGTGGGGCGTGCAGGGTGACGTGGGGGACAGGGGGATGCCGAGCACGGGGGACGAGTGTGGGGAGAGGCCTTGGCTGTGGGGTGGCTGCGTTGCCTGGACGGGACGCCACAGACCAGGCGAGCACAGTGCAAGTTCGTGGTCTCTCGGCTGTGGAGACTCAAGCCCAGGATCCAGGTGCCGGCAGGGCTGGGTCTTGGCGGGAACGCTCTCCCTGGCTTGCGGATGGCCTTTCCTCCGTGTGCACACATTCCTGGTCTCTCCTCTGTGAGGTCAGTCCCCGCTCGCACAGCCCTGCCCCCTGGCAGGATGAGGTCAGTTGAGTGGACGGGGCGGGCGGGGAGAAGTTAGACCCGGCATGCGTGTTGCCCCGGCGAAGGAGACGCGGGGCTGGATGGTTCTCCGTGCGGGCCGCCACGTGTGCCGTGCGGGGGGTGAACGGCACCCCTGGCCTCCACCCGCGAAGCCAGTGCCCCCTTCCCCCCACAGTGTCCAGCGTCCCCGGGGGCACCCCCTCGCCGAGAGCGGGGGAGGCGCAGGTCAGCGCGGCAGACTGAAGCAAGGCTGTGGGGGATGGGGGGTATTTCTGAGACGGGAGGGGGCACCAGGGCTCGGGGCGGGGGGCTTGTCCGAGTGCGCGACCGTGATGAGACCCAGCGTGAGCGGCCGGTTCTGGGGCAGCAGACGGATGGGCGCAGGAACTCTGGGGTTCTCTTCCTATTCTTCCATCTTCTCAGGGAGGCAGGAAGTGAGGTCATCAGCTGGGGGTGGAGGTGCGCACCCCCCTTTCTTCCTATAGCGCGGCTGCACCCGCACACGGGCGTTTGAGAAGCGAGTGTGTGTTAGGCTGTGTTCAGTCTGCAGCCTCGTCTCAGAACGGGGGCCTTACAAAGTGGCATCAGGGATGGGGACGCTGGGAGGCTGGCGGCCGGCCCCAGGTCTGCAAGATGGATGTGGCTGGTCAGTGTTTACTTTGTGGTGGCCGGGGGAGGGGGCTTGGGGGCGGAGGTGGGAGAGGGCCCGCAGGGAGCGGGGTGCTGTCCCCCCCCACATCCAGGGAGGAGCCTGTCTCCTGCCTCCCCCCCCACCCAGGACGGTTCCATCCAGGTGTTTGCTGGGGGGACAGGCGGGGAGACTGGGGAGAGATGCGGCAGGCTCCCAGGACAGGGTGGGCCTCCTGGGAGACCTTCTCAGGGGAAGGTGGCCCCCCTCCCCACACCTGGCCCCTCCCAGCCTCCACGTCTCTGAGGGAGAGCCCAGGACCGGGCTGTTGGTTAGACCTCTGTCCCGGGCGTTTTCCTGCACACCTGGAGGTCACAGCAGCCCAGCGGTTATGCCGCACTGAGTGCCCGGGTCCTGACCACGCCGCCCCCATAGCAACCTGGGAAGGAGAGGATCTCCCCATCACCTGGGCCCAGGCGGGTCAGGCGCCGGCAGAGGTGGGATTTGAATCCAGACGTGTCTGGCTGCAGGGCCCCTGCCCTGTGTGCGTCCCCAGAGGCGGGTGAAGACATCAGCTTAGATCCGTGTGATGTATTATATCTCCTGCCTCTTACAGCAAGAAAAGGGACTATTTTTATTTTTAACAGAATAGGTCGGTCAGATGGGCTCTGCGTGGAGCCTGGGTCTGAAACCAGCAAGCCTTGATTTTATTTCAGAGAAACGGCCTGGCTTACACGGGACTATTTTCACACCATGTCGAGCAGACTGTGGACAATGCTTGTTAATATTCTGCATGCTTGAGTACTTAGCAGTGGGCACCGAAGCAAACAAGCTTGTCTTAACTGGTAGGAGGAGACCGCTGTGGTTGGAACGGGGGCTGTGGAACCAGGCCCCCCTCGCAGACTTGGTCAGGTTTCTTCCTTGCGTCCAGCTTCCTCACCTGCAAGGTGGGTTGCGGTCACCTTTGTCTCTTGGTGTTTCTGCCAGAATTGAGCGAGGGGTAAGGCCTTGGAGTGCTGCCCGGCTCGTGGTCTCTACTCAGCAGGAAGAGTGGCTACGTGGCTCAGCCTGTCCCCCCCCATCGTACCCACCTTCCCAGCCAACTCCACTGGCCCAACCCTGCAGCCCCTCCTGATGCGGCCCACCGTCCAGAAAATGCATGGCGCCCAGGCTTCCCTGGCAAGTTGGGCGGGCATCAGGGCGCGGCTTAATCCAGTTCACACTACTTTCTCAGAAAGCTGGCTCAGAGCATGGTGCCTTCCTCTGAGCCTTTACAGCCCGGTGGAAGGCAGCGAGTGACCAGTAATGCAGACATTCGGAGGAGCGCAAGAGGGAGAATGGAGGACGTTGATGGGGACGGTCGGGGGGACTTCATTGAAGGGCAGGTGTTTGAGCTGCACAAGGAGCTAGGGGGATCTGGGTCCAAACCCCAACTGGGTGGCCTTGAGCAGGTCACTTCCTCTCTCTGAGCTTTGGTTTCCATGTCAGTGAAATGGGTGGAATGATTATCCCTCCACAGGGATTTTGAGGAGATTAGATAAGATAATGCATACAAATGGGACACCTGGGTGGCTCAGTCAGTGAAGCATCTTCCTTCAGCTCAGGTCATGATCTAGGGGTCCTGGGATTGAGACCCACAAAGAAATAAAATCTTAAAAAAAAAAAAAGACTGCATAGAAAGTGTTTAGTAAAGTACTTGACACATAGTTGGTCCTCAGAACTGTGAGCAAAGACAAAGGAAGAAAAATAGTTGAAATTGGGTGGTATTTGGACAGATAGATAGCATGATGCCTGACACATAACAGGTTCTTAAAAAATATTTGTTCACTGGATGGGTGAAAGGATGTTTGAGTAGATGGATGAGTGGGTGGCTGGGTAGATGGACCGATGAATGGATGGGTGGATGGATAGATGAGAGGGTGGGTGGATGGATGGATGGATGGATGAACGGATGGTTGGATGGATGGGTGGATGGGTGGATGGATGAAGGTTGGATGGTTGGATAAGTGGGGTGGGTAGGTATGGGAGGAGAAACTGCACAGTGAAAAAAGCCAAGCATTGACAAAGGGAAGCAAGTATCCTGAATGGCTGGAGGAGGACAGAAGACCATGAAGGCAAGTTGGGCCCAGGTGCTCCCATGTGCAGACAAATAGCCTATCAGGCACAAGTGTGGGTCTGATAGCCTCATGTCCAGTGTGGCCCTGGCAGAAGGTTGTCCCCACTGGGGCAGAGACATGGAACCGTAGGCACTGTCCAGGGCTGCAAGAAGCCCTAGCTGCCCCTGAGAACAGGAGCGTGGGGCACGTTCTCCTTCCCAGGGCTGCAGAAACTCAGATAAGGAGAAAAGACAACTTTGTGTTTGAGTCCTACAGAAATTATGTGGCTGATTCTAGGCCTTCTCCATGTCCTCTGTCCTGAGGGTCCCTGCAGCCGTGTGCATGCCGACGTGTAGACAGGTTCCACTTCAGACTCCAGACTTGGTGCTGGAATGCCTGACATCGTGGGGAGTGTGGAGTGCGTGCGCTTGGCCCAGAAGAAGGGCGTGAGTGCTGGGGGCAGACGTGGACTCAAGTGACCGAATGTGTGTGCCCCCCAGATGCCGCCATGGCAGCCCTCACCCCCGTGGGCTGGCATTAGGAGGTGGGTCTCTGGGAGGTGGTCGGACTCAGGTGAGGCGTAGGCAGGGCCTCCGTCAGGGGAGTGGTGGCCTCACAGGAAGAGGAAGAGAGACGGATATCCGTTTCTTGCTCTGGACACACACACCAAGGACAGACCGTTGAGGACACGGCAAGAAGGCAGCCGCTGCCAGTCAGGGGACAGGCTCTGACTGGGAGGCACACGGTGCCTTGGTGTGGCCTCCGGTCTCCAGCGCTGTGAGGAATAAGGGCGTGTAGGCACCCAGTCTGCGTCTCCTAAGGCAGCCGGGGCGGGCTGAGACGGGGACACTGTGCTTGCCCACCGTTCCTTGTCTGGAGTGTTACTATCCCCTGGTGGAGCTCGGGGGCGGCACCCACGGCTCCGGCTCCGTGTCCTTCAGGTCGGGAGCCCGCAGTGCCCGCCCTGTAGTCATCGATTCATGTGCATTCTCTCCCTGCACCCACTCAGTGAGCACCTGCTGTGAGCCTGGTCCTGGGGCCGGGGCAGCCAGCAAGCAGGCATGCCCACCCTGGGGTCAGGAGGCCAGCGGAAGGAGGGGCCGGACCCTCTGTCCCCACCCAAAGGGGCTCCTGGACACAGCCAGCCAGACTCTCAGCTCCCTGGGTCCGGCCCCACCTCCGCACGTCTCTCCCCAGAGTACGGGCCCTCCGTAGCCTCCCGATTGTGACCCCCGCATTTCCCAGGACATTCGGCATCGGGATCTGAGCAGAGAACCCAGCCCGGCATGGCCAGAGCACATCCCTCGTCAGAGCCGGGGACCTGACCACTCCCACCTCCCGTGCAGCCGCACTCAGGGTCAGGTGGCCGCTGTGGGGCAGGATGCCCAAATGTCCCCATGCCCACTCCCCAGCACTCAGGAGACCCAAACTGGAGCGGGACGGAGCCGGCCACAGGACGAACTTACAAAGAGAGAGCCAGGAAACTTTTGCCAGGTATTTCCAGCACTCCTTATTCTGCGTGCTCCGGCCCCATAAATATTCACGTTACGTATGAAGATTTATCAAGCACTCGGCTGGTCTCAGTGAGAATATATCTTACAGGTATTGCCACGTCCTGCAAAATATTCATGACTTCAAGGTTCCCGAAGGGCGGTCCATTTTTGGCTACTGACAACACGACACAAGTTCGGGTCCCCGGAGATCCTTAACAGACCTGCCTGAGATGGAATTCGGCACGTGGGGAGAGTGGGTACATGGACCCGGGGCAGAGCCACCGCCCACAAAGCCACGCGGACCTGCTGCTTTTACGTCCACTTTGCAACCATCAAAGCCAATAGCAGGCGTGTCGGATTGGCCTACATTTTTACAGGGCGAAGCAAGAGAGGGGCTGGGAGCGGGCAGGGTGCCCTGCTCACTGCTGTTTCCACCCCACTCTCCCCACGAAGGCACCCACCAAGGTCGAGTGTGCGAGAGGGCATGGCCTGGGGCCCTGGCCGGTGACAGGCGATCTGTCTACTGTGAGCCTTGGAGTCCCGCCTGCTGGGCAACCTGAGGCGTGAGGGTAGTGGGGGCACCCCGTCCTCTCCGCCTCTGCGTGGGGCCCTGGCATGTGTGACAGGTGTGGTCGCCGTCAGGGGACGTCAGTCCTCGGCCTCGTGGGACCCACGGTAGACAGGAGTTTTGCACCTGCCTTTCCAGGCTCCCGGGGCTGTGAGTGGACCCTCCGACCCTGTCCAAGGCTGTGTGCCCCACACAGGGAGCCATCTGGCCCCCTGACTTCTCCCTTTGAAACGTGGAGTTTGTGGTATTCCGGACGACCCCCCTCCTCAACCCATCCCCCCTCCGAAAAAGCACTCGTCTCACAGATTCCCATTTCTCTTCACATCTGTCCTTGTAATTTCTTCCCATCTTGTCAGATATTTATTGCTTTTTAGCAACTGGTGGTGTTGATTCAAATCTAAGAGTCTTGGTGGATCCAGGGTGGCCGGGTCCGCTGGCCTGCCACGCGGGGGACCTGGATGCTGAGGGCACTCCTGCCCAGCCTCGTGGGTGAGGCTGGCCTCCCCGCCTCCCAAGGCCCTCCGCTCTGCCCCCTCCAGATTAGCTGTGACCGCAGCGTCTGACTGGGGCTGTCTCCTCCCGGAATGTTGGCTGAAGTCACTGTGACAGATGGGATCTGTGACTCAAAGAAGCTGGGGGCTTGAAAGCCGTGCTTCCTCCCGCGCTTCCGCCCGCACTGAAGACTTTGCGGCCGCCCACGTGCGCTAGTACCCTGTCTGGGAGGCGTGGGCTGCAGCTGTGACGCGACTCTTCTGGGGAGGGGCTGGGAGGGGCTCCAGAATGGCCAGCCCCGGCCTCCTTGGGGCGGGCGCTGCAGGGAGGCAGCTGGCCCCTAGCTGCAGAGCCTACTCCCTGCCATCTCTGGGAGACGGAATTGACGGTGTCGTCGCAGCCCCGATGCCCACAGCCTGACGGCAGTGGGGTCTGTTCCCCTCAGGGCCGTCCTCAAGGGCCCAAACCCGTTTGGTTCCAGCCCCTCCCTTCCTAGTGTGTGGCATTCAGCCTCATGGTCACAGAGTGGCTGCTCCAGCCCCAGGCATTGAGTCCTAGTTCCAGGCAGGAGAAAGGGGTAGGGATTGCAGGTAAAAGGCAAAAACCCCACATACGCCAGCTGAGTCTGTGCCTTTTAGACACATTTCCCAGAAACTCCACCCAGCAAATTCCACTTAAATCTTATTGATCAGATCTTGGTCCCATGCCAGCCCTGGCTGCAAGGTCAGCCCAGGGAGCAGAGCATTTTAGCTGAACTCATTTCTGCCCCAAACGAACTGTGGTTCTACTAATAAAAAGGATGGAGAAAATAGATGCTGGCCAAGCATCCAGAGTGTCTGCCCCTGTCCCTTTCCCTAGAACTTCTCCCCTCCTTCCCCCATGCCCCCTCCCTACCTCCTCCCCTCCCCTCTTGTCCCACACCCTCCCCCTCTGCCTCTCCCCATTCCCCACCTCCATATTTTTTTTTTTTTTTTTCCCCCCATATGAGGGTCCTGCTGGCAGCTATAACAGATGACCACAAGCGGTGGCCTGAAACAGCAGGGATTTCTTCCCTCCTGGTCTGGAGGCCTGAAGCCTGACATCAGTGTTGGCAGGTTGACGCCTCCTGGAGGGTCCGGGGGAGAATGTGTTCCAGGCGTCTCTCCAGCTCCTGTGGCTCCTGGCCCTCCTGGGCCTTCCTGGGCTTGACTCCATCTCGTCTCCATCCCCATGTGGCTTCTCCTCCGTGTGTGTGTCTCTTCGAGCCCCCCTAAATGATCAGGACACGGGTCTTTGGATCTGGGGTCCATCCTAATCCCGGGCGCTCTCGTCTCTAAGTACTTACCTTACTTACACCAGCAAAGCCCTATTCCCAATCAGGCCACACCCACGGGCTCCAGCTGTTGGGGCCACTATTCAACCCACGGCCCTCGCCACCCATCCAAACCTGGGCACAAGCCCTCAACCTCTAGGCAGCCGTGCGAAACGGGCTGGGGGCGGGGAGCTGAGCTCCGGTGCCCGTGTGGGCCCTGTGCCCGACACATGCGTGCTGTCGGGCGGCTGGATCCTTCCACAGCAGCTGGGAGCTCAGGCTTGCACCGGAAACCTCTCTCGTGGGGCAGTGCCGCTGAGACTTGCTCGGAGCCCCGAGCCCCTCCCGGTCCCTCCGTGTTGGCTGCGCTCCTCTGAAATGCCCAGGCCATCCGTAGAAACAGCTGTTTTGGGCCCCGGCTCCGTGGGTCCAGGGACGACTCCAGACCTAGCCTCCCAGCTCTGAAAGCGGCCACTGGGAGCTGCCCCTGCACCTGCTGATTCCTCCGTTCCTGGGAGCACAGGGGTCTGTGCCTCCCTGCCTCCTCCTGGCACGCAGGTTGGGGGAGCCGTCGGGGGACTGCAGGCTGCCCACAAGGTCACTGTGCCGCCGTGAGGAGCCCCGGGGCCGGGGCAGTGTGGTGTGGTGGTTACACAAGCCTGGTGGTTGCACCAGGCCTTGGAATCCCCGGGGGGCACATCACTGATGGCATGCCCTCTGCCTGGGTCCCTTGCCCTGTGCCGGGGGCTGCCGGGACAAATCATCGCATGCTGACGGGCTTAAAGCAACCCAGATTTATTCTCTCATAGTTCTGGAGGTCAGAAGCCCAAAATGGGTATCCCTGGGCTTTGGGCAGGACTGGGCTCTCTCGAGCCTGCAAGGGAGGGTCCTTCCTGCCCCTTGCAGCTTCTGGGGGCCCAGGCGTCCCTTCCATCTGGGCTCTGTCTTCAGATCTCACGGTCCCCTCGACTGTGTGCGTCAAACTCTGCCTCTCTGCTTCAAGGGCATCTGATGGTGCGTAGGTCTCTCTGGGACAACCCCGACATCACCGCCTCTCAGGGTCCTTACGGTGATCCCGTCTGCAAAGCCCCACTGACGGAGGACCTTTGGGAGCCATTATGCAGCCTACCACCCCCGAGCTGACATTGTTAACTTAATACTATTTTTTTGAAAACATGAATGAGTTGCTGATATTCAGAGGTGCACCTGTCTTGCGGCCTTCTCTTGAAGGCTGGAAGATCTGCTGTCTTAGGCCGGGTCAGGTCTGGAGCACGGGGCACCCACCCCCAGCCCCGAGACGCAGGTGCCGAGGGACAGCCGCCGTGTTCTCATAAGTCAAGTGATGGTGTCTGGGCAGCGGCCCCAGTCCCTCAGCCCAGCACCCAAGTCCACCCCTGACTGGCTGCTGCCGGCCCTGGGCCAGGCCCCACGGGTTCCCACGTGTGAGTAGGAGCTCTCGGATCTCAGACACAGACACCTCCTCGCTGTGATGGCTTCCAGATTGTCTCTCGTAATTAGAACGTGCGCTCCCTCGGGTCACGTGAAAGGAGCTTCACATGATCACTCATAGAAGCGAAAGGCTGTGGACTTCAGGAGGCCTTTGGCAAAAGCACACACTCCCCTCCCATGACCACAAGGACCTCTGAAACCAAACCCGGCTCACTAAGCAAGAGCCCCAGAGCAGAGAACATTCTAGAAGCAGTGGGTGCCTGACACTGACAACTCGCTTTCCATAGCCCATAGTCGGGGGCCCACCTCTGCCGCCTCTACCAGGACCCCTGGGCCAGCTGGGCCCCTGGGAGAGCCACCGTCTGCCCAGCCTCCGCCGCGGGCTGCTCTCCCTTAGCCCGCCAAGCTCCGGGCCACCTGCTCCAGGATGGAGGGCACCTGAGTGGGAGGAACCCCTCTGTGCAGACAAAGCTGGCCCTCCCGCCTCTTGTTCTGGGTGCTCGAGATACCAGAGGAGGGCCGTCACTGTGTCCTGCGGGATGAAGTGTCTGCTGGAACCGGGGGTGACAACCACACCGGGTGCAGGAGGGGGCTGGCCCCGGAGAGAGCTAGAGCCGAACAAGCCAACAAACCAACGTACGAACACGCAGGACCCGCGAAGCGAATATTTATGCATCCGTTCCACAGGATAGTACGCTATAGAAGATAATTATTAATTAGATGCGGTCTTATATATAATAACAGAGGAGACGACACTTTTGGCAGTAATTCCAAGTGGAAGCGCAAAGCAAAACACAGACTTCTCCAGCGGGAGGACGGAGTGCGGGCGCGTCCTCCTGACCCCGTCCTGACCCTCTCCCTGAGCAACGCCACGTCCAGCGCATCGCAGTACTGGAGGACCCGGGGAGGGCTTGGTCATCACGGCTTCCTGCCCAGCTGAAGAAGGTTCCGGAATGCCTGCTGGAAGCTCAGTTTTTGAGAGGCATGGGGCCCCTCTTGGATGTGAAAAGGGGTTCCCCAGATGCCCCCAACCTGGGCTTGTATTCAATCTGGGTGCTGTTGATGTAGGAAAGGTGGGATCGAAGCCCACGGCCAAGAAAGAATGCTTGAGAGCCTTCGGTGCAAAAAGGTGGTTTTATTCAAGCATGGGGACAGGACCCGTGGGCAGAAACAGCTGCACAGGGTCATGAGAAGTGGCCCAGTATATACCCTCAAGTTGGGAGGGGATTAGGGAAAAAGTAAGTCTCTAAGGAATTTTGGAAGCAAGGTTTCCAGGACCTTGAGGGGCTAGCTAGTGTTGGGAAAAGGTCATTTATTACCGTCTAATAAAAGCTGAGTCATGAGACCCTTCAGGTGTGTATCGGTGGGTCATAAGCTTGGGGGATGATTGCCAACACGTATCTTGGGGGCTTAGAGATAAAGGAACTTTTCAACGGGATTTTTATATGTTCATGTAGACTCACAGGATCCTGGGGGTCGGGCTGGGATTGCCTGTTGCCCTCAGCCGAGTCCCTAGAGGAAGGTCACTCTGTCTGTTTCCAGGACTCGTCAATAGGCCGTAGGTAGTAAGGAAATGTAAAAATTTCTCTTTCTCCTTAGTTTCCACGTCACCGCCACGGGGCCACACTCATTCTCCACGGCCAGCTGCCCTCTCCTCACGCCACGCGGCTGTGGGTGTTTGTCTCCAACCCGACCTGGGGGCCAAGGACTGGGGAGGGGTGGCCGCATGGACGGAGGAGCCCCTTGACCTGCCCGGAGGGGCAGTGTCCTCGAGGCGCACGCGTCCACGAGCAGGTGTCCGAGAGCCTCCTGTGGCCATCTACAGCATGCTCCCAGGGCTCCCCCAAGAGCACGCGGACCTGGTGCAGAGGCTCATGATGGACACAGAGCCTTGCGCTCACAAACCAGGTGCCTCCGTGAAAACGCTCCGCGAGGGACTTCCCCCCTACCGTTGCCGTACCGCAGCGTGAAATGGTACTGAAAGTAATAGGCAGCTGTAATTAACGTCCTTGATGTCAAAATGTAAAACTGGTGACCGTCACTGGTTCCCCCGAAAATTCTTCGAGGTGATTTGAAGTTTAAAGCGTGTGGGTAGGAGGCCGTGTGGCCTTGGTGAGCCTCAGGGGTCCCCCTGTGAAATGCGGTGATAAAAGCACCTGGGGTAGGACCCAAGGGCCACAGCGTCCCGTGTGTGATGACCGTCAGCTGTCACAACCAGCCCATGACCCCCGGAAGTCCCAGGATAACAAGCAGGAGACGTGGCTTCTGTTTAATTGTCGGAGAAGTCAGCTGGACGATGTTTCAAGGCCTAAGCTAATGCATGCAAATTCCCCATTGTTCTCAAAGTCACTTCTCATTCAAGGGGGGGGGGGACAGGAGTCTGGGGCTCTGACTCCCCCCGCACCAGGAAGTGGGGGTTTTGAACAGGAAAAGCCGCCCCTCCCTCGTGCTCTGGATGCCCCGGGGCCTTTGCGCTCTGCGCCTCCTCCTCCAGAGGGGCCGGGGGCCGAGGGCCAGCCCACGTGAGGGCTGGTTCGCATCGTGCGTCCGGTTGTCGCAGCCTGCTGGGGGCAGGTCTGATCAGTGGGGCCAGGTCTGAGCAACCGTGTGGGCGGCCGGTCTGCCGGCGGTTCTCAGGGCCGCCAGGAGAAAGCACCGCGCTCCCGACAGCTGAAACTCCAGACATTCATTGCTTTACCGTCTGGGCGCCAGATGCCTGACGCCCAGGTTGGGCAGGGCACTGGGGGAGGGTGCTTCCGGCTTCCTCCAGCTCCTGGGGGCCCCACAAGTTCGCCGGTGGTGGCCACATCCCTCCAGTCTCTGTCTGGGTGGTCACGTGGCCATCTTCTCTTGGCATGCGTCTGCGTCCAAAATCCCCTCTTCCTACAAGGACAGCAGTCGTCGGGTTAGGACGCACCCCAATTCATGATGACTTCGTCTTAACTGATGACCTCTGCAGAGACCCCATCTCCGCGCCTACAGGTCCCCAGGGCCAGCCCACACGGCTGCGGGCCGTTTGGTGGCCTGAGTAATGAGAGATGAGCCCGCGAGGGCGGTGGCAGGAACAGGGATGTTGTCCCCCACCCCGCCGAGGTGGTGGGTCCCAGGGGTGCGGCCGCTGGGCCCAGATGCTGCCCACGCTCTGCGGGCTCAATCGGTCACTCCGCGGGCGGTGCTGCGTCGGCGTGTCCGCCCGCTTCCTGGGTTTGTTAACATCCAGGTCGGTGCCTGGTGGTCTTCGGGGGGTTGGAGGGCACAGGCGGAGTGGCGGGAAGTCTGAGGCCGGCCCTGGGGTGGACGAGGCGTGGCCGTGCTTCAACGCTCCCACCTGAGCCAGCATCCCGTGCGAGGTCTGTCAGCGCCTCTTTCTCGCATGGTCGAGTTTCTGTCGGGGTTCCACTGTTTCTAATGGCCCCAGGCCTGCAGCTGAAGGACGGGGGGCAGGGAGATGGAGGCTGCGTCTTGCTGAGAACACGCAGGTGTTGCGAGATCTTGGTTCCCACGTGAGCCACACGCCGCCGGCTAGCGAGTCCGCAGAACAGGTTCAGTGAGGTGACGTTGACGGAAACACACGGAAAACCATGGGGCATATTGGCGGGTTGATGGAAATGTGGTGACCAGAGCCTCGTGGTGGTGATGCCTCCCTGGGGGCAACAGAGTGCACGCTCGGGGACTTTATAGCACGAGTACTACCAAGGAGAAGCAGTAGAATGTCTCTAAGAGCTGATGAGGGGCCCCAGCACCCCAAAGCTGTCCGGGACCCCATCTGCCACAAACCAGCAATCTGGGGTTAAGGCCTGGCCCCCGGACACTCAGGACCAGCTGCTAGGCTCCAACTGGACCAAGGGCCTCCCAGGGCCTTGCCCTCTGCGCCTCCGTCCACATCCGCATTTGGGGGGCTCCCTCCTGACGGGGACATCCATCTCTCACTTTCCGTAAAAGCACCCAAATTGAGGAAACACCCTTGTGCAAATTTCAGACTTTATGGAACGCTGGTGTCGTGGGCTGCCGTGTCACGGGCTTCCTGCCTCCCTTCCCCTTGGAATCGGCCGGCCTCCTCTGAGCGCAGGGCTCTTGTCCGGGGCCCGGGACGTGGCCACGCGTGACTGTTGGCCGCAGTCCTGTGCCTGAAGCCCGTGCTTCATGAATGTTGTTACTAAGCAGCCCTACCTCTCCACCCTGAAAAGTGCACAGAAAGTCAACATCCAAGCCTAAAGCCAACCAAAATGCATGTGATTTTGGGGAATGAATCGTGTCTAGAGAGCAAGCGAGGCTGCTTGGACATTCCGCTGAGGGGCGTGAGTGTGGTCAGGCTGGGCTGTGTGGGCTCCGTGGCTCCCCCGATGCTCGCCCCACAGCCAGCAACAGGGTGGTGAAGGTGGGCTCGCTCCTCATTTTAGAGCCCACCTCCAGACCGGCTGTGGGGAGCTGGGGCGAGGTTATAGAGCAAAATTAGCTGTTCTAGGTGACTTTGACAACATCTGGCAATGTAACAGCTACGGTGTAGCTATTTCTGTCCTTCTGGGGGTAATTCAATATGTTATTTTTAAGATTTTTATTGTTGTAAGAACACTTGCCATGCAATCTACCTTCGGGACAAAATTTTAAGCGTTGCTAACTAACGCAGTGATGCAGGGCGGACCTCTAGCTTATCCCTGTACGTTTCCACGTCCCTGTAACTGAAAAATGTATATAAGTGAAACCTATACCATTAAGCAGAAGTCCCGGGAGAAGGCTAATTTTTCCTTTAACCCGCTAGGGAGTGGACAGACGCTGTCTAAAGTGACACTTCCAGAAATAGAGCCGAAACTGCTCCCCCTAAAGTCACAAAGGTAACCCCGGAACAAACAACCGAGAATAAAGGTGCAGCAGGGAAGAGTGGAGGGAGGAGGAGGGGGACGGCAGACCGAGCCTCCCGCTCCGTGCAGACGCCCTGGGAGGCTGTCCCCTGACAGAGCCAGAGCCAGAGCCAGACCCTGAAGCTACCGCGTGTGCGGACAACCGGCAAAGTCACGTCCTTTGCAGACTGGGGCTTGCCCAGGACACTCCCGTCCCTTTTCATAGCTCTCCGCACCGTTGGGAGTGTCTCACATGTGCGTGTCTCACTTTTACAAGCGACAGTGACAGGAAGCAGCCCCGTGAGTTTTCGGGGCCTCACCCCGTACAAGCTGGGTCCTCCCTCTCCTCCAGCCCAGCCCTGTCCGCCCTGGACCCCGGGCCCACCCCACTCCTGGGGTCCCCCAACCCTCAGGCCCCACCCCACTGCGGGGTCCCCCACCCCGGGCCCTCACGCCCCCAGCCCCCCGCACGGTCCCCACCCTC
>NC_048229.1:653776-664586 GCF_002007445.2 Ailuropoda melanoleuca
TACGCTCCAGGGATCCCTCTGCCTCCACACCCTGGGTCCCCCACCCCAGGTCCCACCCCACTCTGGGTTCCCCGCCCCCACAGGCCCCCACCTTGGGCAGCGGAGGCCCCTGAGGGGCCTGGCCATGATCAGCGACACTGCTGCCCCCTCAGGTGCGGGGGCACATCCGCCTTTGGGAGGTGGCTATTTATAGATTTGCAAAGTGGAAAATGCAGCACAGACGTTTAAAAATAGCATGGTTGTATATATATTTGCAATATTAAAATAAGCGGAAGTGATTTGTGTGTCATGCAATTTTTCAGTTTTACATGCTGTGTGTGTCCTTCAGTCCTACATAAATACCGACACGGTTTGCCAGCTCAACATGGAATATTCCAGAAAACTGTGAGGTCCAGGCGCCCGGAGCTCCCCACCTGCACCGGCGCCGTAAGCACGGCAGCCGCGCAGGCTGACGGGAAGGCGCCTGCGGTTCCGGGGCGGGACATCCGGTCCGCGAGGCCGGGGGCTGGCTGTTCTGGGGCTGGTGCCCCCTGATTTCGGCTTGCGCCCCTTACTGCGTGGCTCCCCTGGTTCATTCTTGTAACAAACCCAAGGGGGCGGTTGGCGCCCGCGTGCCCCGGAGCCTGCGCTCGGGGGACTGCCCAGCCGGGCCGGAGCCCTTCCCGCCTTTCCGCGGCTTGAACGGTGGTGCCCCGCGGCCTCACTCCCAGAGCCAGCACGCCCGAGTCACCGACCCAGAGAGAGCCGGGGGCCGTCCCCCACATGTGCGTGTCTCCACCCCAGCCGTGCTCCTCTCTGGCACACGTGGCCACTTAGAAGAACGTTCCGGAAGAACAAGCCCCAGGCCTGGCCTTCCCAGGCAGCCCGCGTGCGCACAGGCCTCTTCTCCGGCCTGGTCTCCGAGGTCGGCTCCGTCCCTCTCCGCCGTCCGGGGCGCCGCCACGCCCTCTGTGTCGGGAGCTCTGGGGCTCCCAGGAGGCTGCGGCCACACACTCCAGGTAGCGTCCCCCTGTGTGCGTACAGTGACGTCAGAAAGACCAAGAGCACGAGGGTCGGGGAGCAGGTGGGCAACCACTTTGCATTTTTAAAGTTAACTTACTTTTATTGAAAAAAAAGTTTTAATTAATATACTTTCCTTGAATTTCTAGAGTTGGGCTTGGAAGAAAGTGACGGCCGCCGAGGCTGGGGACGGGCTGGGGAGGGCAGGAGGGTGCGGGGGCCTGCCTGACCGCCCTCCTTTCCTGTTTCCCGCCAGGCCTCGCCAAGCCCATCGGCCTGGTGGAGGGGCCCGGGGGCCTGGGCCAGGGCGGCATGGCGGCCACGCTGCGTGAAGACAGCCAGGAGACAGAGAGCAAGTACGAGGAATATGGGTACAACGCACAGCTCAGCGACCGCATCTCCCTGGACAGGACCATCCCGGATTACAGGCCCAAAAAGTGAGTACTCGGCTGCCTCCCAGGCGCCCCCAGGCCCAGCCCCAAGCGCTGTGGTCTCCTGGAGCATGGACACGTTTGCACAGTTGCGCAGGCAGGCACCCCGGGCACATCGCGTCGGCCCTGCCACCGTTCTGCCCTCTGGTGTCTCTGCTTTCGGTGGGTCGCGGGTGTCCTGTCCACACAGCCGTGTGCAGGCCTAAGAGAGCAGGGCTGTGTCTTGTCACCGCTCAACACAGGGACACGGGTGCTGCCGCTGGGACCTCAGGGCTCACCTGCTGGCATGCCCCCCCCCATCTAACGCTCTCTGCCATTTCCATCCGTGGGCCTGGAACCCCTGGCCCTCCCACCCCATATGTGTGGCTGGCTGTGGCCTTGCCTCGTGGCCTCTCAGGAGGCCTGCTCTGCGAGCGTCGCATCCTGTTTGAAAGCTCATTAAGTACCTTGGCGGGGGTGAAATTTGAACAAAATGCCATATTAAGTGGACATCATTATTTAAAGTAAAGTCCCTCCAGGCCGGCACCTGGGCCCTGGGAAGGCAAGGCAGGCTTGGCCGGGCTCCTCTCTGTGGCTCTGTCTGCAGAAACCCCACCGGCCCCAGGGACCCTGGGTGCCTGGGGTGCTCTCAGCAGTGGGGGCGGGGCCGGCCCTGGAGCCAACCAGGAGGACTGCGGGGGCCCCAGGCCATTTTTTGGAGTGTTTTAGAGGCTGTGTTTGGGGAGTGGTCCTGGGAGCCGGGGAGAAGGAAGCCTGGGCAGGTGTGCCCTGGGTGTGGTACAGGTGGGGCACGCTTGCAGGCGGGATGCCCCTCGGGGCCAGGCAGCAGGAACTCAGGGCAGACTCCCTGCTCGGAGGGCAGGGCGCTGCCTCCCCAGACCGAGGGGTGAGGTGCCCTGGGGCAGGTCTGCTGAGTGAGTGATGGCTGCCAGAGTGCGCCTCCCCCATGGCCTAGCCCCAGGGGTTCCCTCCACCCTGTGCTTGGGGACCCGGCAGTCGGTGCAGCCTGTGCCCTGGACAGCACGGAGCCACAGGTGAGAGGCCACTGTCCACCACTCCTGTTCCTCTTGGGACTTCATCCCAGAGGCGTTCTGCTTTGTCCCGGCAGACCCCGAGCTCCCGCACTCCTGCGGCCCACGCTGCAAGTGAGAACACTGTTTTGTTTTCATGGGTCCCCTCAATCCAGCATGAGTGATGCCAGCTTTCCTTTTGTGAGATGGAATAAACATTCCTTTTCTGAGTAAAAAATGCATTTAGGTATAAAACAGGCCAATTTGAAGAAACATGCTAAGTGAATAATGCAGATGACGTCTAGATGTGACGGAGTCGCCCACACGGGCTTGAGTGGCTCAGGTTCGGGGCGCGCCCTGTCTGTGCTCTGAGCGTGTGTGTGAGCGTGCCTCTGTGCACACACGTGTGGAATGTGTATGCATGCGTGTCAGTGTGCGTGGCAGTTTCTGAGTGCTCCCCAGTGTGCCCTCACCTTTGGAGGGTGACCTCAATAAGGTTCTCTCAGAGTTCTGGCTCTGGCGTCTGGGCACCCACGGTGCCTTCCAGAGACCCCCAAGACCACCCAGGCTCAGTGAGTCACTGAAGGCACTCACAGCCCTCGGCAGCGCTGTTTCACTCCCACTGTGGTTTGCCGAAGGACAGGCTAACAATTCGGAGAAGAGTGCAGAGGGCAGGGCGGGGGAGCAGGGGGGAGTTTACAGCCGCCGCTCCCAGGGGCGTCCCGAGACCACACGGAACCCTCCCAGCAACGGTGCGTGACCACACCTGTGAGGTATGTCAACAGGGGGCCCACTCCAGCCCTGCTGTCCAGGGTCCCCAGCCCCCAGAGGTCAGGCTGACACTCTTTCAGGCTCCAGCGTAGATCGCAGCATAGACTATCCCGTGTGGCCCAAGGCCCCCGTAACCAATGACACTCTTGTCAGGCACAGTGTCCCGAGGACTCAGAAGGCGCCTCCCAGGAGCTGGCAGGGGCCAGACCTTTCCTGTGCGGCCGGTATTTACGGACAAGACAACCTGCCGCGTTAACCCCTTCCTGTGCACAGGGTAGGTGACTTGTCAAGGGAGTGGCGCCCACCTCCCTTAGGCTCATGGGGTTAAGGGCACTGGCCCTCTGACTGTCCAGCCATCGCCAGCCCTGGGCTGGGGCAGGGCTGTCCTGGCGGTCCTGCTGCGTCCTCCGGCGTCAGAGCACGGCATTTATAGAACAGACGTGAGTGTGTGTCATAGATGCTGTTGTTTGCCTCCCTGGAATCTGGTTCTCTTTCTTGGGGCGCCAGCTCCCCCTTCCCACATGGGAACCCATGGAAACTTTCGGTTCCAGCTGCAGGGTGGGTCATGTCACTCAGGATTAAGGCAATTAAAGCATTATGTCCACCAGCCACAGCCACTGGCTCAGGGCTGTCGTACGGTCTGGGCTGTCCAATCAGAGTGCATGTTGGAATTACCTGAGGTCACTGGGGGAAAAAATCAGGCTTTTCAGCCAAAGTAAAACTGCAGTAATGGCAACCTGGGGGGGCTGTACCATCTTACCATTACGAGGGGGAAAGCTTGGCGTTCCCACAGCCCACCCATGGAACCCAAGGAAAAACCCAGTGCAGGGTGTGGCAGAGCTGGGAGGTAGGGAGGAGTCAGGTTCCAGTGCCATAGCGGGAGCACCTGGATCCAGCCGTTCCTGAAGCCAACATTGCAGTAAAGTATAAATGAATGAAAAATTCTCGAGGCTCTGTAGTAAATTAGCATACACACACACATATTTTTAAATCTTTTGTTCAAGCATTCGGAAATATTTCTTCTTTTTTTTTTTTTAGAGATTTTATTTATTTATTTATTTGAGAGAGACAGTACAAGCTGGGGAGAAAGGGAGAGGGAGAGGGAGAAGCCGTCTCCCCACTGAGCAGGGAGCCTGATATGGGACTTGATCCTGGGACCCCGGGATCGCGAGCTGAGCTGAAGGCAGATGCTTACTTAACTGACTGAGCCACCTAGGCACCGTATTTCTTGCTTCTTAATGGGCTCTCCGTGCTCCGTCTGGCACATGCCTGCACACCCCTGAGTCCTCAGAGCGCGTTCCTCTGGCATCTTGCTGTGCTGGGGTTTCCTGAGCCGCAGGCGCCCCTCTGGCTTTCCCTTTGAGGACTGAGCCTCACCCACCTTCCCTCGTGCAGCAGAGGCCCCCTCTTCAGGAAGGCTCCGTCTGCCAAGATAAAACCGGACAGGAGTGATCAGTTCCCTGTCAGCGCCACGTTACAGAAGTCGACACCAGGGCGAACTCTGAAAGAGTCGACACTTATGATACACCTTAATTGATAGAAATCTGATTTACAGACGCTGATTGGAAGGGGCACAGCTCTCTGCCTCCCTGAAACAGAGAATGTGGGTTCCATTTTCTTACATGTTTATTTGTATCCATTTCTTTCCCAAAAAGAAACGGGGAGGCTTTGATGTTGTGACGTGCACAGACCACCCCCCCCATTCAGTGCGCGTGCGGATGACAAACTAGAAACCAGAGAGAAGCCCCTTCTGAGCCCTTGCTGTCCTGCCAGGCTCCTGGGCCTCTCTGGACTTGCTGTCGCTGTTGTCCCCCAGCGGACGGCGTCGTGGGACTTAGTCATGCACTGACAGCCTGTGTGTGACCTCGGCTTCGAACGCAGGCCCCAGCCATCCTGGGGAGACCCACTCCCTGTGCAGCTCAGAGAGTGGGGCGCCTGATCGTTGCCCTGGGGCTAATCGAAGACGGGTGTGCTGCAGAATGCTGCCTGCAGACCAGGCTCGGACTCACTCAACCCCGTAGCAAGGCTGCGAGGACCGATAGTACCCACATTTCTCAGACGAGGAAGCTGAGGCAGGAAGGGTCAAGTCTGGATCGGGCCCATGGGCCACAGTTTGCCGAGCCCTGTGGTGTCCCATACATTTCCCCCCCAGAATCTCATCTTCTCTACATAAGCCAGATATGAAAGGGAAACTGCCTTCTAGAATCTGCCCCCTCCCCTGCCTCAAGGGGTGGACTCTACGTCCCTCCCCTGAGATTATTTGGGCTTTGTGGCTGGTCATCCAATAGAGGGCAGAGGTGAAGTGGTGGGGCTTCCACGGCCTCACCCTGCCCAGCCCAGCACTGGCCTGGCCCTTGAGCCTCCACAGAAGCGGTCTGCCTGTCCTGAAGCCACTGCTGCAGCCCCCACGGCCCCATTCCAGCCCACCTGACGGCCCCTGCACAGCCCCTGGCCCAGGACCGCCCGCGGAGGCCTTCCAGGAGCCATAATGGGGATCAGATCAGGGTTGCTGTGCCCAGGAGTTGGGTTGGAGCTCGTCACGCAGTTGTCGGTGACAAGCCCGCAGGAGGAAGGCCATTGCAGAATGCCAACCTCTCGGTTTGTGACGCTAGTACGTTTGTGGGAGCCTTTGTGTGGCCACACGTCAGGAGCCACACCTGGCGCTTAGTAAGCCCTCAGCAAGTGTCTGTGGATGACCAACTGAATAAATACGTAAATGCAAGTTCCACCTATGCCTGTGTTAAGCTTTCAGATTTTGATTCCCTAAATGGCCTTAATCCACGTGGAGCCCACCCGTCCAATGAGCAATGGTCTTGTGTTGGGATTCTGACGGGTGCAGCCACTAGAAGCACACGTGGGATGTGCGCGTGTGCAGCCATGTGTGCCTACGTGTGCAATTCGTGTAGGTGTTAACGTGTGCGCATGTGTGCCTGCGTGTGTAAGTGTACATGTGTTAATGTGTGTGCGTGCACACGTGTCTGTGTGTGTTTGCGTGTGTGCATGCATGTTCATGCGTGTGTTTGCACGTGTGCATGTATGCGTGTGCACACGTGTCTGCTTGTGCATGTGTTTGCGTGTGTGCGTGCATGTTCATGTGTGTGCGTGTGTTTGCGCATGTGCGTGTATGCGTGTGCACACGTGTGCCTGCGTGTGTACGTGTACAGGTGTTAATGTGTGTGCACACGTGTCTGTGCGTGTGTTTGCGTGTGTGCATGCATGTTCATGCGTGTGTTTGCACATGTGCATGTATGAGTGTGCACACACGTGTCTGCTTGTGCATGTGTTTGCGTGTGTGTGCACGTTCATGTGTGTGCATGTGTGTTTGCGCGTGTGCGTGTATGCGTGTGCACATGTGTGCATGCGTGTGTAAGTGTACAGGTGTTAATGTGTGTGCACACATGTGTCTGTGCGTGTGCTTGTGTGTGTGCATGCATGTTCGTGTGTTTGCATGTGTGCATGTATGTGTGTGCACACGTGTCTGCTTGTGCATGTGTTTGCGTGTGTGTGCATGTTCATGTGTGTGCATGTGTGTTTGCGCATGTGCGTGTATGCGTGTGCGCACGTGTGCCTGCGTGTGTACGTGTACAGGTGTTAATGTGTGTTTGCACACGTGTCTGTGAGTGTGTTTGCGTGCGTGCATGCATGTTCATGTGTGTTTGCACGTTTGCATGTATGAGTGTGCACACACGTGTTTGTGCATGTGTTTGCATGTGTGCGTGCATGTTCATGTGTGTGCATGTGTGTTTGCGCGTGTGCGTGTGCGCACGTGTGCCTGCGTGTGTAAGTGTACAGGTGTTAATGCGTGCACACACGTGTCTGCTTGTGCATGCGTATGTGCGTATGTTTGCGCGTGTGCATGTGTGCCTCCCCGACCGACGATTCTGCCCACTCTCAAGCCGATGTCCTCGCGCGCTTTCCTGCATTAGCTGCGTTATTGATCTCCCTTTGTCTGGAGGTAGGTAGCTTTTCTAATTAAGCAGCAGCTTTAATTATGCCACAAAGCACATAACGTAGATCTTGATTATAAAGACTGGCCCACGGGATAATAGAAGGGAGACTGGCAAATACAAATTAAACAGGATCATAAAAACGAGCGGCCGAGCCCGAGCCTGTCCTCCATCACGTGCAGTAATGTCCCCCCGCCACATGTTTGCAGAGGGTTCATGCATATTAACTGTCTTCGCTGCGAACAGCTTGGCTGTCAGCTCCAGTAAGTCAGATTGAGGGGATGGCGTGCGAGGGGAGCTGGAGTCCGTTACCTCGTGCCAGGTCCCAGCTCCCGATGCCTCCTGTGTTTGGGGTCAGAGGAGGCCGGTGTCTCAGACGAGGAGATGGGAAAACCGGGGTGTCATCGTGGAGGTGTGCGGGTGAGGTGGGTCTTGTTTTCAGGGAAAGGCGCCTGGTTCTTTTACTCACCGGGGAGCACTGAGCTGCAGCCCCAGTGCCGTCCTGACCAGGTGGTCGGGTCTCACAGGTGACACCCTTCCCGTCTGCCCACCGGAGCCCTCAGTCTGTGCCAGGAAGGAGGTGCCTGTGGGGAGGGCAGGGGTCCCTGGTGAGGCTGGGCAGGCAGTGGCTCGCGCCTGCTGCAGCCAGATGGGAAGAGTGGGGGCTGCCTGCCCCTGGGCTCCCTCGTAGTGGGGATTAGTTGGGACGGGGACAGAGCCCACTTCACACCAAGCTCTGGAGCCTGCCAGGGGCGAGGGCTGTGTCCACCCTCAGAGGTCCCACTGAGCTGCGGGGGCTGACGGCCAACGGAAGACCTCCGAGCTGAGCCGGACCCTGGCCTGTGGTGGGTCAGTGACCCCAGGGATGTCCGAGGGAGAGCCTGGAGGGGCTGGAGGTCATGGGTCCCGGAGACTGTACACCTGGGCTCTGACGGCCCAGGGACTCATGGCGGCCTCGGCCACCCCTGCAGCCTGCTTCCTCCACCAGGTCCATGACGGCCTCCAGGCTGAGGTGGTGGCCAGGCCCATCAGCACGCGGGCCAGTGACCCCGCAACCCCTGTGCCTGTCCCACCCGGTCTGATGAGGTGGGGTGTGGGAGGGGCCTCCCCCGTGTGCGGATTTTGGTGCGGTCTGCCAGGCTCGGCCAGCCTTTGCTCTGAGGTCCAGGGTGGCAAGGTGAGTCGTGCCCCACAACGGGGATGCGGGCTGCGTCACAGCCTGTGGCCTTGTCTGTGAAGAGAGGCAGGGACAGGGCAGCACAGCTGCTTTGCTCGTGCACGTCTGGGTCTGGCCGGCCGCGCACCAGTGACTCCGTGGTACGTGTGCACCCCTAGCTTCACAAGCCGCACCTCGAACAGACACGAGCCGTGGGTCTTTCCTGGGCCGTGTCTCTGCGGCGCGTACCTGGGCCTCTGTGAGATGCCGTGTGTGTACGTGTGCACCCGTGCATGTGCGAGTGCGTGTGTGTGCACGCACACGAGTGGGCACGCACATATATGTTCCTGGGAGGCCTTGCTGCCCGGATGGACACATGGACTCAGGAGGCTTGCTGCACGGGTCTGCCCCCCTGCGTCCTGCCTCGGCCTCCTCTGCCGCCCAGTCAGCGGGAAGGCCCCGCCAAGGCCTCGCCTGTCAAGGATTCCGTGTTTGTGTGGACGTTCCCGCGAGGGTGGGAGCGTGTCACCCACAGCAGGCAGGTGCCGCCACCAGGAAGACATCCACAAAGAGGCAGAAATGCTCCCCGGGGGACGTGCTTCCAAGAACCCGCGGGCAGCTATTCCCAGAAGCATCCGTCATGGCTTCAAAGGTGCAGCCTCCGGGGTCCGCGCTGAGCCCCAGACCCGGCGTCTCTGGCAGGAGATGGATGGGCGTCCTGCTGTCAGCAGGTGAAGCTTGCCGCTCTCCCGGGAGGGGGCTGCCTCTCCGTCCTGCGTGTACTTCTCCAGCCGCACAAAGGGCGTCCCCATAAATTTCCATTAGTGTCTCTGCCGTGGCCCCATTTCCTGTGAGGCCAGCCGGGACGTGCCTGCCACGTGCTCTAACCGAGACCTTGGAAGAGGCTTTCAAGAGCCTCGTAACCACTCCTGCGCCTCTGTGGGTTTATAAATCCTCTTAGAAACGTCCTATCGTGGAGGATTTCCTGCTGCTCCAGCGCCGGGTGGGGAATGCGGGTCTGAGCCAGGGGCCCTGTTGCACAAAGCTCAGCCCCTCTCCGCCAGCGGTGACCTGACGCACACGCGTCCCCCGGCCCGCCTGCAGGAAGCACCCACTGTGTGCCCAGCGCGTGTCCCCCGCTGCTGGCTGCATCATGAACGGTGTTAACGGACTCGGAGGCAGGAATTCAGATGCGTGGGGGTGGCCTCTCTGAGCAGGACCTTCTGGACTCAGTGGGGGTGTGAGGTCGGGGGCCCTCGATGGCTGGGAGCTCAGTGGCGGGGCTGGCATCACGTGGGGGTTGTCGTGCGTGTGGGTGCCAACCGCCCGCTGTCCAGCAGAGCTCCCCCGTGCGGCAGTCGGGTGCCTCCGTGGTGCTTCGGGGCTCCCAAAACAAAGGCTTCCTGCTCTTCACAACTCTGCCCAGAGGCATGTGGCCTCGCTTCGCCGGGCTCTGTGGGTGGGAGGTGGCTGCGGTGGGAGGGTCCCCGCAGAGGAGCACAGGGGTGCGGCCTGCTGCTGCGGCCTGTTTGGGAAGCGCGGTGGCCACTGCAGCTATTTGAGACCCTGCGTCACACTGTTTGAGGTCCCTGGGCTGGATGACACCCCAGGGAAGAGTGGGGTCCCCCTAAAGAGAGTGGATGGTCTTTGTCAGTGACAGCAATGTCAGATGAAAATCCTGGCAGCTCAGCTAGACGTGGCCACACGGTGAAGGGATTCCCGACCTCACGTAACCAGCAGTCTGCAGTCAGGGTCCAGAGTCGTTCATCTGGCAGCGGCTGACAGTCAGGGGTCCCGGCTCTCCCCGGTTCTCTGCTCTGCCACAGCCAACCTCATGGTCACAGTATGGCTGCTGCAGCTCCCAGTATCACATCCTCACACCCTCCTGAAGGGCTAGAACAAATTGTTCCTGCATCTTGTCTGTCCTCAACAACAGAAGAACCGTTCCCGGAAGGCCCTGCAGACCCGTCCATGTGTGTCCCGGGCCGTCCGCCCTGTGAGCTGAGAGGCAGGGATGCTTGTCTGCTCCTCTCAGGGGCTTGTGGTGTTTGGTCTGCTCGGTCTCTGGCCTCTCAGGATTGTGAGGACACCTGTCTCAGCTCCCGGGGCTGGCTGAGAATTCAGCTGACAGGTTGGGGGTGGCCCTCTCCCTGCCCCCACGGAGCCGAGGCCCTGAGCTGGGACCGTCTGTGTCCTGGCGGAAGGCAGGGTTAAGGTGAAGCCCTTGCCGAGAGAACCCCAGCTCCCACAGACGGAGCCTTGTTGAGACAGGGCGGCAGTCAGACAGGTGGCCGTGAGCGCCAGCGCCAAGCCCGCTGGCTCCACGGTTGTCCTGTCTGCTGCAGGAGAAGCTCACGGCGTGGCCAGGCAGGGTCCTCCTGCCGCACCATGAGCTCAGGCGATGTGCGTTCCGGGGCCGGTGCCGGGTCAGGACCCCTTCAGTCTCATGTGAAAAAGATCCATCTCAAACTGGCTTAAGCTGGAGCGAGAGGCGGG
>NC_048229.1:664734-711288 GCF_002007445.2 Ailuropoda melanoleuca
GGGGGGGGCGGAGAGTGGGGGGGGTCGCCGAGCCACGTGGTCCTGAGAGCAGTCACAGCCCAGCGGCAACGGGAACTTGTCCCCCGGCAGTAAGAGCTGGATGGGGGCCCCCGCCTGCCTCAGGTGCCATGCGGCCACGCCCCAGCACCCACAGCCTGTCCCCGGGAGGCAGAAGGGAGGTGACACACGTGAGGCCAGGAGGAATGCTGCCTCATGGCCCAGGCGGTGGTGACATTCCGTTCAGCGGGGCCAGGTTCTTATCTCTTCATTAGCCTCGAGCCTTCCCCCACAACAACCCTTTCGGTCTGCCCTGGGTTGAACGCAAACTTTCTGTAATGGGGAAGGAGATTGCATCATGAGTAAAAAAGGTTATTTGTGCAAGTTTTGTGCTGGGCCAAGATGAACCCAATACATCACTCTGTTTCTAATTCCAACAACTTAGAAGCTGCATGTGTCCTGGTGGGGTGACTTGTCAGGTGCAGGTGACCACTGTGCAGAAAGATGGCCTCACCCTGCCCAGCAGCTGTGCCCAGGAAGGCCCCGGGCTCTCGGAAGTGCTAAATGTCCCACAGCAGGTGGACAGCCACACTCGTCTGTGTGATGCCTGCAGGTGTCAGCCCGTGGAACCGCGTGGCTGTGGACCAGGGTGCCCAAAGCCCAGGACTGTCTGTGTGCCCCCTCACCGCTGCCTGCTCGAGCCCCTGGACAGCGGTCAGGTCCGTGGTGTCCTGCCCGAGGGGCCTATGTCTCTGCTCCATGACAGGGGCTCAGCCTGGGCAGCCTTGAGGGGTGCCACAGTGGCTGGGCCGCCTGGGGACGGGCCGGCGAGGGCAGGCAGAGTCTTGGGGATGAGGCTTGTACCCACTGGCACCTGCGTCCCCAGAGCTCTGTACCATGAGCGGGGCTCACACGGGAGCACCGCATGCCCAGCCCAGCCACCCAGTATGGGGATGTGAAGGAGGCCCCGAGTCAGCCTGGTCTTCCCTGCTGTGTGGGGTGAGGCTCAACTTCCACCTGCAAGGAGCCTCCACTGTCCCTGGGGGACGCGGTCCTGGGCAGCGGGGCCACCCCTTCTGCCCTAGGCACACCCTCCCGTCTTTTCTCCCTTTCTTCCTCCCTACTCAAACCCCAAATGCAGCTGGGCCCAAGCCCATATGAAGGCTGCATGTCCCGCATCCCTTGCAGGGAGTCGAGCCGTGGCCAGTGGGACATATGTGGACGTGGGGAACGTGTGCCTGGTGGGGTGCCCTCCTTCCCTGCTTCCTGCGATGGAACTGGGGCTGCCGCACAGGCAGGCTTGGGGACGACCCCACGCTCAGCACAGTGACAAGGCAGAAGGGCCTGGCCGCTAGCAGCCCAGCCTCCAGCCACCCCAAACCACGTCTCCAAAGTGCACACACACAGAAACCAGCACCCGCTTTGTTTGTATCACTCCTGTGTCCCCCGGACTGTCTCCACAGCTGCCCCCCCAGGCTCTGCCTACAGCCATGCCCCCCCAGACTGTTCCCCCCGTGTGTCCTCAGAGCTGTGCCCCCACCCCCGTTGTCTCCACAGCTGTGCCCCACCCCTATAGGCTGTCCTGCAGCCGTGCTCCCCCCAGGCTGTCCCCCCAGGCTGTCCCCCAGCCGTGCTCCCCCAGGCTGTCCCCCTAGGCTGTCCCCCCCCACCAGCCACGCTCAGACACACGTGGGTGTTACTGGGCTCAGGGAGGGGACAGCCTGGCACGGAGTTGAAGCCAGCTTACTCTCTCACACCCAGAGTTACACATGGCCATGTTTGCCAAGCTCTGTAGTAATCTATCCTGTATTTTATAATCGTGGTGACCACAATCGATGCACTATTTTTACAAAGGCTGTCTGGACAGCACCAGATTCTGTAATAGACGTGACCCTGTCTCTTTTCTCGTCCCCGAGTGGGACTTACTCTTGCTGGAGGAACTCAGTGAGTAGAGTCTTAAGAAGCAACATCACTCCATGTGAAGAATTCCTTCCAGACCGTGGTTTCTAAGGCAGAGATGGAAAGACGGAGGGATTATCCGGTGAGTGCCTCGGCACAGAGGGTCCAGCATGGAATCTGGGCTCTCAGAACAAAATTCATGAAATAGATTGGGCTTAAATTATTCAGAGAACTGACCTAACCCAGCAAAACGTGTGTCCAGGCTGTGGAGAGCTGAGCTGGGAAGACCAGCCTGCTTTGTCTGTTAGGACTAGGGGGCATGTTGTCTGGACCCAGGGATTGGTGCCCCCGACATGGGCTCCCTGCCGACTCCTCGCCTGCGTCCTGCCTCTCCTGTGAGTTCCGTATGGACGGTTTCACAATGTGGCCCTTGGGGCACTAGTCAGCTGCAGCTCTCTCTCACGGCACCCTACTTGCTCCTTGGTCCCCCCGGTGTTTGAGCAGAGACCACGTCTGACCCCGGCCCTGTGTCCCTGTGCCTCACTCTCATTGGGGTGTAGCCCCCACCCCACTCAGTACGACCCCCCAGTGCCCCTTGTTCCTGGTTGCTCCCATCAGAGACGAATGGGTTGGACGGTCAGCCGGAAGAAGCCCCTGGACGTGGCGTTTCTTCCAGTTCTCGGATCTGCCTGATGGAACAGGTGCCTGAAGAGCCTTAGTCAAGACCACGCCAGCCGGCCTTGGGATGGTGCTGCCTGTGCTGGCCTCGCCCAGGTCCAGCCACAGACCCGGCCCTGACTCAGATCTCCCTCTGCCTCTCTCCTTACGGGCACCTGTTGGAGTTGGGGCCGCCCGAAGCCCAGCATGCTCACTTTGAGATCTGGGACATACGTACATCTGCAAAGTCCCTGTTTCCAAAGGTCATATTCGCGGGCTCCCTTGTGGCGGAGGGCGGCACCTTCCAACCCACAACCAAGGGAGGAGTCTTCAGAGTGGAAGGCCCCTCGAACACTCATTAGCACGGCAGGCGCCCTTATCCGTGCCAGGAGCACAGAAGGAAAGTTGGGGGACAGAGGCCCCAGTGTGGGGCCGGGTGGTCAGGGTCCCCCGTCTTCCCTGCAACCAGCTGCCGGTCCTTGGCCGTGGTCCTGGCGAAGCCCCTTCCCGACTCCAGGACTCAAGAAGTGACGAAATCTAAGTGTAAGCCAATCAGAGCGCCCCATCTCCTTGGGCCACGGTGATTGGTCCAAGGTAGGGCGCGGCGTCCAATCAGAGCCAAGGAGACACCCCAAGGTGGGGTGTTTTCCCACCTGTCCGGGAACTGGGCTGTCCTCCCCAGAGCATCTCCCAGCCCGAGGACGGCGTGGAGCAAGGAGAGGCGCTGGGTCCTGCCAACATCCTGGGAGCCCCTGGCCCAGCAGGCCTGAAGTCACACACCCCTGGACTTCTCACAGAGGCCAGCCAGTGAATCCCCTGCATCACTCACATCGTTACTGCCCGAGGGACCCACAGAGCAGAGAAGGGAGAGTGTATCTGGAAGGTTCTATGGCCCTGCTTGCCTGGGAGCCTTGTGCTCTCCCCAGAATGGCTGGCTGCCTGGGAGCTAACTCTGTGTCTGTCAGCAGCCAGCAGGGGCGTGAACTTGGAGTAAGAGCATTTTCCTTCCAGCGAAGGCAGCGCGTCTCCAAGGTGAGCGGCTGCCGTGGCCGCTGGGTAAAGCGCAGGTGACCTGGCAGGAACACCCACATCACGTGGAAGGTCACGAGAACAGGCACTTCGCAGGGGCCGCCGTGCCCAGCTGCCGCCGCCTCCAATGCCATGCGGTAATAAATCCCCGGGACTCACGGCCACAGCTGCGTGGGGTGGGGGGAGGCCAGCGGCACGTGTGTCCTCATTGTGGGGGGCGGAAAGGGGCTGAGTGTCCGCCGAGGCAGGGGCGCGCTGCCCTCCACTGCCCACCACACCCCCACATCCCGCCTGGCCAGCACGGCCTGTATCTCGTCATGCCCAGCTCACCCCACCTGCTAGTTCCTTGTCCCCCCGTCCTACACATGGCTGTTTCCTCTGTCCTTTGGGTCTGTTACAGGCTGAGCTGTGTCCCCCCAAGTTCGTAAATGGGAGCCCTGACCCCCAGCACCTCAGGATGTGACCGTCTGGGGAGGCAGGGCCTTACAGAGGTGACAGGTGGAATGGGGTCACCCAGGTGGGCCTGTCCCCAACAACTGAGTCCCCACGGAGAGCAGAGCAGGGCACGGACACGCACAGGGCATGACCACTGAGGACCCAATGGGAAGGTGGGAAGACAGCATCTGCACACCGAGGGGAGGCCTTGGGAGGAGCTGGCCCCGCCGCCCCTGGGTCTGGACTTCCTGCCTCCAGACTGTGAGGACCACACACAGCGGCTTAGGCCGCCCTGTCTGTGGTGTTTGTTTTGCGGCCGCACTGAGCACGACAGGTCGCTCAGGGGTCCTGCCTGGCTGCCTGGCCTGGAGACGGCCCCCGGGTCCCCACCCATGGCCCTGTTTTGTCCCGGCCTCTGCCCCTTCCTCTGAAATCACACTGCCATGCCCACTGTTCTTGTCCATGTGCTGCAGTGAGGGCGGAGACCCTCGCACGCAGCCCCTAGCACACCGTGGGCTAGGAGGGGCTCGCTGGCGCTCTCCTGCCTGTGCTAGGGCAGCACCTGGCCCCGGGCACGGCTGGTAGCTTGCATTCAAACCCCAGCTGCACTCACTCCAGAGGAGGGGTGTGTGTGAGTGTGTGGGTGTGAGAGCATGTGTGTCTAGCTGAGTCGAGTGGCCTCTGCCATCTTAAGGAGAGATTTGGTGTGTTTACGTTTTTTGTGGCAGCAAACGTACGTGGCTGGGCTCCTCCACGTGTATCTTTGTATTTCCTTTACTCGCCTTTGCTGTTTTTTGTCGCCTTATTTTTTTTAAAAGATTTTATTTATTTATTTGACAGAGAGACAGCCAGCGAGAGAGGGAACACAAGCAGGGGGAGTGGGAGAGGAAGAAGCAGGCTCATAGCAGAAGAGCCTGATGTGGGGCTCGATCCCATAATGCCCTGAGCCGAAGGCAGACGCTTAACTGCTGTGCCACCCAGGCGCCCCTTTCACCTTATTTTTGACCATTTGCTAAGTTCCTGTTCATCTCCCTTTGCGCCCCAGTAAATTTATTCCATCACGTTATTACACCAACAGCCCATTGCCGTCTGCAGGCTCATTAGCAAACACGCATCACTTAATTACATTGAAGAACTGGAGGCCCCTCGCCCCCACGCCCAGCCCCCACGCCCAGCCTCCTCAATGAGACCCCTGGGAGAACCACACGTCCCCCCCTCGTGCCCCTAAGTCCTTAGGTTTGGCCGAGGCTGTTACCTTCAGCCCCAATGACAAGGCCGTCCCTGCAGACTTGGCATCCATTGCGACAGCCCTCAGCTGACTTTGGCCCGCAGCCCACCGCAGCCCATCACCCACTACCCGGGTTTCACTTTCGGGGCAACACCTGCGGTGTAGGGTTCATTGTAGATGTCACCTCCACAGCCCCCCACTGCACGCCCACTGCAGTTGGAACCAGGCGTTGACGGCGCTGGGCTCAGGGCTGGGCCCTGCCCACCACCGAGCCACAACCTGATATGACCACCATTCCCTGACTTTCAGCAAGGACACAGCGGGCTGAGGCTTGGAGCACAGGAGCCCGCAGCTTCTGACGGATGTAATCACTGCGTCATGGCCTCGTTGTGCTCTTCCATTGGGTGTAAGATTTAGAACTGGCTGAGGGGTCCACGCTGACCGCTGACCACGAACCGGGTCTCCTGCAGGTGCAGACAGATGACCCATGCCGCCGACCTGCCCCAGATCTCCGTGGTCTTCATCTTTGTCAACGAGGCCCTGTCCGTCATCCTGCGCTCCGTGCACAGCGTGGTCAACCGCACGCCCTCGCGGCTCCTCAAGGAGGTCATCCTGGTGGACGACAACAGTGACAGCGGTGAGTGGGGGCCAGGGGGGCCCCCCAACAGTGCAAGCATGCTGGAGCTGGGGGCCGAGCCCTGAGTCAGGGTGGGCCAGGCCGCACGCCCGGGAGGCCGCAGGACAGCGTCCTCCCCGCCTCTCCCGGCTCTGGGGACTGCTGCACCCTTTGTGCTCCGGCTGGTTGTGCGTCCCTCCCACCTCTGCCTCGCCTTCACGTGGCCTCCCCCCTGCATGCCTCCTCTTGTACGGACACCTGTTGTTGGACGAGGGACACCCTAAACCCAGGAGGATTGCATCACAAGATCCTTAATCGGTTACATCCACGGAGACCCTACTTTGAAGTAAGGTCCCGTTCCGAGGCTGTGGGTGGACTTGAACTTGGGGGCTCTATTCATCCCCCACAGGTGTCGCCCAGAAAAGCCCAGGCAGGCTGAGTTCCCCTGTCTGTTGATCACACCTCTTGCCTCTTACCAGTGACAGAGGCATGGGCTCCAGTGAGGGTCTGCTGTCCCGGAGCTGGGCCGGCACTCACTGTGGGGACCCCGGGCCCCAGGGGGCCTCCCCGCACACGTCCCATGCCCACCAGGTGCAGAGGGCTCAAGGCCCCTGCCAGGGGTCCAGAGGCAGACCTGGGAGCCTGAACCCACCACGGGCGGCCCCCTGGCTGAGGTCCCATGGGCCCATCATGCCGGCCTCTCCTCTGCACCTCAGGAGGGAGGCAAGTGCAGGAAATTGGGGGGACACCTCGGAGCCCTCCGAGGGCAGGAGGTGTCGCGTCCCACCCAGGGTTGGCCTGAATGTCCACACTGCAGGGCCCCGAGCTGACCCTATGAAGGGAGCAAGGATCGAGTGGCCACCTTCCCCAGAAAGGGCAGGATGGGGCTGGACGCTGTTCCGGGGAAGGACCAGCTGCCGTCCCTGGGCCCAGGGGACAGGTGGCTTCCGTAGGCGGGTCACAGGGGGAGGCCCCGCCCAGCTGCCTGGTTAGACCCCACAGTCTTCTCTTCTCCGCCGGCCCTGATCTACTGTAACATGCTTGTTTGGTGCACATTCGGCCTATGGGAGCTTCCTCAGGTCCCTCCTGGATTTTTGCCTGGGCCTTCCTCAAGTTTTTAGTAATTTATGGAGCTGAAATTCTCATGATGTAAAATTAGCCACTTAAACCGTGAGTGCACCGTTCAGGGGTGTGAAGCACACGCACACTGTTGTGCGGCCGTCCCCACCATCCGTCTCCAGAACTGCCATCTTCCCAAACTGGAGGTCTGTCCCCGCTAAATGCGCCCTCACCCCACCTGCCGTCTCTGAAGGTGGCGCCTCTCGGGGCCTCAGAGAAGTGGGATCACGCAGCATCTGTCCTCAGGGTTCATGCGTGTTGTAGCAGGTGTCACGGCTGAAGACCCCACGGCGTGGCCCGACCACTGTGCTCGCCCGCGCGTCTGTGTGTGGACTCCTTCCTTTTCACAGGGGAGAACTCGGTCCCCATTCTCCTGTGTTTGTGACACGTGCCTCTGTCCAGTCAGCCCCGTTTGGCTGGTTTCTGTCTGTCGTCCCCCCCCCCCACCACCACCAGTGGGCCAGCTTCACGGGGTGGGGTCTTGTCGCCCGTGGTCTCCCCAGCCCCTTGAAGCACGTCTGGCCGCCGCAGGTTCTCTTCAACTACCGGCCGTGGAGTAGGGGCCCGGGGCACGCAGCGTCCCAGCCTGCCCACACCGACCCGGGGTGACCTCGGGGCCCTCCCGGGGCCGGCGTGCTGAGGCGTCTCTGTGTCCGCTGCAGTGGAGCTCAAGGCCAGCCTGGACCAGTATGTGAACCGGCGGTACCCGGGCCTGGTGAAGATCGTCCGCAACCACCGGCGGGAAGGCCTGATCCGGGCGCGGCTGCAGGGCTGGAAGGTGGCCACGGCCCCCGTGGTCGGCTTCTTCGATGCCCACGTGGAGTTCGGCATGGGCTGGTGAGAGCGGGGCGCGGGGGGCAGTGCTGGGGGGGTTGGCTTTGGGGACTCCCTGTGGGATCCCGCAGAAGATGGGCCTGGGGCCTCTGAGGGCAGCTGAGTCCGGCCTGGGGCTTCCCCACACCTGGCTGCTGCGCCAGAAGCCGCTAGGGAGGTGCAGACCGCGGGATGTTGCGTCCAGCAGGTCACAGCCCAGAACGAGCATGTGGGTGTGGCCTCAGACCAGGGAGCACACAGCGGTGTGCGGGTGCCGCCCACAGGGCCCGTCCGCTGCTAGCAGCCCACGCCCCCAGCACCAGCTGGAAGCAGTTTCTTGTCCTGTGGCGCCCTCTCGTCCACCGTGCAGGGGCGCAGTGGGCCTCTAACGAGGCGTTTGCAGGAGGCACGGCCAGGGAGTGGCGGGGATGCCCGCGGTGACTCAGGAGCAGGTGTGCAGGATGACCTACAGGCGTGACCCCCGCACCCCAACAAGAAGGCTGGGGCTCCAGCCCTGGCCTCATGCTTGCCCTGCAGGCCGAGGCTCCGTGTGGCCTCCGGGCTAGTGGCCCCAGCAGCCCCTGGGGGCTGGCAGGAAGCGCAGGTCTGTGTGGTATAGGGTCACAGCCTGGCGCCCCGGGGTCCTCGTGCATGCCAGGGACACGGCCGGGGCACCTGCAACCCTCACCCAGCTCCGAAGCAGCCAGTGCAGCTCTAAGAATGCTGTCACTTGTCCCGCACGCTATCCCTGGTTGAGGGGGAGGCCGGGTCCCCCGGGAGTGTCGGGCCCAGGGCTGGTCCTGATGCCTTTGTCCAGACCCTGCCGTCAGAGGCAGGGGTGCGCCCCTGTCCGCAGAGCAGGACGTGCTTCAGAGTTTTCTGGGAAGTGCCGGCTGTTCCCTTACCTTCTCTGGTGTGGGGGTGCGCTGTGCAGATGAGGGAGGGATATATGGAGGCCGGGCGGGGGTGGGGGCCACGATCCCACAGGAACGCCCTCAGTAAGGGAGCGAGTCACGGCGGGATGTCCAGCTTGCCAGCGTGGTGCAGGCAGCGGAGGGCAAGGCGCGCCCGTCCCTCGTATTCCAGTGGGATGCTGGAAGCATGCACAGAGTGGGGGCTGTCGCCAGGACTGTGTGAGTGACATCCGAGAAGCCCCCACAGGCGCCTGGCTCCAGGCCCTCGGGGTCAGATCAGTACGTCCCCGGGATTGCAGACCAGGCCCCGGGGACAGCCTGGTTTGAGGTGGCCTGGGAGCTGAGGGGACGCCTCGGACACATGAGCGTGTGCGTGGGGAGAGGCCCCTGGGCAGAGGGAGGGTTGACCCCTCGTATCAGTGTCCCGCGGCTCTGAACCACACAATCTGGGCAGCTCTAAACAGCAGAAACTGCTCTGTCCATTCTGGGGCCTGAAGTCCACTGAGGGGACACAGGTGTCAGCCGAGCCACACCCCCCGGAGGTGCCCGTCCCTGTGTCCTCCAGCCTCACACGGCTTCTCCCCCGCGTGTCTGTGACTCTCCTCTCTGTCTTGGGAGGGTCCTTGTCACTGGATTTGGGAGCTGCCCACGTAAGCCCGGATGCTCTGCTCTCAAGACCCTGAGGTTAAACCTGCAGTGTGTGGGTCTGCTGTGAACAGGGTGGCCCGCAGCGCCCGCCCGCTGAGCCGCAGGGAGACGTCGGCCCATGGTGGTGGCTTGCCCCATTTCAATAGAAACTAAAACTCACGATTTTTGTATCAGATCTCCCAACGCATATTTTTAAACTCTGCAAAGCCCAATGTAAGACATTCCCTGGGATACCAGCCGTGGGAAACGAGGTCGGCGGTGGCCGTGCTGACTGGGACTGGTGGGCTGGGCACAGTCCTGAGTCTGCGTGGTTGGCTTGGACCAGCCACACTGTGCATGGTTCTCGTGTCCCCAGCTGGCCCACGAGGGGCCGGCGTCCCGGGGTCTCCAGGTCATGGTTTCCCACCAGCTGCCACTGGCTCTGGCAGGGGCTTGGCGTCTCCTAGGCAAGTGGAGCCTTCTCCTTCCCCCTCCTGGAGCGTCTCAGCCACCCCAGGACCACGCACTTGTCACAAGGGTTGGTTCTGTCCCTGCTCGTTTGGCAGAGACGCAAGTTTCTTCTGCTTGACTTCCCCTCCTGGCCCCCGTTTCTCTCTGCTCTTCCCGCTGTCGTGAGACAGCCCTTTTTCTCCCACGATGTGTATCACCTTCTGTCCTTCATTACAGGTCACTGCCTGCCCCCCACCAGGGTCCCTCCATGGGGTTGTGTAGGTTGCGCACTGTACAACCACACTTGGTAGCCCGCCGTTCCTCCCTCTACTGTATCATAAGCTTCCTCAGGCATTTGGAAGCCATCTGGGAGAGCCGCGGGTCAGCCACCCCAGATGCAATTTTGAACCAGGGTAACTTTGATTTTCACGACTGAAAACCCAGTTATCCGCCTGCAAAGAGCCCTCTCCCCAGAGTGGCCTCCACAAACATGCTGCCTCATTAGCAAATGTGGCTTTTACGGAGGCTCTTCTCAGGCGCTGTGCTGACAGTAATTAATTAATCCTCCTCGCGAAGCTGAAAGGCAGGTAAATACCAGGCTGTCACTCAGCGGGACGGGAAAGAGGACGGGGTGTGCGGCAGATGTCGCCAGGTGGGACCGGAGGAACTGCCCCCGCAAGCGGCCCCCCTGAGCTGTGTCCGGGCCCTTCTTGCCCTCGCTGCAGCTCCCGCCCCGGCCCCCCGGGCAGCAGGCGGCCCATGACCACAGCTGAACTCCAGCTCGGAGGCCGGGCTTCTGGTGGTGTCTGGTCCTCGCGGGAGATGGGGCTGCGTCCAAGGGCAAAGCCGCACCTGCTTCCCCGGGGAATCCCCGCACCGTCTGCAGTCCCGCTGCTGCCCAAAGAGGTCACCGGAGAGCCCGCGTCCTCGGGTCCCTCTGCTCTCTGGCCTCACCGTGTATGTGCCCCCACTTCTCCAGGCTCACATCCCAGGGCCTCAGCACTGCCCGCGCCCTTGCCCATCCTCCTGACACCCGCTGGCCCCCCACCTCCTTCCGCTCATTGCCCAGGGCAATCTACAGTGATACCCTGTTTAAAACTGTCACCCCGAGGGGCGCCTGGGTGGCACAGCGGTTAAGCATCTGCCTTCGGCTCAGGGCGTGATCCCGGCATTGTAGGATCGAGCCCCACATCAGGCTCCTCTGCTATGAGCCTGCTTCTTCCTCTCCCACTCCCCCTGCTTGTGTTCCCTCTCTCGCTGGCTGTCTCTATCTCTGTCAAATAAATAAATAAAATCTTAAAAAAATTAAAAAAAAAAACCTGCCACCCCGAGTGAGCCTTACCTTGCTCTCTTTCCCACACGGTACGTGCCCCCTTCTGACATACCTGCCCTCATGTGTTCATGTCTGCCCCCCACTGTCTCAGGGCCACCTGTACTGCTGTGTAGGTTGCACACTGCACCACAGTACCCTGCCGTAGACGCTCTCGTCCTTCCAACAGACCCTAAGCTCTCTGAGGCATGGATTTTTTTTAAATTTATGAATGTATCCCAGTTGGTTAGAGCAGGGCGTGGCACCTAATTGGTGCTCAAATGAGTGCTTCTAAGTACCTCCCACAGGAGCAGGAAGGAGGGGCAGAGAGGGGAGCTGGCCGAGGCAGTGGCTGAGCCGTGAAGCAGGGCAGCGGCAGAGGCTGCCTTTCGGGGAGCGTCAGACGGGCCCAGATGGTGTTTCTGTCCCTAGGGTCAGGCAGGCATTGGCGTGGGCTGCCGCAGGAAGGGGAGGGCGAGGCCCCAGGCCGGGCAGGTCCGCGACCCGACCCGCCCTGGGCTCCTGGGCCGACGCCCTTGCCCCGCGGCCGGCTGGCTGGCAGGGCCTCCTGACGTCACCCTCCCGGGGGCGCAGGCCGGGGGTCCCCGCACCCCTGCCCTTCCTCACAGGCTGCGCCCCCCTGCAGGGCTGAGCCTGCGCTGTCGCGGATCCAGGAGGACCGCCGGCGCATCGTCCTGCCGGCCATCGACAACATCAAGTACGACACGTTCGAGGTGCAGCAGTACGCGAGCGCGGCCCACGGCTACAACTGGGGCCTGTGGTGCATGTACATCATTCCGCCGCAGGACTGGCTGGACCGTGGGGACGAGGCCGCGCCCATCAGGTGAGCTGGAGCAGGACTGGGGGGGGTGGTTCCGGGTGGGAGGGGCGGCTTGGGGCCAGGCCCCGGCGTGCAGCCTGACCGGTGACCAGGTCAAGGGGGGACAGAAGGAGGGGGACGGAGCCGAACGAGCAGAAAGGAGGAGCCAGGGAAAGAGAAGCAGACACGGACAGAGGACGGGAAACCAGAGGGAGCGTGAGGGAGACAGCCGGACGGAGGCCACGAGACACAGACACGGAGCCGCCCCGCAGGAGCCGCAGGCGTGGGCAGTAGGACCATGAGGCCAACAGGGCTGCGGACAGAGACCCCACAGCTGTCCCCCAGTGCACGGATTTATTTAAGTCAGTTCCTAAACATGGAAACAGATTTTTATGTGTTAAAATACACAAATTCCTGCACCTCTTGGGAGGTGGGAAGGCCCACACGGCCGGAGCTGAGAAGGGCCGTGTCTTAACAGGCGTGGGCCTCCAGCGGCCACAGTCCCCACCGCTCCCCGTCACCCCCAGGTCCTCTGCCGCCTGCTGACCCGTGTCCGTCATCAGCTCCAGGCTGCACTCGGCAGCCCCATCCCCATCTGCTGAGCCCTGGGAATCCGGGCTTCATAACTAGGGGTGCAGCTGCAGGAGCCTGTCTCCTGCTGACCCCCAGGGGCCCCCTACAGGGGCCTGAGATTTCAGGGGCTGGGAGCCACCTGCCCCTACTCTGTCCAAACTGGTGGGTCTCTGCCAAAATCCCTCTGAAACAGGTCACTGTGCCTGGGAGCCGCTGAGGCCGTGTGTCATTGTGCCTTTGCAAGCTCTCTCCCCCAGAAGGGCCTTGCGGGGGCTCCCAAGCACCCAGCCCCTGCTGGCAAGGAGCAGCCTGGACATCCAGCCGTGAAGTCAGCAGACACTGGGGTGAATAGCTCGGCCTGAGCCCTGCACCTCATGGATTTTGAGGAAAACAGTGTTGCCAGCACAGAGGGCTGCTCTGAACTGTGAGACCCAGAGTCCCCAGGAGCTGGACCAGCAGCCGCCTCGGGGCCCTGCACCATCCCGGCGGCCACGTCCTCAGAGACAGGCCCCAATGCTCTGCAGGGAGCAGGAGCTGGGGCTCTGGGGCCTTTGCCGTCGAAACAGGGTGCAGAGCCATCCACACCCAGAAATGGACCGCCGGGCCCTCAGGCTTGCTCAGAGCACAGAGCGGCAGCTTGAAAGGTATTCTTCATTCAAAATGCACTCGACAATCCCTCGCTAGGAGCAAAGCTCCTAGTGTTTCCCGCTTCAGGAGTCCATGAGGTCAGAGACCCCAGGAAGCACCTGAAATTTTTGGCAAGCTCTGGACGCCCCGGCTGCGTGGGAAGCAGGATTTTCTGGCCCGACTGTGTCTTGTCTCACACTTTGCTCCTCGCTGGTACGACCTCAGAGCTGTCGGAAAGCCTGACCCCAAAACTCCAAGTGAAACACGGTGAAGCTCTAACCAGACGCGACACCGAAGGAGATGAAGGAGATGGACGCGGCCAGCACATCATGGAGACGCTGGCCTCTGCCAGGAGGCAAGCGCCCACATGGCCGCCAGGAGGAGCCCGGGCCGTTGGGGGGGCCACGCCGGGTGCTGCTGAGCACACGGGGCAGTCAGAGCTCCCACACGAGCCCGGAGGCAGACCTGGCAAAACTTCTTCGGGAGAACGTTTGGCGGTTTCTCCTAAAGGTACAAGCACATCCCACTCGGTGTGCTGCCCCGTGGCCATCAGCCTGGAAACTGTGGAAGCCTGTGTCCACATGGAAACTCACGCGGACGCTCACAGCAGCCGCACCGTTCTCAGTCATGGAAACACCCAGATGTCGATCACGTGTGCACGGGGAGGCCGAGGGACATCTGCCTGGCTTCCAGCGCAGTTCGTGGAGCCGAAGGGACTAACTGTCGTCCATGTAACAACACGGGTGAGACTAAGGACTGTGGGGCTGGGCCAGCGAGGGGTGCAGGTCAGAGAAATGACCGGCTTTCTGGGGTGCCGGATGCTGGCATTGAGCTGGCACTAATTCCTGGAGACCCGGTGTCACGCGGGCCTCCAGGAAGATGGGGGGTGGGGACGGGGGCTTTGCTCAGGCCCACAGTGGTGGGTCAGGTGGGTTCTCGAGTGGCTGGAGTCACACACTGAAGTTCGGAGCCCCAGGCTGAGCCAGGCCAGCGAGCAGCCTTGAAGCCCGTTGCCCCTCGTCTTTGTCCTCACCGGGAGGAAACCCTCCGGCCCCCCGCCTGGACAGAACTTCCCACCACCGCCCGCTGGGAAGACCATTCAGAGGACGCCCTGTGCCCGGCTCCCAGCAGAAGGTGCTCTTGGAGGTCGTACGACCCACCCCCACTGGACAGATTGCTTCCCCGAGCCCCGCGGTGGGTCCGTGCAGGTCCACGCGGGTCTCTCCTGGACAGTGCTCCGTGATCTCTCCCCTCCCACATCGCAGCTGGGAAGAGCTGCTACCCTTCTGAAGGACTCGCTTGTACGTCGGAAGCCGCGCCAGAGGCGGCTAGCGTTCGAAGATTTGCTTGAGGAAACTCTTGCCGTTCATTGTGCTTGAAGCTCAAGGAAGAGGGAAGTGTGGCCGGGAATAATGTGGCTTGGACTTCTGGGGAAAGGTGTCAGCCCAGCAGCGGCATGCAAGGCTGCATGGTACACCGGCCGCGGTGCTGGAACCCACGCGTGTCCCACGGGCTCGTGGCTGGGCTGGTGCTCCCGTTCCCAGGACCGGCGCCGGGTCCCACCCGTGTGTCCAGGGGACAGCGAGGGTCTTGTGGGTGTGAGCTGGCTTCCAGCGGGCACGGGGGCCCAGGACAAGCCTCCAGGAAGGGAGACCTTCAGGCCCGCCTGAGGGCCCCTCCCAGCACCTTGCCCCTCCCACAGTCGGAGTGCGGGGTGGGCCCGAATCTCACACACACACACACACACACACAGAGACACTTACACCCACACCTGCACACACGCACACACACACAGAGATACACACAGCTGTGCACACTTACACCCACACGTACGCACGCACACACCCACACGCTAAAGGTGCAGTCACATCCGTGCACAGACGCACACACACACAGAGATACACACAGCTGTGCACACACGCACACACACAGAGATACAGCTGTGCACACTTACACACACACAGAGATACAGCTGTGCACACTTACACCCACACGCACGCACGCACACACACGCTAAAGGTGCAGTCACATCCGTGCACCACACACACACAGAGATACACACAGCTGTGCACACTTACACCCACACGTACGCACACGCACACACGCTAAAGGTGCAGTCACATCCGTGCACAGACGCACACGGAACGGCTTCTCTAGTCCTCGCGGGGGAGCAGTGACCGTTTACTTTCCGACTCTCTCGCCCGTCTTCTGCGAGGTGCTCCTGGGGGTGCTGGGTGGTCCTCACAGCCACGGGCTCGGTGGCTGGTCCTGTCCCGTCACTCCAGAGTCACTCCAGCCTCTGCGTGGGTGGCCTCCAAGCAGACCTCTGGGCGCGCAGGCTGCTCTGGCTTAGCGCCCGGGACAGACGCCTGTGGTGGGGTCGGCGACAACAGTCCTAGCCAAGGCTCCCAGGCTGCAGACACTCGCTGCTGTTGGTGTTCACGGGCTGCGGTCATCCGCACGGCAGTCCTGGAGGGACGCCGCGTCCTGCCCTCGGGGTGCCGGCAGAGCAGCCGAGCGCAGGGAAGGCCACGCGGCTCGTGGGCTCAGAGCCGGGCCGGCCCTCGCCGCCCTCAACAGCTCTCAGGGCACACGGGGTACTTCTGGCTGTGCAGCCGCTGGTTCAGCCCTTCCAAGAGGGCCAGTCCCATCTACACTGGTGTGGAGTATGCGCAGAATGGTGGCCAGCGGACTGAGCTGTGCCTGGCTACGCGCTCACTCACTGAGCGTGTGCCTGGCCGCACCCCTGAGCGCGTGCCCGATGCCGCAGCAGGCCGGCTCACCACGACCCTTGTCGGTCTCCTAAAGGCCCAAGGGTGCATTTGGGGTCTTCCTTTTATCAGCCCCCCCATGTGGGGCCCCAGAGTTACGTGGCTCAGAGTGTGTGTCCGTGTGTCTGTGCATGTCTGCACGTCTGTTACAAGGCAGGAACGTCGGTGGGGCCCCCGGCCGTGGGCTGTGCGTGTCACGCAACAGCCCGGATGTCGGGATGCCCCACGACGGCGTCTCCCCCGGAACCCGAGAACCCCTCCGCCACCGCAGCCCGAGGCTGGCTGTGTCCTGTAATCACAGCAAGAGTTTCTCATGCAAATAAACCCGCAGCAGCTGATTCTGCTCCCATCACCTCATGCGTTTATTTTAAGTTTATTTTGGAACTCTGAGCGATAATAAAAAAATCATTACCGGCTGTAATAGACTTGGCGGGAGATCTGGCACTTTGATTCACCAGAGATCCCCCTGAGATTTTCATCGCTGTGAAGAAAATGAGAGAAGTGTCTGTTGTGCGTCCGTGAATTATAACCTAACCTGTCAAACACTTGCTATTAAAAGTCAAAGGCGGCATTAAAGTTTCGTTACCGTTAGATTTGTGGCCAAAATCTAATGACAGAGCAAATTGAATCTTTGCACAAATAAAACGATAATCGTTTTTTAATGCCTCTGTTTTTCTTGGACAACTGATGGGCATTTACTTCTGACTTCCCACTCACGGAGCAGAAGTGCTTCTCTTCAATAGTGATTGAGACCCGTGTTTGCTGCTGTTTTGGTGAAGAAGGATGTAGTCTCTGCAAAAGTAGCAGGAGGAGGGAGCGGCGCCAGCCTTCACCTCGGTGCCAGAGCGGCGCTGGGGCCTTCGTGGACGCCGGGAGGCCTTTGCTGGCTCCTCTCTGGGCTTCAGAGACCCCAGCCCCTCAGCCTACAAGCAGATCAGCTTTGTCTTTGTTTTGAGGCAAAATCTTCCATCAAAGCTTCGAGGTCCTGCTTCCTTACGGCGTCTAGACTGTGCCTCCTTCTTGCTAGAGACACACTTTGACTTTCTCTTTATCCTTACTGCCTAGAAGACACTCACTGTTGCTTAAATTCGTGGTGAATGAATGAGCGAATGAATGCAGGATCCCATCCGCAGGGATGCTGTCTCATTGTGCCCCGATACTCCTGGCGCTCCGTGAGCCCACTTCCCAGGGACCCACCACACTGGTAGATTTGTGATGCGTGGTAGAAAAAATGTAACTAGCACATAGATGCTTGATTTCACAGATACAGTTTCTGCAGACGAGGCAAGATTCACTGGTGGTGTTTCAATGTGTGGGTGTAGATAATTACAGGAATAATAGAACAGGTGGCAGTCCGTGGTCTACAGCTGCACATGTTGTGCACTCTACAACTTCAAGGTGTGTCATGCAGAAAGAGTCTGATATCAATGAGGGTCCATAGCGTCGAGCAGTGCACAACCTATGCCACGGCCCAGTGCAGCCCTGAGTCCTGGCATACAGATAGGACAAAATGATGGAGGAGGAAGGCAAGTGACGCAAGCTTGGGAAATGATGTTCAGGGCAATCAAACAACTCGTTAAGTAAACGGATGTCTTTAAAATCCCTTACACTAACTTGCCTGAGTTGAGTGCTGGTTTTTGTCATCAGTTGATGTTTTTTAGTTAGCGCTTGAACTGGGCCTGTGCTGGGTGCTTTCCCAGGCTCTGGAGGATACAGAGACGACCCCGAGGGGGCCCACCTATGTCCTGGAGATGGAGAAGCAGCTTTCCTAAGTCCTGGGCTCTCTCGGCCGCCGGCCTGGTCTGTGCTCAGCACCTGTCACAGGTTGGGGCTTGGGGTCACGCACCTGTGACCTGCTCACGCGCGGTCTCTGCTCCCCACTAGGACCCCCGCCATGATCGGCTGCTCGTTCGTGGTGGACCGGGAGTACTTTGGGGACATTGGGCTGCTGGACCCGGGCATGGAGGTGTATGGCGGCGAGAACATCGAGCTGGGCATGAGGGTAAGTGGTGCTGTGCGGGGCTGCCAGACCCATCCAGAGAACGGGTGTGCAGACCTGTCAGAGGTGGGGGTGGGTTGGCCTGTGTGCTGCTCATTCCCGGCCAGCGGGAACGAGGAGTCAGCGTGAGAAGCCACGCCACGTGGGACTGGGGGACACAGCAAAGCATGGTGCTGCGTGTCTGCTCCATCGCAAACGCCGCCCGCTCTCGGTGCGCACAGTGCTGAAGGGTGTGTGGAAACATTCGAAGCTGCTTGCACGGCACAGGGAACTGAGTCCACAGTGGACACCCGCCCTCGAGCTGTCCCGCCTGCCGTGCACGCGGTTCTAGGTTTGTCTTGTTGGATGTGGAAGGCAGGGGTGCAGATGGGGGTCATGGGCACTGGAGGCCCCGTGGCTGCTCCTTGTGGGTGTGCAGGCAGCTCGTGCAAAGGTTCCAGGCAGGACTGGGCCCCTGGGGCCCCGCTGGGGAGGGCATGGGGCTACACAGGCTGGGGGCCCCCAAGGGAGGCCCCGAGCTGAGATCCACAAGCCTTGGCCCCCACCCCTCCCACCCTCTTCCCAGGGGCCCCTCCTGGTTTCAAACTTCCTCACTTGGCAGCTTGGAGAACTGATGGAAAGTTCTGGAAGAATCTTGGTTGCAAATCAGGGACTCTGGGGTGGCAGAGCTCCTTCTCTCTTGGATGCCTGCAGGCGAGGTCCAACCTAGCCCCCCAGGGAGGGCACTTCCGTGCTCAGGGCTTTGGGGAATGTCGGTGGCTGGGAACACAGGTCCCCTCAGGGACAGTGTCCCAGACAGCCCTCAGAACCAGAACTTGACACTTCTGACCAGGCAGCCTTGGAGATCTTAAGCGCTTAGAGAGCCAGCTCCCCGCCAGCGCCGGGCGAGACCCTCTTCAGGCCCTTCCCCGGAGCCCACGTCTCCTGCTGGGAGCTGGGCCTCATTTACCGCGTGCCGTGAGTGCCCGCGGTGCGCCAGGCCTCCAGCTGTGGAGGGAACAGATGGCTCAGATCCTGCTTCCCTGCAGCTCACCTTGCAGGGAGGAGGTGAGAAGAGAAAGTGTGTCACTTAGTGAGAGGCACCAAAGGGAGAAAGGAGGCAGGGAGGGGCAGGAGTGCGGGCGGGGGGGGGGGCAGTTTTAAGGATAGCAGTCAGGGAAGCCTCCACCCGGAAGGGACATCTATAGAAAGACCTCCAGGTGACGCGAGGGGACTATGGATGATCCGGGAGGGGAAAGTGTTCCAGGCAGCGGGAATGGCGGGTGCAAATGCCCTGGGGCAGGATCATGCCTGATGTGCCCCAGAGGCAAAGACACGTGTGCAACAGGAGCTGAGGCGGGAGGGGGGAGGAGGAGAGGGTCCGGCTTCTGCTCTGAGGAGCTAGGAGGCATCGGAGGCTCTGAACAGAGGCTTGGCTTCTGTGTTTCAGGGACCCCTCTGGCCCCTGGCATTCCAGGGTGGAGGGAGTGCGCACAGAAGCAGGGAGGTCAGGGCTTCTGGACCGACGCAGGGAGGTGAGGTGGCGTGGACCGGGGAGGAGGTGGTGAGATCCTGCGTGGTCTGGGTTCATTCTTGAGTAAGCGCCCCCTGCGTTTGCTGGGGGATGGGGTGGGGCTCAGGGAGGTCAGAGCTTGGCCTGAGCAGCGGGGCAGGAGGAGAGGTCCCAGTAGCGATGGAGACGCGGTAGGCTTGAAAGTCCTGGCTGTCACCTGGAGCCCAGGGGTCAAGAGGCCGGGCTCCCATCCCCACCACGGGACTGGCGTGGGCTCTGACTCTCTGCGGAAGCGGCTTCAAGAAAAAATGGTTCAGTGCCGCGTTTTACTCTGAAAAGAAATTAAATTGGGTTTTGATTTAGAGCGGACGGTGCATTTGAAGGCTGGTGTTCACGGTGGGGCTGGGCGGCGGGCTTTCCCTGTGACCTGCAGCGCCAAGGCCGTCACTCCTGAAAACCACTGCGGCTTCCAGGGAACGGGCTGGGCCCTCAGCTCAGGCGCGCTGTTGTGACCCGGTCTCCACGCCCCTGCCTCCCATGGCACTTCTGGCTCCTGCCGCATCCCTTCCCACCCGAGGGCTCTGCCTGAGGGCGCGGACGCCTTCCTCCAGCGTTCCAGTCTAACTCGTCACGGGTCCAACCAAGAGCTGGTTCTGCTCACGTGGCTTGGGAATGGGCTCCTCTCTCATGGGCCACAGCGTCTGGCCTCGGGGCCCGCTGTGCTTGGCGCCACGAAGCCACAGCCGATGGCCGGGATTCCCTAAACTTGGTTCTGAGCCCAGCCGGGACAGGAGGCCTTCAAGGGTCTGCGACTCTGACTGGGGGGCAGCGGGATGGCCATAAGCGGAGAGGGGCGGTGCCCAGGCCTCGGTTCTCAGACTCCGGCTGGTTCTCAGACTCAGGCTGCATCTCCATCCTCCAGAGCTTCCCTGAAAATGCAGCAGCCTGGGCTCCTCCCCAGAGATTTACACTCAGTGGGGGCGGGGCCCAGGCATCTGCGTTTCCAGCACATTCGCAGGGGCTGCGGAGGCCCCGGGCCCAGGCAGCCCACCCTGGGAACCAGCCCCGGGCACCCCCCAAACGCCCAGGAGCAGAGCCGGTGGGGGGGGTCCTGGCTGGGGCGCGGTAGGCTCACGGTGGAGCCGGGCTGCGCTCTGGTTGGTGTGGGGTTCTGGGGGTTTTGTTTGCTTTTGCTCCTGGAGCCTTGATCCACGGAGACTTTTTAAGGCTAGTCCTGAGAACTTGGCACACAGTTTGTTGAAGTCACACATTTCTAAACCTATTTGCTCTGAGCGTTTAAGTTAAACCAGGGGCTCTGAGTATTATGGTTATAAATCTAATCCAGTAAGAACACTCACCGCCCCTTTTTCTTTGATTAATATTTGATTAACTCGGGTTGAACAGATTAAATGCCATTAAACGACAATCAGCTCCGTTCCTGCCTTGAGTTAATTAAATTCCCTTGAACCTTTTAAAATGACACTTACAAATATAATGTGTTTACTCTCCTGCTGAAGCACTTCCAACGTCTGATGCCACAGCAGAAACCCCCCCAAGTGCTTGGAAGTTTCTAGCGTATCCGACACATTGAACTACCGAACCTCAGGTTCTCCGAAGCGTTTCAGAAATGTTTGCAATTCTATTTAATTCTCTGACACAGTCTGATTTTAAATAGAAAATTTAGAGTCAACCTTCAATCGTACATGTTAAAAATGGAATCAGGAGGTTACGCTGCCAGATCCTTCAGCATGCCGACTTTCTCGACCGTGTTGATGGTTAAATACGGCTCCTTTGCTAACGATTCCCGAACCTCGTGCGAGGAGCGGGCTCTCTGTGTGCTGTGCTCCGCGCCGGGAGCCCCAGGGAGGCCGCCGCGGGTCTGTGTGCATGCACACGGGGGTCCTCGGAGCCGTCACCACGCGCTGCAGACTCCCACGGGGCCAGGGAGCCAGACTGCTGTCCCCCGAGGCTCGGACTGGGTGGGGGGGAGTGGAGGACAGTGCTGGAGAGGATGCGTCCAGCTCGGGACACATGGACAGCAAGGTGTCCATACAGGGGCAGCGGGGAGCCCCAAATACTCTCTGCTCCTGTCTCCTTCCAAAGCAAGCCCAGCTGGGCCGAGGGCAGGAGGGTCCGTGTGCAGCCCTGAGGACTCCCCAGGCTCAGAGCAGAGGCCCCTCCAGGGTCCTCCCCAGGGGGCAGGGGGCGTCAAGTCAGCCCAGTGAGACAGGCAGGGAATGTCAGCCTGCGGTGGGAGGAGGCCAGGCAGTGGCTGTGCTATGGCTTCAGAGGGCCCAGCAGGGTCAGGCAGAAGCCGGCCTGGGGGACAGGACCGGGAGGGAGAAACGGCAGAGAGATCCAGGCATGAGGACTCATGGGGGCCGGGCTGGGGAGGCGGACAACCCCATCCCCAGAGGAACCAGGGAGGAGCAGGCCGAGCTCCCCACAGCGGTGTGATGTGGTTCTCCCAAGACCGGCGGTCCCCAAAGCCAGGAACCAGGTCCTGCACAGACAGCGACGCCCCTGGAAGCCCCAACCTAGCCGAGCAGAGCTGGGCAGGAGGGCAGGGAGGTCCTGTCCCTGGATGTCGCCTGGACAGGATGTCCTCCCTGAGAATCTGGCAGGTCAGAGAACGGGAAGGGAGCCGAGTCCCACGACAGGCGGAGCATGGCGTGTTGGGGCCGTGGCATGGGGACATCCTGCTGGGAAGGGGGTGCCCAGCAGAGGCCACACATGGTGAGTGACCACAGGGAGGGGGGATCCTGAACTGTGGCGTCCAGAAGTGGGGTTGATGCCTGGTGAACTCAAGGACACGGGGGTGTCAGAGGGGTGTCAGAGCAGCCCAGTCCCACAGGTGAGACGCGCCTCATGGACAGCCAGCAGCCACTGCTGGTTTTGGTGTACAGAGGTGGAGGACGGACAGACGGGGATGGGGACGGGTCTCACCCAGGTGCCAATGAGGCTTTGGAGGCGGGCGTTAGTGTAGACAGGAGCCCTCGGGTGTTTGAAGACAGAGGGGCATTAGCAAAAGGAGACCCAGTGCCTGGCCATGCTCAGCCCCTGGTTCTGTGAATGTGGCTGGGACCTGAGTGCCCCCAGCCTCGGTCTCCACTTTGCACACTGGGGTCTGGGCGCAGGGCTGTGCAGGGTCCTGCCCTGTGTGGGGAGGGCTCTGGGGCTGGCGCTGCCGGGTGGCCTTGGGGGCCAGTTTGCTGAGAGAGGCGACGTGGTGTGGGTGCAGATGTGCATACGGTGTTGACGCACGAGCAGACACTGTGTAGATGCTGGCGGTGGACGTGCTCTCACGAAGCATGACTTCACGTGTGTTATGTATTCTTTACACACAAACCGTAGACCCGTGTTCACACATACTGCTTTTTACTTCTGTGGCTTCCGGCTTCAAGGTAGCTTGCTGGGAAACAGGAACATCCCAGCAAGATGGGGTATATTATAAACATGAGAGGGGAGAAGGGAAAATGTGGGGCAGGGACGGGAGAGAGGGTCGGGGCTAACAGGGGACCACGTGAGCCAGCGGGAGGACCAGCGAGACGGCCTGCGTCCCCACTCCCAGTGCCGGTGCAGGCAGGGCCGCCGCTGGGGGCCGGAGTCCCACCCGCCCTGGTGCCTCCAGAACTGGGGACACCATCGGCCAGCTCACCGACACCAGCAACCAGCCTGGGGCCCCGGCCCCGTCCCCAAACTGACAGCGGGGTCTCCCCCACAGACCCACCCGCCGTGGGCCAGAGACGGGTGCAGAGAGGCGAGGGCAGGGTGACCAGACGCGCTCCATCTGTGTCCCCGGAGCGGACTCCTGCCACTGTTCCCATGTGGGTGCTGACGGCTGGGGGTCTGTGGCGTCTCCTCCCCGGCCCTCCTCCCACCCGGCCTCACCCCATCCCCCTTATCTACTCTGTGCAGAAGCCCAGAGAGCCCCAGGGCTCCCCTCACCCTGAGAACAAAGCCAAACTGCCTCCCGTGATCCGCAGGACCGGCAAACCCCCCCCTCCGCCCAATACCCCACCCACCTCCATGCTCAGGCGCCCGCCGGGCCTCCCCTTCCACAGTCAAGCCAGGCTGGCCCCTCTCTGGCAGGACCCCTTCCAGCCCTGCTGCTTCCAGACCCTGCTCTCGGCCCTGTGGCCTGTTCCTCCCACAATGCAGCTCTTCCCGAGGCCCCTCGTGGATGCCCCCCCCCAGGCCCCGCTAGAAAAGAACTAAGTCCATGAAGCTGGGGCTGTGCCTGACTCGTTTGCTGCCCGTTTGCTGCCATGGGCGACCCTGTGTAAGTCAGTGTCCGTGCATTTGTAGAATGAATACAGGAATCATCTGGAAGGGAGAGGACCTCTTTGTGACCTGCTGGACACCACAGCCCGGGTGGGGACCTGTCCAAGGAGAGCGAGCTGTCTATTTGTTGAACGATTTGTTATTGGTGTCTCCCACGCCGTCCTAGGTGCTGGGGACTCAGCAGGGTGTCTGCTCACCTCAGATAGAGGCATCCGGTGTGTGGCATGCTGTCTGTGGCACCTGTAGAAAAACACGGGCAAGGAAGGAATGGGGAGTTGTCATTTTAGATGGGACAGTCAGGGAAGGAATGCCGCATCTGGGCAGGTGTAGAGAAGGAGAGAAAGCAAGCCATGCAGCTGCAGGGAAGGCGTTCCCAGCCGAGGGGAGGCACATGCAAAGGTCCTGGGGCAGGAGCACGCCTGGCAGGCATGTGGCCCTTGTGGCAGAGACCACGAGCAGCCCCGTAACCCTGTGGTCTTTCTCCCACCTTCCTGCGCAGACAAGCCTTGCAGCCACACTGCTTCTGAACCATCCTTAGTACAGGTGCCCAGGCAGCATGGCCCACTTAGAGGAGTAATTCTGTGGTCCTGGGGCCACATTCCACTTCTGTGATTGTAGAAATGCCAGTGTTTCCTCCCCTAATGAAAGAGTTCTAGAGGCCATTGGGGAAATGAATCCACCGTCTCCATTAGGTTAGTAAAGGTCACGACAAGACCAAGCGGCCTGTGTCTCTGTTGGGAGAGCCATCAGCAGGACACAAACCAGAATCGTTCGCTTCTCTGTTGGGAGACTTTCAGGCTTGCTGCTTGCCTGTGGGGTTACAAGAAAGCCTTCACAGCGCTGGGGGCGGTCCCCGCGCCTTCAGACCCCGGCCCTTTGAGGGAGCGCGTTGGCTTCAAACATCAGGGGACTGGGTGGCAGGTGTTTCCTCATCATCCTAGAGGGGAGTTAGATGTGCTCCTGTCTCGCCAGAGCAGAGGAGCGGTGCTGTCGGTCCGCGAGGGCGCAGGGGAGGTGTGCCCACGCTGCCACCCGACGTCAGAGGGGTGCTGGGTGCACCTTGGGCCGGTCCTAGACCCTCCTCCGTGAGCAGCAGGCACAGGAGAGGGTGGGAAGCCGACGGTGAAGCCCTGCTCCAGCTGCTTTCAGGAAGGGCTTGCTCTAGTTGCAAGTGGTGGGCCTGCCTGACACGGTGAAGGTGCATCCCTGCTCCCCACAGCCCACGGGGCACGGTCCGCTCACCTGCCCTGCCAGGTCCCCCCAAGCAGAGGGGTCAGGCGTCCAGGCCGGGCCAGCACCTCCGTCCACTTGAACGTCTTTGTGGGAAAGCCCTCCAGAAGACCCTCTGCCGGCTAGCCAGCTGGGCCTCTCCCTGAGCCTCAGTTTCTCCATCCGTTCTGGGGAGGCATGGCAGGACTGCACTCCAGGGCCGGCAGGGATTTGGTGAGGCTCGCGGTGCCTGAAACACGGCAAACACGCAGTAAGAGCTCGATAGCGTTTGCACGGGCGTTTCTGGATACTGTTTCTCTTTCCTTCAGCGGAGTAACTTTTATGAGAAAAACACTGAGGTAAGCAAACCAGAACAGCACGAAAGTCACGGTAATCCTCTGTCAGCTCCCAGATGCGCGTCCTTTCAGAGGCGTCTTGCATCCGTGGGAGCGTTGCACCTGCAGGATGTGTCTGCGTGCCTCGCCCAGGGCCGTAGCAGCAGACCTTCCCCAGGGGCTGCCGCCCCATGCACGGCCCGCGTGCGTCGCCTGCGTCGCCATAGTTGCAGACTCGGGACGGCGCCGGCCTCACCCCGCCTGGGCGCCTGGGCTTCACACACGCTGCAGACCGTCCGCGGGCTTTGCCACTTTGTGCAGCACGGAAGGCAGCGCCCTGTGTCCGCGCCTGCCTCACGGCTCGGCTGTTCCCCGGGGTGGACTTCTGGAGACGGGATCGCTGCTGGATGGAACGCGTTCGCTCGCCCTCACCACATCCTCCCCTGGTCCCCCGCTGCTCTGTGTGTCTGCCTGTGTGTCCGTGTGTCCGTGTCTCTGTGTGCGTGGTCTCACCGGTGGTGCCTGAGGGACACAGTCTCCCAGGCCCTAGTAGCACACAGATCTAATCAAATTAACATTCTTACTTGTTTGCAAATAAGGCGGACAACAAAGGAACCGTCTTGTTGGCTTAACTTGCGTTTTTTCACTTGCTAATGAGCACGGACGTTTTTCGTGCATGTGTTGACCGTATGTTTTTCTTCCTTTGCCACTTTTTCCTGATGGCGTCCCTTGTTTTCCAGCTGATCTTAGGGGCCCTAGCCCTGTGTGGTGTGAGGCGGGGACGTCCTGCTCGTCACTCACACCACTGGCCTCTCACAGCCCGAGTCTTCCTGCGTCAGCGCACGTGTCCCTCGGCCGTCGTCACGCTCAGAGAGGTCTGTCTGAGACGCTGCTGACCGTAGCTCCTCTGACACCTGGGGCTCCAGCTTCACCGTAAAGGCTGGAATCTGCTGGGAATATGTTATATTCAAGTACGACTGTGATCGTTCCCTGTATCGTTTGAAAGTAGCAGACCCAGGCTTCTCACTGCACACGTCAAATCCTCCATCCTCCCCCGCTGACGGGAAGGGCCGTGTCCTCACCACCTGAGTGCCGCCAGGGGCGCGCACCTGTCCCCTCGCTCCCGCGTCCTAGGGCAGTGGTCCTGGTGAGCACGTCCTTCCCCATCATGACCATAGGGTTTTCTTGGCTGTTGTCCTGTGTTCTCTTTCTCATGAACTTTAGAAACGTTTGAGCAGCTCCTGCTCCATCAGGAGGTCACATGAGCTGGCTGACAGCACGCCACCGGGAGTGACCGGGGGACGGTCCGGGTGCATTCCTTGCCCCGTCTTCTCCTTGGGTCGTGGTAGACGCTGTCAACCGAGGCTGACGTCTTTTCACAAACCCGGAGAACGCCGGGGTTCTTGGCACGTGGCCGCACGGCCTGGGCGTCCAGCTGCCGCGGGCGGGCTGTCCCTGCCCCCAGGCCTCCCGCTTCCCTCTCTGCCCGTGCGGCTGTGCGTTCTGGGTGATCCCCTTAGCCGTGCGTCCCAGTGAATGAATGCTCTCCTCCGCCGTGTCCGGACGGCTGCCAAGCCCCTTCCTTCGTTTGGATTTTACTTGTGACGAGCATGCTTCATGTTTACGGTTTGCTCCGTTCCTGTTGCTCATCCGTGGCTGTGCTTAGACCCCCTGCTCTGATTCATGCTCTCCCCTTTCCCGATGAATGGTTCTCCCTCCTTCCTGCCTCTCAGAAGCCCTCACGGTCTGCGTCCGTCTCTGCCTGTTCCCTCTCCTTCCTACACCCCGTCTTGGGTCGCGGCTGACTCTTCTGGGGTTGGGTTTTCCTCGCGTGCTCTGTCACCTGCCACGGGAATCCTGTCTTCACGCGTACTCGTCCTTGGATGGAAGTCTCAGATTATCGCGCGCCAGCCCCCAGACCCCGGCTCGAAACCGAGCGGCTCAGCTTTCGGCCTGAGACCCCCCGGCCCGCGGTCACACGAGTCACATCGTTCCAGGTGCCGCTTGTCTCTGCTCCCTCCTGGCTCCCTGTGTCTGACCGCAGCCCAGGGAGCAGCTTCTGCCGGTCGGGGAGCCCAGCCCAGCCCCAGGCCTCACGCGGGGGCCCCACACTCAGTCCCCGGCCGGGCGTGCACTCAGAGCTCCAGCCCCACGCACCAGCCAGTCCCCACTGCTTCTGAATGGTGGGGAACCGTATACACTTTTACCTTCTGAATAACGTCCCTCCCTTTCTGTGTGTTCGGGAGACAGGGAAGACCTCACCCATGGTATTGACTAGACCCCTCCTTTGTCGCTTCACTGGCTACAGTGGGCTTGGATCTGGGCGGCCGAGGTGGGGAGGGCACGACCCAGGAGGCACAGCCCCACCCCTGCTTGAGGACAGAACGTGCAAGAACATGCAGCCCCACCCTCAAGTAGTGTCCGAGGGCCGGAGCTCCCGGATACAGTATCGTGCCCAATGCCCAGGGTGCTCAGAGGTGCACCAAGGGCAGAGACGCGCTTAGCCCAGCTGCCCCCAAACTCCAACATCAGAATCCCCTGGAGGCCTTGTTGAAACCCAGACCGCTGCCCAGGCCCACCCCAGCTTCTGATTCAGCGGGTCTGAGCTACCAACAGCCTGCATCTCCGAGGTGCCCCAGGCAAGGCTGCTGCTGCTGGGGCGGGGACCACACATTGAGATCCACTCGTTTAGAAGCAAGGAAACCATTTGTTTCCTCTTTGTTTGTTTGGGGCGTTCAACACATTCAGGGAAACAAATGGCAGGAGCTTGGAATGGAAGCCCAGCTCGGAAGTTGCCGTGGGTCTGGCCCTGGGAACGGAACACGGAAGCAGCTGTCTTAGAACATATGTGTGTGTGCACAGATCATCCCAGGGAGAGACGTTTCCCTGTCAACAGTGCACAAATCGAGCCCAGCGGAGCCCTGGGACGGGCTTGCCTTTCCAAAGCTAAGTGCAGTCCATTCTGCCCCTGGAGTGGGGTCGTTCCTGCAGAGCGAGGGGTCCGTGTGACAAGAGGAAGACATCAGCCCGTGGCTGCACTGAGCCCAGGCTGGAGGGGCATCGAGCAGATTGTAAATCTTTTAAGTTAGGTTCAGGTGCAAAATCTCTAGAAGTCATACACACAGTTTTCTCCTGAGTGGACATGAAGCCCGTGTTGTCTGCTGGAGGGGGGACATTCTGCAGTCCCGAAAGAAAGATGGCGGCTGGGCACCTGGTGGGTTTGCACCAGGTGAGATGTCCTGTGGGGCTGGATGCCTGGTCCCTGCTCCAGCCTCTGGTCTGGAGGCCTGGGCTGGGAGGCTGAGTCTGTTCACCTCTCCGTTTGATAGCCTCATCTTTGCAGTACAGCCCTGCACCGTGCCTGGACAGACAGGCTGGTTGTCTGGACTCATGCAGGTGGATGGATGGTAAATGGATGGATGGATGGATGTGTGGATGGCTGAGTGGACAGATGGGTGGATAGATGGAAGGATGGTAAACGGACGGATGGATGGCTGGATGGCTTGACGGGTGAACAAACGGATGGTGGATGGACAGGTGGAGGGAGGACGTGGGGGAGGACGTGTCCATAGGAGGGCTTATGGCACACTCTCAGTCAGGCAGCTACTGCAGAAACAGTGTCAGCAGGAGCTGAGGGCCATGCTCGGAACACCCTTCCTACCTGAGCTCACGTCCGCACACACGGAAACGCACCCCCAGCCTTAACTCGGCTGACTTCCTTTGCATACACCGTGACGCGGCCTGGAGCCCGGAATTATTCTTGTCCTCGAAAGCCCCTGCTGTGTCACCTGCAAGCCCTGTGAGAAAGAGGTGCGGATCCTGGGCAGGTCACAGGTGAAACCTACTTACTTCTGTTCTGACGCTGGCTGGGAAGGCGCCAGGCCTACGTCCCATCGGGTCTGCAAATCCCAGGGCCTTTGTGCAGCACTTCTGCCCGAGTGCAACTCCGTGGGCCGGACCAGAGAGCCGACAGGCTGCTTCACACCAGGACAGGCTCCTTGGCTGTCGGCTTCCTCTCCCTCGAAGAGCACACTCTGATTTTGCCCAGAGGCCAGACTCTCCCTCCCCCACCGCAGCCGTGGAGTAACAGTAGGGGCGGCCACTGGGGGAATGGGGTCTGTGGCCCTACGGTGGGTCCGCGTCCCCGGACAGCTGCCAGCCCCGTTGTTACTCAGGTGTGGTGAGGCCGGCATGTGAGGACTCCGCAGCCACCGAGAAGAGTGTGTTCCTCGCAGGCCCAGAGGAGGGACACGCCAGGCTACGCAGGGCATTCGGGGAGGTGGCAGCGTTGCTCAGGGTCGGAGGTGGGGGCGGAGGGGGCTGGGTGGTTTGCACACAGAAGGAGCCCCCCGGGAATTGGCTAGTCCCAGGAGGGGCAGCCCCTCCAGGGTCAGCGAGGCCCCAGATGTCAAAGCGTCAGATACAGATAGTGAAAGAAGACATGGTTAATACCTGGGTCCAGCTCCCATCTTCCCTCCTGAGCCCTGACCCTCTGCGGGCAGCGGACCCACAGACACAGAAGGCTCCTCCCCGCCCGCCCTGTCCGTGCAACGCAGGACCGGCCCTCCCGAACGAGCCGTCATGACGTCATGGCCGTGTCCGGCTGAGCACCCCAGAATCAACCCCCTCTTCTGCACACCCCCGCGGGGGCCACCTTCCCTCCTGAACAGTCCTGGTAGAACTGCATTTCCAGGGCTGCTGGGCTGGCCTGCTTTTGTGGCCCGAGCTGTGGAGAGTTGGGACGTGAATGGAAGCTTGGCCTGTGCAGTGTTCCCTCCCCACGGCTCTCCACAAGGTTACAATGCAGATTCTGACGGAGGAGGACCGGGGGCCTGACCGTCTGCCCTGCTCCAGGCCCAGGCTGCTCTGAGTGTCCAGGAGCTGCCGCGCTCTGCCTCTCTCCAGCTTCAACACCAGCCGGTCCTCCCGTGGACCCCCTCCCGCAGCACCGTCGGGAGTTCACTTTGGCCAGAGCTGGTTGTCTGTGACCAGCGTTTCCACCCGGTCTTCCCAGAGAGGTGGTGAGGCCTGCGGGCTCTACTGTGAGTCAGGGGAGCCGGCGTCTGGACCCCTACTCCTCTCCGTCCCCTGCTGAGACCACAGTGATTGCTGCATGGGGCCAACTTGGGAGGCCTTGAGAGTCACGGGTCTCTGAAGAGACCCCGGCCTCCTAACTCGGCCTCCCCCTGTGCTGATAATGAGGGCTGCCTCTGTTCCAGGAGGCCAGTGCGCTGGGCGCTGGGGTCCCGTGCCGCCTGGAGAATGCAGAGGCCCCGTGGCCTCCCGAGTGTCCGATCTGCGGGGGAGGAGGGCTGCTCCTGATGGGGCCTGGACCCCAGGATTCTGAATTCCTCCCAAAGATTCTGATGACGAGAGGCGTTTGGAGGCTCCTGTCCCAGGCTTGCTGGCAGCAGCTCTCCGGAGGCCCCACTCTGTGCACTTGGGCGGAGGTGTTCCTTCTCGGGTGGGCTCAGGGTGGGTGAGGACAGACAGGGCTCACTGAGAAGCCCAGGGCCGCTTAGGGGCGGTGCCACACTCCTGGCTGAGGGGCGGACGAGCTACAAATTAAATGAAGTCAGAGTCTAGAAAGCGTCTCCATAAGGATGACAGAGGGCGCGTCCTCCCCGCTGCCCTTTGAAGAGGGAGCACTGCACGAAAGTGTCATTTTGATCATGGCAGTGGCACAGGGAGCTCGGAGAAGCGAGCAGAGACCGGGCCCCTTGCTGGCAGGGGTGTTGGGCACGCGCGGGCGTGCGGGCAGCTGCGACAGCCGGGCCCCCACAGTGCTCAGTGTCAGCTCCGTGGGCTCACGCTGCCCGGCCGTGGCGGCGAGCGCAGGCTGACCTCCGTACCCGGAGCAGCTGCTCCCCGGCTCCTGTGCTGACCCGTCGCAGGGTCGGGTGTTCAAGCAGAGTAGGTCTCACCTGCGAGGGCAGAGGACAGCTCCGGAACCCCTTCAGACACCGGCTCCGGCATCCGAGGACATCTGACCTGGGGGGCCCAGGGCGTCCCCCGCCCCTGAGCAGCTGCCTGCAGACCTGACACCTGGTCGGTCCCCCCTTCGTGTTTGCTCTTGCTGTTTGGGTGTCAATTAACCCAGTTGATTGAGATAATTAGTGGCTGAGGCGTGGGGAGGGTGTGACAGTCACATTCATCTCCTGTGACTGTGCCCTTCCGCTCTGGGTGAAGAGGCAGCTTTGGGGGTCATGCAGTAGTTCCGGCTCCCTGCCCCCGCCCCCCCCCAGGAAGCCGCTGTGTGTCCTTGGACCCGTCTTGTGACCGCTCGGTGTCTCGGTCATGAGAACGAAGTTAACCCCCACTGTACCTCCCAGCACCACTCCCTAGTCCAGCTTCCTCCGCAACAGAAAACCCGCTAAGGGGGCTGGACCGGATGGGGATCCTGGCCTCTCACAAAGCACACGGCTGATAAGCTCTAACTTTGCATCCGCCGTCCTTAGGATATAGACCTCGAGCCTCATGTGTGTTGCCTCATGGCCACAAGATTATTGCCAGCCCTCCAGACTGCGTGTCCGTAAATCATGGCTTTCCTAAAGCCCCACCCTGGGACTTCTGCTTTCATCTCATTGGCCAGAACAGTCTGCCATGGCCCCCTCTAGCTGCGGCGGGGCGGGGCGGGGGGGAACGTGAGGTCTGTGATGCGACTTGAGTCAGGGTCTGGGGCCATGGCACCATCACCACCAAGTAGAAATGCCCCCACTGACCCTGCCTCACTCCTGCCTGCACAGAACTTGCCCACACGGTGATGCCCAGAACCCCCCGGACCAAGCTCACCTGCTTACTTCCCGCACACTCTGTCCTGGGTCGGTGGCCACACGGCATCCTGCCACGGCACCCTTCCCTCCCTCCGAGGCCAATTTTACCCAAGGGATGGCGATCTGAAGGGGTCTTGAACTCCCCCACGAAGCCCCACATGAGCCGTCCTCACGTGAATAAGCTTGAGGTCGCTGAGCCAGAACGGGCAAGGCCTTTCCAGCCATCGTGTCCCGTGGCTGCGCTAGCCACACGCGGCTGCATAAATCAATTCCAAAGTAATTAACATCTAATAAGGTAAAGACGCCGGCTCCACGGCCATGGCAGCCACATTTCAAGGGTGCGGTGGCCACACACGTCTGTGGCTGCCATACTGGCCGCCCAGGTCCTGTGGGAAGTCCTGCTGGGCACCGCGGGGCTAGCACCTGCTAACAAATTCCCAAGAGGGATTCATTCACTCCTTGAACAACTGTTTCCTGAGCGGCGGCCGTGTATGGGCTGTGTTCTGAATGTGGCAGGCAGGGCGGTGGTCTTGGAGCTCACACGTTAGTGGGATGGACAGACCAGCGCAGCGAGGAGGTCTGAGGGGCTGCACCTTCAGATGGGAGGGTGAGGAGGGAACCACGAAGGGGTGGCATCTCAGTGAAGGCTTGTGGGCGGCCTGGCTCAGAGATCCCGGGAGGGTGTTCCCCCAGAGGGAGGAGCTGGTGCACAGGCCCTGGGGGCGGGGCAGGGAGGGCAGAGGGAGAGCGCTGTGAGGGTGGGGAGCCCTGGGAGCACAGGGAAGGGACAGCAGCTGAGGTGTGGCGGCCCCTCCAGAGACCCCCGTGGTGACGGCCCGCAGGAGCTGTGCGGGAAGCGCCATGCCGTCCCTGCAAGGCTGCAGGCCTCCCACTATCACGCCTCCGTGTTTGCCTTCTGGAAGATTCCTGGCTCACCACGGGTGCACCTGCGTTCCCAGCCTCCTGGCAGTCTGGCCAGAGGCTTGTGAGCCGAAGTGGTGGAAATCCCCCCAGGCTGGCTGCACGGAAGCCCCCGCGTCCTCCCAGAGCCAGGCTGTGGAAGCAGGACACAGTGTAGGCCACTCATCATGGTGAAGGAGCTACCCCCAGGCTCTGCGCAGGGGCTGCAGAGGGGTGGCGGTGGCTGTGTGCTGGGAATGCATGCCGCGGCGAGCCCAGACCTCCCCCCCCAATGCAGGGCGTCCGACTGCCCAGATATGACTTGTTCCGGCTGTGGTGGTGTCGGGAGGGCCCCCAGTCCTCAGCCGTGAGATTCCCCCTCTTTCCTCTGCTTTCCGAAGGGGAAGTTGGGCACAGGAGGAGGCAGGGACCCGCTGTCATGTAGTGAGGAAGGGCAGCCCCAGAAGGGTGTCAGGGTGGTCAGGCCGTGCCCTAAGACAGGACAGACCAGGGCACGCATCGAAGGGGATCGTGGCTGAGGGTCTTTGGGGGATTTTGTCTTTGAGGAGGCAGCCGTAGGCCGCTTTCTTTAGCCTCAGATCCTGTGTTTGGGGCGCCTGACGAAGCACTCGTGTGGTAAGTGCTGGGTCGGGGGTGTGCTCTTTTCAGATTAGATTGTAGGTTTGTCCCTCCGGCTGGGGGGCAGCTGCTGGTGTGTAAGCCCCCAGGGCCAGGCCCCCTGCACCAAGCAGGCCCTTGGGGGGGGATGAAATTTGGTAGGAAACCCCAAAGGGGAGGCAGCCATGTGCCCGGGCTCGGGGGCGCTTAGCCCGAGGCCATGGCTCCCCTTGGGCTGTCTCCCCTGGAACAAAACCCCAGGCCGGAGCCCTCTGGAAGGTGTGTCCTGGGGCCTGTGAGCAGGGGCGAGGGCCACCCAGCAGCCACGTGTCCCTCACAGGTGTGGCAGTGCGGGGGCAGCATGGAGGTGCTGCCCTGCTCCCGCGTGGCCCACATCGAGCGCACCAAGAAGCCCTACAACAATGACATCGACTACTACGCCAAGCGCAACGCCCTGCGGGCAGCCGAGGTGTGGATGGACAGCTTCAAGTCTCACGTGTACATGGCCTGGAACATCCCCATGACCGTAAGCGGGGGAGCTGGGGAGCCAGGGAGGGGGGCGGGAGGGGGCGGGGGCGGGGCCGAGCGGGAGAGGATGGGGCCGAGCCAGGCCGGAGCGCAGGCGCACCCTAGAGCAGCCTGGGGCCACCCCTGCCCAGAGCGGGGCCGTCTGGGAGAGGGCTACCCGAATGTCCGCCCAGCCAGTCAGGTGCCTCACGGTTTTTGGTGGACGTTTTTGCTGGTAAAAGGCGGTGCCGATGGCCCCAAGTGAGGGTTGGCTCTTCCCCACTTCCTGCGCATTGCGCCAACCCCGCCAATCAAGAACTGCACCCACAAATGTGTGGGCAAGGCAGCACGTCCGCCGCGCGGCCGGTTCCGGGGTGCTCACTGCCCGCCAGCGCACACGACGTGCGTGGGGTCGGCTTGGGTTCCGCGGTCAGATACACGTGATCGAAAGTCTAGCCCTTCGGCCTTTTTAAAGTGGGCCGTCCCTGGTGCTGAGCACGCCCGCAGAGCCCCACAACTACCCGCACCACCTTGTTCCCCAGACAGCACCCCGAAAAGAGTCGCTGTGCCCAAGGGGCGGCTGACTCGCATGCGCGCCCCAGGCCTCAGCAACCACGAGCCGGCTGTCTTTGGGTGTGCGTGTTCGGGCGCCTCCCATGAGCAGAATGCGACAGTGTCCCCCTGTTGTGCCGGGCTCCTATGCCATGCGCCCCGTTCTCAAGGTCCATCCACTGGTTCCGGTCCCTGCGGTTTGACCCACATCTAGTTAGGAGCTGCCGTTTGTGTTTTTTATTTACTTTGTGATCAACTGATTTCCATAAATAGCCCACATTCTAGCTTTTCTTGGGCACTTAGAAGACCCGCTCCCAGCCTCCATGACAGTAATGAGAGCAGATGCAGAGACCCCTTAGGTGGGGCACGGTCCAGGCCGCCGGCGCCCCCCCACCACACCCACTCAGGAACCAGCCTTCACTCACATGCTGCTTCCCCAGCCACGGGGGGGGGGTGCGGGGCTCCAGGCCCCCCGGGTGCACGCATCCTAGAAACGATTTTAACATCGGCCCACAGCAAGAGCTCAGTCTCGAGTCAGACCGTGTGCTCACCTGTCAACACACAGAGCTTCAAACATGTAGAGAAGACACCCAGACAGCACTTACATCTGTTAGGTGCACTTCTCTCTGCACCTAAACCAGTGCTCCACCCCCCGGCAGGACGTGCCCAGCGTTTGGGTAGCGCTGCTGGAGCGCCAGGCTGGGCCCCGGCTCCCAGGACCCCTCTGAGGAGGGAGCAGGGCCCCTCAAGCCCCCTCCTTCCCCACGGGCTCCTCACACAGCGTTTTCAGCCGATGAGGAACGCCATGGAAACACGCACACACGTTTATCCGACACGGAAGGAAGGCTCGCCGGCTCTCATAAAGCCTCATTGTCCACCAAGGGAACTGATTCCGGAAACGTCCCCATTACTACTAGAAAGGGAACCTGGGCGCTGTCCCCGTGGGCCTGCAGGCTGCGTGCGTGAGGGGCTCCCAGCCAGGGCCTGGCAGACGCCCTCCCACATCTCATTCTCAGGGCCCTCTGGGGGTCCTCCACACCCACGACTCACCCATCCTCATGTGAAGGCTGGGAGGGGCTTCTCTGTGGCCTTGCCCACCATGCAGGTGAGGGGAGAGGGGCTCCCGAGGGCAGCACACCTTCCCACCTGGCCTGGCTGGCTGTCCACAGTCGATAGTGGAGCCATGGGCCCCCTGGCCAGGGGAAGGCGCTTGCTCAAACCCGCTCACACCCACAAAGGGCTTGGTGCCCATCGTGGCATCAAGGGCCTCAAGGCTACCCTCAGGTTCAGCGTTGGGCTAGAAGGACCCAGAACTCAGCAAAGCTGTTGTGCTCAGGGTTACGGGTTCTTGCAGTGAGGGATACAGACTCCCCGGAGGCGGACAGAGAGCACTTACCTCTCACGTGATGCTGTGTGACACTGTGCACGGCATGCCACCAACCCGGGACACCCACCAGAGCCTCAGTTTCTCCTGAGGGCTCGTCCACGTACACATGGCCAGCCTCCCACGGGGCTGACCTTAGTCTCTAGCCGCTGCAGAAGGCAAGCTGACAGCCCACCACGGCCCCAAGCCCCCCATACTTTACCCTGCAGCCTAGACCGTCCCGCTCAGATCCCAGGTAACCAACAACACTTTAATCAGGCAGGATGTTCCAAGGGCTTAGAGGTCACCTCCCAGGGCTGGGCCAGGGCAGGTCTTTTGTTTGGAGTGTGCAGGTTATGGACAAGCCAGCCCACGGCCAGGGGCCACCTGTCCAGACTGGGGCAGAGCAGGCAGGCTGGAGAAGCAGGCCCTTCCCATCCAGAACAGCCGCGCCGGACCTCCAAGGGTCCTGGGGGAGGGGCAGGAGGACGCCCCTAGTCATGCCCGGGGGGGTGGGGCTGCTCCGTCTTAGGTGGAGACGTGGGTCGTGGGGACTCAGCAGCACCAGCTCCCTTCCTGCCTCACTTCCCACCTTCCAGAATCCAGGGGTGGACTTCGGGGATGTGTCCGAGCGGCTGGCCCTGCGCCAGCGGCTGAAATGCCGCAGCTTCAAGTGGTACCTGGACAACGTGTACCCGGAGATGAGGACCTACAACGACACCCTCACGTACGGAGAGGTACCGCCTCCACCGGGAGGGCCCCGCAGCCCGCACCCTCACCCGTACCCACGTGCGCGCTCACGGGCCTAGACGGCAGCATGCGCGGGTGCGTTCACACGTACCTGGCGCCGAGCAGAGGAGCAGCCCAGGCTCACAGCCGTGTACGTGCACACAGAAGCACACACTAGCAGGTGCAGACACATTTACACACACGTGTGCACAAACACGCACACGAGTGTGCACATATTCACACGCATGCATGTGGAAACATGAGTACGTTAGAATCTGTACCCACGTGTGTACAAGTGCACAGACATGAAAGTACACGTTTGCACAGTTTTGCTCGTGTGCACACACACAGCGACTGATACAGCCTCACTCGTGTCCACAAACCCAATGGTTTCTGCCTGTACGCTGAGACGTGCAGACACTGTCGTCCAGACAACCTGTCACGTGCCCCTCGGACGGACGCCCTGACGCACTCACGTAAACGTGGTCGCGTTCGGAAGCCACAGTGCAGGCGTGTAAGTGCAAACAACACGCACACACGGGCACAGGTACGTGGGCTGCACGGAGACTCGCACGTCCGCACCAGCCCTCACATGCACCAGCACACACACAGGTCTCTTTGAAGCTGGTGAGAGGGCGCTGCCCCCCCCCACCACTGTCACCCTGGTCTGTGCTGGCGGGGAGGGCGGCCTCCCTTCCCTCGGGGCTTCTGCTGTTCCAGGGGAACCCAAGCCCCCCACCCCGTGTGGAAGGAACGCGTGTACATCGGCCCTGGGCTAGCGCTCAGCGCGAGGCTGGGAGAAGGGGTCCCAGGGGTGGACACTCCTGGCTGGCCTAGCCATTCCTTCAGCTCACACTTTCCGGAGGTGCTGGCCACCCAGCTGGCCCCTCTGCCCCGAGTGGGGACGGGGTGGCCTTGCCCTGGCCTCTGGGGACCCCCCCCCAACCATGGGGTTTCTCCTTCGGTTTCTGGCTGTAGGTGAGAAACAGCAAAGCCAGCGGCTACTGCCTGGACCAGGGAGCAGAAGACGATGACCGCGCCATCCTCTACCCCTGCCACGGGATGTCCTCCCAGGTAGGGGTGCGGCAGGCTGTGAGCGGGCACTGGGGGCGGTGTGGGGACACGCAGGGAGACCCCCGCCCCGGGCAGACTAAGAGCAGGGCTTCTGGTGCCAAACAGGCCTTGGGCAGCTCGCGTCACATTGCCTGCCTCAGTCCCCATCCTTCAGACGGGGCAGTATTGGTCCTTGTCAGGCCTGTGGTGTGGATGGAACCGGAAGTGTTCCTTGGAAGAAGGGTTACCGCTGCTTCTTACTGACTGAGCTCCTCCCCAGTGCTGGGGGCTTTAAGAATGTCTGCACCGATGTCCAGACCCCAGGCCCGTGGAACCAGGGGGCGCAGGGGCAGGTGGTCTTCAGAGCTCGGGTGAGGCTGATGGGCACCCCCCCCCCATGTGGAGCCAGGACTCTGGTCCCAGCCAATCCCCTGCTGATAAAGGCAACACTTCTTAAGGAGCTAATGAGCGTGGGTGTCGTTTAAATTAAGCCCCAGAGCGCTTCCCCCAAATGACCTCGGCTCCCCTCCAAGCACTTGCTCGGGCTGAGCCTCACCCAGGGATGTCCATCCAGTGGAAACTCGCAGGGACCTGTGCCAGCCCTGCACTGAGAAGCTACCCCGTCCACAGGGCCGCCCGGTGGTGCGTGGCGGGTGTGAGGGCCAAGCCTGTGATGCGGGAGCAGAGGGTGGCTGCCCCCCCCACCTCCCGCAGCCTCGTCCCAGGACTCCCGCTCGGCCTCTCCCGTTGAGACCGAAGACAGAATCACCTGTCGGGAGTGAAACGTGGCCTCCGGGAGGAAATCCAGTCTCCTGGGCTTGTCAGACGCCATGGACGATTCTCTGGCTGGCACCCCACGTGAGGGACCACATGCTGCTGGGTGTCTCTGAACACACCCAACAAGCAGCCACGGGAGGTGACCAGGTGGACTGAGGTTCACCCCAGTCCTGCAGTGAGAGAAGAGATGCCACAAACCACATGGCCTGAGAGACCCCGCTAGACGTGGCTCACACACGTGCAGTTTGGGCTCGTGCAGCACCGGCCAGCGCTCACCTGGCTGGCGAGCCGTGCTGGCCATCAGCTCAGGGGGGGCCTCGGACCCTCCCACGTGGCCTCTCCCCAGGCTGCCCGGTTCTGAGGGCAGGCGTCCCAGGAGAACCAGACGTGTCACGACCGTGTACGCCCAGCCTCAGGAGTCAGGCAGCGCACGTCCGTGATGCTCCCACACTCCCCGGAAAGATCCAGGACAGACTGTGGACCCCGGCCTGGGGGTCTCAGTCACTGCTACGGCGTGTGCAGGCGGGAGGCAGCATTTCAGCTCCTGTTCCCAGAGGACTGTGCGGGAACAGCAGCCTCCAGTGGGGAGCCACTGGCATATTCAGGCCACGTGTGTGTGTGCAGCTCGTACAGGAGGGAAAGAGGGAGGGGCAGGGCGAGGGGAGAGGCGCAGTAACACCTGCTTGTCTGCGGGGCCTGCGCTCCTTCTAAGCAGTCCTGCGTCGTGTCCCCTGGGTCCTCACTGCCCGGCAGGCGCTGTCAGGACCCCTGCTCACAGAGAAGCATCCCAGACACAGAGGTGACGTGACTTGCCCAAGGCCACACAGTTGGGAATGGCAGGAATCTAGGACTGGTTTCCGTCATGAGCTCATGAACATTTGCTTGTGATTCACATGGTGTTTTGCAAACGACGGGCACTTGGGGTTGCTCTCCACGTGGAAATCAGTGTTCACCTCGTGGGCGTTCGAGGGCAGATGGAGCACCCTAAGGGCGTGTGTGAAATTCTCCTGCTCTAGGCCCAGAGGCCGGGCCCCGGGAGCCGGGTCAGAGCATAGTTCTGGAAAGGAGTCTAAGGCGGTCCTGCTAGGGGGATCTTGGGGGAAGGAATGGGGTCAGGGGAGGAGGGCCATCTGGAGGGCATCCCAGGTGGGCTCTCTGTGCACCCCTGGGCCTGGCCCCCCCAAGGAAGCTGTGGTGAGAGGGCTGGCAGGGCCGGGAGGTGCCCCATCCCCTCCGTTCCCTGACACCCGGCCCCTGCCCACGGTCCTCTCTCAGCTGGTGCGGTACAGTGCAGAGGGGCTGCTGCAGCTGGGCCCCCTGGGCTCCACCGCCTTCCTGCCCGACTCCAAGTGCCTGGTGGACGACGGCAGGACCCGCACGCCCGCCCTGAAGAAGTGCGAGGACGTGGCCCGGCCCGCACAGCGGCTGTGGGACTTTACCCAGGTCAGCAGGGCTGCCGGGATCCAGGGCCCCCCGGCCAGCCAGTGGGCAGGGGCCCGCTGGTCTGGTCACAGCACCGTGGCTGCCCCTACACTCCTGCCTCCTCGGGCCTCCTGGGGAGGGGGTTTAGATGGAAAGGACAGGGTGACCCCCATCCAGAAGCCCTTGCCCTCACCGTGGCTCCTGGCCGAGTTCTGCTGAAATTAGCCCCTCCCCGGCCCTGGGGCTGCTGGGACGCTGGGTTAGAAATTCCAGCCCCCAGAGCAAATATGCGGGCTGGGCAGTCACAGGCGGCCTCCGGGGCTGGTGGGAGTGGCCGCTGGCTAGGATATTGCCTGGGTGAGAACCACACACAGACCCCCGGGGTGCAGCCAAGGCCCAGGGAAGGGGGCTTCCAGTGCCTCTCAGCCCCCTGTGGCTCTGGGCCACCTGAGAGCAGAATCCTGCTCGTACTTCTCTGTCCGGCTGGCCTTCCTCCAGGTCACCCTCTCCACAGCCCCTCCTGCCCTCTGCCCTCCCTCGGCTCCCCGTGAACCGTATCCATCCAAATACCACACGCCGTTCTCTGGGCATCCGGAGGTCGCCTTCCCCACCCCCCCCCAGCTCATCCTCCATGGTATGGCCTCCCGTGTGTCCTCCCAAGTTAGCCAAGGACACATCTCTCGTGACCTCACCTGGAACCCCCATCTTCCTCCAGCCCTGAGCAGCACCCGACCCCTCTCCCTAAAACCCACTTGTGTCCTGATTCCCCGCTGTCTCCCGGCGCTCCTGCGGCAAACGACCACAGACACGCACACTCTCACCGTCTTCGTGGAGCGGAAGGTCTGAAACGTGGTGTCTGTGGGGCGGTGCTCCTGCTGCGGGCTCTGGGGGGATCCTTCCTGCGTCTCCAACCTCTCCAGGCCCCGTCCCTCCTCCCACCGTGTCCCCTCTCACCTCCAAATCTCTCCCCTGGCGAGGACGCCAGCAAGGGAGGAGGGCCACCTGCTCCAGTGTGACCTCGTCGTAACCAGTCACAGCTGCTTAGACCAAAGGTCACATTGCTGGGTTCTGGGGCGAGGACTCGGTGTGTCTGACCGGCTTCTCTAGAACTCTCTGCCCATGCTACTCCGTTGCAAGGCTCTTGGGACTCTGAGACCCGGGGAGCAGTTTCCAGTGTCCCCCGACAATCCAGCCCATGCCAACTCCTCCCCTCTCCCTGCCATGGGCAGCAAGTGTCTTCCGGGAGACATCCCTGTCTCCGTCCCCTGACTTTATCCCCACACACCCTCTGCCATCAGTCCCACCGAGCAGACCCGTGACAAATAAACATTGTCAGGTGACCCTGACCTCGGCGTTGGCGTCTGGGGGCTTCAGATTGTGGGAGAGGCTGCAGAAAGAGCTGTCATGGTTTCAGGCATAGCCAGTGAGGGTCAGAGGTCTCCAGCAGGCCGGGGTTGGGGTCAGGATGATGAGAAGGACCTGTTTGGAAAGGAATGGAGAACGTGTACTGTATAGTCTTGGGGTGCTCAGGCTTGATGTCCGGGGGACCAGAATGCCTGCAGGGGTGACCAGTGGACAAATCGGACATGACAGGAGGTAGGAGGCACTTGGGGGAGCCCCCCATCTCTGGAGCCCTGTCTCCATGGTGCTAGTCACTCCTCAGACCCCAGGAGCAAGGCAGGCAGGTGATGTGGCTGATAGGGTGAAGATGCCTGAGGACAGAGGACCAGGAGGGGACAGAGGGACAGGGGACAGACAGTCCCCAGAGTCTCAGTCACTCACAGTGACCTGCATGGGGCTTGTCATCACGCCCACTTCTGAGATGCTCTCAGGACGGGAGCCCTGGGCGTCCGTGCTGATCTGGTCCCCCTCCCCGCAGAGTGGTCCCATCGTGAGCCGGGACACCGGCAGGTGCCTGGAGGTGGAAATGTCCAAGGACGCCAACTTCGGGCTGCGGCTGGTGGTGCAGAGGTGTTCGGGGCAGAAGTGGACCATCAGAAACTGGATCAAGCGTGGGCGGCAGTGACTGCCAGTCCCACCCCGCACCCCTCCCCTGACGCAGACCCTGAGGACCTGGGGAAGGCGTCGGGCTCACCCGCTGGGCCGGGTGCCAGGACTCAGGCCCATCCCCGCCTACCGCGCCACTGGAACCCAAAGGGCCCTGGCCGTGCCCAGTGCCATCCCCGGCTGGGACCTCGCCTCGGCTGCCCGCAGGCCGTGTCCCTGGGACAGCGGGGGCCTCCCTGTGCACTCCGGAGGCAGAGGCAGGGACCGGCCACCCCACCGGGAGCACAGACCCTGAAGCCAACTCCAGCTCCAAATCACGTGCCTTTTCTACGGTATTCCTGTCCAGGCCGCCGGGACGGCCAACTCTTCTGCATGTGCTGAAGCCCCCTGTACATTCCCCCCTGGCGGAAATGACCCCCGTGAGCTCAGAGGGCGGCCCGACCTCCCATCCGCTCCAGGCAGAACTGTGGCCTCTTCCGTCTTCTGGTCATCTAAGGCAAAACCCAGAAGAGCAGAGCAGCGCCATCTCTGAGGCTGGGACAGGGGAAGACACGGGAGACATGGCCGCGGTTGTCCCCACGACGCCCCCGGCAGGGGACGGGGGGACTGTGCTGCTTTGATCCAGCACAGAGCAGATCAAATGGGACAGAGCTCGTCTGGTCCATAGGAGTCCCAGCTGCTGGGTCGTCCGGGGTCGGGGCCCCTGTTCCAGTGTCTCGCCCGGGGCCAGGAGCCTTCCCTTGTTGCTCTGAGGCAGGGGTCAGCCAATGGTGACCCACGGCCCTGCACCTGTTTTTATAAATAAAGTTTTATTGGCACACTGCCACACCCATCTGTTTATATATTGTCCGGCGCAGGCTTCTTGCTCCAGGGCGGGAGCTGAGGCAGCACGTGCCCGGGGCTGTCCCAGGGGCTCCCAGAGGCCGTCTCTGGGCAGGATGGTACTTAACGATTCCAGTGAGCATTGCAGGGCCCTGGGAGGGACGCTGTTCCTGTCACCCATCAGACAGTGCCCGGCTACAGCCAACACCAGGTGCACCCTGACACTAGCTGCTCCCTGATACGACCAGCACCCCCATACTAGCTGCACCCCGATGCCAGCAGCACCCAGCTGCTCCCTCATTCTGGGTGGAAGGCCTGGGCTGGCCAGTGACAGGGCCCCGGGGCTGGCTTGTCTCACCCAGACAGATGCGGAGCTTCCGCAAACCAAACCATCCAGTCCTCCCAGTGGGGGCCCCCCGATGCCCTTCAGGGGTCTCCCAGGGACAGAGATTGTGGCCCCATCTGTGACTTCCCATTCTTGTCGAGCCATCTGAAGCCGGCTGGAAGGGTTTCTGGACAACAGGGCTTCACGCTGGGGTCACATGGGACTTACCTGTTCTCATCGTGCTGGGGCCAGGCAGCTCACCTTCCCAGGAGGGCAGGGCGCCCGGCTGCTCCTCCCGGGAAAGCATCACAGCCGTCATCCCCGCCGTGTCTCTTCTGGAAGAGGAGGGCCATTCTGGGAATGCGGGGGTCTCAGCCCTGAGACAGCAGCTGTTCTCCCTCGCTCAGGGTCAGAGTCTCCGGGGAAGATGGGGGCTCTGACCTACCCTCGGGGTCAGAGTAGGATGTGGGTCGTGCATTCACTGTTCTATGTTCTCGCAGAGGCACAGTGAGTCTGCACCTCACGGTCCCCCATCCCAGGCCCCCGGCTCGTGCCCCTCCCCCGGCGCCCTGCCCCCTGGACACCCACACCCCACAGCCCCCTTCTCCCCTGCTCCTTCCTGGGGTCCGGTGCCCTGCTTCCTGCTGCCATGGAAGCCCTGACCGGTCCCAGCTTCTCCCCAGGGAATTCTACAAGCACCGACCCAAGTCCCCCAAAAGCCCTCTCTCTATTTCAGATCTTCCCCAGATTTTAAGACCATAATGGAGGCAAACAGCTGGCCAGTCCATCCCTCGCCAAAGACCCAAGTGCACATGAATCCAGAAGTTTCCTGAGTGAATGTGAGGCATGTGGCGGCCATCGCCCGAGGTTTAAAGTAGGAAGTGCCACAGCTCGAAGTGAAACTCACCTTGTCACCATTCAGCGGGCAGCCCAGCAGTCTCATCGAAGCCGCCGGTTGTGGCCCCCACAGGCTCACGGAAGACGGAGGCCTCTCGACCAACCTCCAGTCCTCGTGGGAGGCGACACGTCCTGAAAGCCTGCGGTCTGTCAGGTCCTGGCTGGCGGCCAGCTCTGAGGATGCAGTCGCGGGGGGAGCCGGGGCTGGCCGAGGCCCTCCGTCTGCCATAACCACGACGGACAAAGCCGCCGTCTTCAGAGATGCGGCCTCGGAGCTCTCTTAGCGCCTGCTGCCTTGTGCACAGCTGTATCCCCCCGGGCCTGCCCTCTTCCGGAAGAACAGCCCAGGAATCCTGGGGCAAAACTCCATCCAAAGAGCCCCATCCCGACGCCGTTGTGGCAGCTTCCGCCAGGGGAGGCGCTGTGGCCACGGTCCTGGGCAGTTTTGTGGTCACTGCGTGGCGTGGCCGTGGCCGTGTTGGGCGGGCGTCCCCACTGGTGCAGATCCCTGTCTGTGCGTGGTGACACGCACTCCCCTGGCCCCCCGCCAACCATCCTAGGTCCAGAAGACGCTCTCACACCACCCACGGGCCGTCCTGAAGTGAACCCTGTCCCTGAAACCCTCTGACCGCCTGTTCACGCTTCCTTGGCCTTAAAGCACAGTAACTTTTCTTCTTTGTCGGCTTTTGAAACACAGCTCTGCGGCTGAGGCCACCCCACTAGGCCAGGAAGGATCCCGCCCATCAGACAGGGCTTTAATGCGGGAAATGGATGGAATAACGGAGTGTGGAGGCTTTGGGAGGTGGAGACACTGGGGCATCCCAGCGACTCGCCTTCCAGCAGCTGAAGGGACCCAGGAGCCCGGGGCTGGAGCTACAGAAGTGGTGTCCCTGCCGTCAGAGACAGGAGAGAACGCCTGGTCTCTGCAACCCCCGGCTTCCCGCCCACCGCTCAGCCAGGGAAGGAAGTCCCCTGCTCGGCCCAGCAGAGAAAATGGAGGGAGCAAAGGCTCTGGAGCCCACGGAAGCTGGCAGCCCGAGCCCATCTCAACAGGACAGCAGGAGTTCCTGACTTTGACCAGTGCCCCGGAACACAGGGACTTCTCCAGCACAGATGATGCTGTCCTCCCCTGTGGCCGTGTGCCCCTGACAAAATCCGGTGTGGTTTTGTCACCTCCAGGGGTGTCCACAAGCTGGACCATACGCACTTGCAAGAGTCAATTTTTACATTTTCAGGAATTTTGCAAGCCAGTTGTGAAGTACAGCTTTTACTAAAAGTTAATTATGTGAACCTACGATTAAATAAATTACACTGAAAACAAAGGTAACAAATACTCAAAACTCACGACTTGCTACTTATTATCACTTTATTATCGCTCTTGGGATGGTTTGCGCCTGTCTGGGCTGGAAGTGAGGGTGTGCTCCCGGGTGGCAGGTTGGTGGCCGGTGATGGTCCCCAGTGGAAATATCCGTCAACGGGAGCAGTCAGCAGCACAAGCCGGGACGTGCTTTACAGACAGCCGCTGCTGGACACTGACCGGCGCCCCTCTGTTCACGCTGTCCCAGGCCACCACCCCCCAGTATCTTCCCAGCCCCATGACACAGGTGGTTCTTTTCAGAGCGACAGTCTCCAGCCACGCAATCTCCTCTGCCCACATGCTTGGGAAAGTGGGGGTGAGCATTCAAGGAAGAAGGAGGAGGAAGAGGGGGAGGGAGGAAGGAAAGGGGGGAGAAATATGTTGAATATGGCCATCCCACTTCCTTTTTGAAATAAGCGTAAGCAGTGCTGAGAACTGTGCCCATTTTACAGGTGGGGAAGCAAAGGCTCAGAGGGCGGAGGGCGGAAGTGACTGGGCGGCAGACAGGTCCTCTCCCCCGGGGCGGGTCCAGGGGCTCGTCCTCTGTCCCAAACCTGTGCTCCCTCCACCCTGCCTGGCTGCGGAAAGTGGTTTTCTTTCTTTTTAAACAACAGTCACGTTCAAATGGCAAAGATACATCAAAAACTTGGGATGTACTGTATGCTGACTAACCTAACCTAATAAAAAATCATTAAAAAAAAAAAAACAAATGGCAAAGATACAAGCAAATAGAATTTAATAAAACTTAATAGCAGGCCCACTTCTTCCAGTAATTCGATTATAACTTGGCTCTGCCACGAATTCAGGAAATCCATGTTGTTTGTTTAGAATGGTTTATGGGTAACCAAACCTAATAAGCAGGGGGAGCGCTGGGCGGGCCGTTGATACCAGGTGCTTCTGATGAGTGCCGTGAGTTGGGAGCTCACAGGGGGTTTTCCTTTCCTCTGCTCTTGACAGAGATAATGTGCATCAGAACTTAATTTTGTCCAATAAAAATGTTCATTGCTCCAACGAATCTTCATTTACGGTTGAGACCCGTTGGGTGAGTATACCCTGTGGGAAGCAGGGATCTGGCCCGGGGGTGGGGTCCCCAAGAGAAGAGCAGGGGAGTGGGCCGGAGAGCAGGTAGAGGGGAGCGTGGAGCAGGGCAAGGGCGTGGAGGGGAGGGTGCTGGGGGAGGGGGGGAGGGCAAGGCAGGGGAGCAGGTTGGGGGGAGTGGGGCGGGGCCGAGGAGCGGGGAGAGGGTAGC
>NC_048229.1:711791-721756 GCF_002007445.2 Ailuropoda melanoleuca
CCCCCCCGCCTGGCCGGCTCCGCGGCGGAGACCCTGCGCGAGTTCCCGCTCTGGACCCTCGTCCCTGCCCGCTGCCAGCGGGTCCTGCCCGGGGGGCGCGCCCCGAACCGCGTCGGAACTTCGGCCTGCCTGGGCTCTGCTGCTCGCCGGCTCCAGAGGCTCGTCTGAGCCCACCGCCCGAGCAGGGAGCCCCGGGCAGCGAGCCCACAGTGGGCAGGGCCTCCCCCACCCTCCACCGCGGCCGGAGCCCAGAGGAGGACTCCCGAGGTCGGCGGCCGTCGGAGGGCGCAGAACTCCGTGTGTGACATGGAACCCGAAGCTCGCTGCGGACCTGAGCTGGTTCTCACGCAGCCGCAGCGGCCGTGGCCGTGGCCGGAGCCGGCCGAGCGGGAAGTAGGGTCCGGCGGTCAGCACCCACCAACCGTGACCAGCTTCAGGGGGGCCTGGCTGGTCCCTGCATTCACCCCACGGGGCTGCTGTTTCCTGGAGTGCCCAGTTCTCCGAAAGGAAGTAAGAGAGCCCGCTGGAGTGGCTTTCTCCTGTGGATCCAAGCGACCGGTGGCTGTCACCCACTGGACGGCCGTCACATCACCCGGGGCTTGTGAAGTCAGCCTGGGACGCATCCTGGAGCAACCCTGAGGCTTGGAAACGGACGCCCCGCGGCCTCCCAGACCATCAGGCCTTTGCTTCCGTGCTGCTTCATGCCACAAGCACGGGTCCCTGGGCCGTGCTGCCTAGGGACAGAGGCCAAGCAGCCACACAGAATGAGCAGGACCCAGTAAAGTCAGAGAGTCCTGGTGTGGCGGGCAGCAGGGAACCAGAGCAGGAGGAAGCTCTTTCAGGGCCCAGGACCCCAGGCAGCAGAGTGCCCACCTTGCCTCCGGGGCTGTGGCTTGTCCTGGGCTCCAAGCAAACACGGGGGGGGGGAGCCCTCCCCAGAACCCAGGGGGGCATCTTCAACAGCTTCCAGAAAGCCTAGGGTGTCTTGCAGAGGAAGGGTTCATCAGGCCACTCAGCGGGTGCAGGCAGGCCTCGTGGCAGGGCGTCGTGCTCCCTCCCGGTCACACTGGCCCTGGGCCCTGAGCTGCTGGAGCTGGAAGGGCTTAGTGCTGGTGCCGAGACTCATCGACTTCCCACGAGAGGTCAGGGAGGCCACCGCAAGACGGGCATCAGGAACACGGACATTCCAGCTGCTGCGACACCCACGTCATGACCCACTACACCCACGTCGTGACCCGCGGCACCTGGAAGCCACTGGGAAACGTGCTATCTGCTGGGGCGCCTTGAGGCAGGCGCCTGCCAGTGAGCCTTCCCCGGAACCTCAGCCTGGGCCCCGAGTCTGCCCAAGCGCCAGCCCTGGGGCTCGCGGGAGGTGAGGGTGCCTACTCACCAGCCGCACCCCTGCTGCCCAGGGCCCTGAAGAGGCACGTCAGGGGCGCCCACAGCCGGCCTGGGAGCCCTGTCACTTGCCCACTTGGGACCCGGATCACCAGGCCGCCACGCCCTCACGACAGCCTGCCCTGAACACACAGGCCTTCCTGACAAAGGACCTCAGGCAGGGGCTCAAAACAGGGGAGGCGTGTTCTCCCCCGTTCTGGGGCCAGAAGTCCAGAGTCAAGGTGTGGCCGGGCCGTGCTCCCTCCCGAGGCTCCGGGGGAGAGCTGCCCGCGACCGCCTCCCTGCACCTCTGCCTTCTTCATCCCTAGCCTGCCTCCTGGCGTGTGTCCTTCGTCCGTTCGCTCTTCCCACAAGAACACTGGCCCTGGCATTAGGGCCACATGCCCCCGCAGGTGACAAGAGCGCACGCCCGAGTTAGCGGGACAGCTCCCACGGTGGGCGCCCTGGGGGCATGGAGCGCGTTTGCAGGGTCACACTGGGACATCCCTCAAAATGACTGATGTGGAGATGGCTCCGGAGTCTGCTCCCCTGTCTTCCTGGGAGCCTCCCACAGGCTTGAGCGGGGCTCACCTCCAAAGTCAGAAACTATCCTTGACTCGCGCCTGACCTACACTGGCTTGGTCCTCCATCCCCCACAGTCCTAAGCCCAAGGAATCCTGGCGGACACAGACTCCCAGACGCTGCCCCCCCTCCCCGCTCCTGAGCGCCCACCCCGTGCCCCTCCCCAGAACCCACAGAGAACGGCCTGTCCCAGTGAGCCGAGGACAAGACCAGGGTCACTTGCCAAAATGGCTGGAAGGCCATCAGGCAGCCCCTCTGTGCAGCGGGAAGGGCAGCCACCGAGCCGTGGTGCGTTCCACTAGGACTCCCAAAGCTGGCAGGCAGCAGGCACTGCTTCAGCAGGTGAAGACCGAACCAGGGTCAGAAGCCTAGTGAGCCACAGCGACCAACACACCCAGGAGTGCCTTCCATGGACGTGGACAGGCCGGTGAGGAGGTCCCCCTGTGCTGGGATCAATAGTGCCCCCCAGAGCGTGTCCACCTGGAAACTCAACGGGTGATCTTGGTGGGAGTAGGGTCTTCGCAGGTACACTTAGTTCAGATGAGATTGCCCACGAGTCAGGTGGGTTCTGACTGATGATTGGGGTCCTCATGGCGGGGGGGGGACGTTAGGACACAGACACACACAGAGGGAGGAAGCCCAGGAAAGACGGAGGCAGAGATGGGAGGGACGCATCCGCAAGCCCGAGAGCTCCCAGGACGTCAGCGGCCCCAGAGCTGGAAGAGACCTGGAATGGTGTCTCCCCCAGAGCCTCAGAACCGGCCCGCTGGCACTCTGATCTCAGGCATCTGGGCTCCGGACAGACGGGGTGAGCACCAGCTGCGTTCAGCCAGTGTGCGGTTGCCCAGGCACGGCCGCCCCCATCCTAGAGACACGCGAGGCGATGTGTTCACTACCAGCAGCATCTCAGGGACATGCCAGGACCTGAAGCCAGTTGCTCGGCACCCGGCCCATGCTGTTGGGACTCGTGTGCACGGGGCTGACGCTTTTGTTTGTATGCACGCACATTTCTCCCCCCCCAGACCCCTGTGACTTCCCACTCTGCCCAACATTACGGAGCAGCTAGACCAGCGTGCATATATCCGATGCCCCCAGAAGAATAGCAGAGCAAGGAGTCAGATTCCCAAATCCTGGTCCCCGAGGATGTCCATGCTGGAGCCTGCATGAGGATGGGGAACAGAGGTTCCACCTGCAAAGACCCAGGAGTTCAACGTCGAAAGTGGCCCCCAGCAGGGTGCTGAAGCCTGCACACCTAGGCCCAAGAAGGCTGCAGTGTGCCGGCGGAGAGAACGTGTCTCGTGGGCTTTGTTCGGTTGGTGGAGGTCGCTGTTACCGAGTCAACAGTGTAGATTAAATAATGTGTCTTCAAACAGAAACACATCAAATAAAGTGATCAGGGAACAAAAACGTGACCCGGCGCTCGCGGGGCCCTCATCCTCGTGTCCCCGGAGCCACGGCCCAGCATCCGCGGATTGGTGCTCACGGGGACTGCACGGAGCGTGGTAGCTACAATGAGGACTGCATGTACTCGTGTGTTCACAACGGGAGGAAATGCCACTCTTCGCTGGAGGTCAGTGAAGGCCAAGGTGTGACTCCCAGCTCGGGTCCCCAAGCGCAAGTGTGCTGGAACCGTCCTGTCCAGCGCAGGCAGGATCACGGGGCAGGTGTCATCTGTCACGCCTGCGAGGCTGTGAGCTCAGGCCTGGGAGGGTGACGAGGAGGCCCCCTGACGTGGCGAGCTGAGTTTCCACCGCCAGAGGAAGGAGGTCTCGAAACTTCAGAGGAGGTTAGAGCCACGGAGTCCCTTCTCGCATGCGGCTCAGCCGGTCTGGCGCGGACGCCCAGGGGTGCCCTGGGGCTGCGGGAAGCAGGACGAGGAGGGGGTTGTGCAGAGCTCAGGGGTCTGAGAGCAGATGTGGCGGGAAGAGGCGGTGAGGGGCTGCACACTGGGGGCAGCCGGTGGCCATGGGCCCCCCAAGGCTGCCGTGGCTGGGACTAGGGCCGTGGGCCCAAGCCGCTTCCTCCTATTCGGATGAACTGCTCCCCCGCCACGGCCAACGCTAATTAGTCAGACAACCTTGATAAGTGGCACCGTTGACTGCTCGGGACGAAAAGGACGAGAAGCCTTGTTTGTTATTTCTTCTGCTCTTTCAAGCACCCAATAGTCATTTTAAAATTAAATTAAGTGGCTTATCGGTGCTAATTCAAATCAACAGGCCAATCTTTCTTCAGTGACTGAGAGTGGACGGGCCTGCCCCCCTGCAGACACCGCTCATCGGGGCGCCGCGGAGCCCGCCTGCTGCGGGGCTTGGAAGTGATCACTTTCAGCCTGGGTCCGTTTCTGCCCAAAGGTAACAGTCTCCTGAGCTCCAAGCCTCATGCTTCGGACCCTCAGGACCCGCCTTCGCGGTGGTGTCTGGTGCACGTGCCGAGTCCCCTGGTGTGTCCGCCACGGGGCAAGAGGGGGGCTCACCGTGGAGGCTGCCCTCCCTCCCTTCTCTCCAGCTGCACCCCCCATGCCACTCAGAGGACAGACACAAGCGTTCACTCCCGCCTGTCCCACCGCAGAAGCCGCGTGTCCACGCATGCACGAAAGAAGAAGAAACAGCAGCAGTGCTCAGCACACTTGTGCAAAGCCAGACAGGAAGGCTCCCGGAGAAAAATAACTGTGAGACTGGAAGAAAATCCCCAGAAGTGCTTCACCTGAGAAGAGTTAAGAAGACAACATTTTAAACTTGATTTTATTTATTTTACATGTTTGAGGAGAGCTGAGAAATTAGAAGGCAGAACTTAAGAGGGAGGTGAAAACCACAGATTTCGGAGCTGAAGGAACAGAACGAGGCTGGAGACAGCAGAACGGGAAGCTGGAGGGTGAACCCCGCAGAGCAGCAGAGGCCACGGGAAGCAGGACCCGGAAGCCGCTGATGGAGAAGGAAAGCTCACGGCAGCCACGCTGAGAGACTCCGTCTAAACACCTACGGAGAAGCAACAGAAAGAAGCTAATAGATCTCTGGAAGCCACAGGAAGGGACACCGCACAAGGATACTGGGTGTCACAAGGAGGACAGGACAACTAGCTGCAGATGCCACAGAGGCGTCCCCTGACGCCAATGAGGGCCCCCTGCTCCGCAAGCGAACCAGGACACTGTCCCGGACTTCGCGCCCACATGCCAGCTGCAGGAGGCCACGCCGGAGGTCACCCACGCTGGGCACAGGGCACTGGGGGATCCCTCCTGCAGCTGACGGACAGAAGCCTCAGGCCTGATGCTCCGGCCGCGCACCCGCCCAGGACAGTAGGAGAGTGGAGCCCGAGCGCTGGAGGAGAGAACCAAGGGCTGCAGGCAGTGCCCCGGGACAGAGGGACAACACACAAGCCGGGGCGGCCCTGGGAGGGCCCCAGGAAGCCTGCGAGATGTCGCTCCTGAGCACGCCAGAGGGGAGGAGCCTCCCGCCCCCCACCCCCCATCTGGCCAGGGCTGCCAGCCTCCCCCGCCCAGCTAATCCAAGACTCCAAGACTCAGAGGCTGTGCTCCCTCCGCTCCCCTTTTGGAGAGAGACAGGGAGGGGGGCAGGGGTGTCCTCTTGGGAAGCCTACTGTCCTTCCACCCACGGCCCCCCTTCAAGCCCAGTCCCACCCCACATGGCTCCCACCCCCTTGATGGCCCAGAGGTGGGGGGCTTCGCACAGTCCTGCGTCAGACAGGAGGTCTTGCCACAGATGCGCTGGTCAGTGTCCTGGGTGGAGGGCCGCACCCCAAAGGAGCCTTCCTCCTGCTGCGTGGGACTGCATTTGCCTGCCAGGTCGGGCCCGCCCACTGGACTGCGGAGTCTCGCGTTCTGGAGAAGGCCGGAACGCATCACGCAGCCTGCATCGCGCAGCCTGCCTGCAGGGTGAGTGACTGGCCCAGTGGAAAGCTGCCAGCTCAGAAAGATTTTCAGTGGGGGTCTCGCTATAGCCTGGAGGCTCTGCACGTGCTCGTGGATCAGCCCGGGTCCCCCCACCTGAAGTGTCCTGGCACACCAAGGCCAAGCTAGCAGGAAGGCCCCTGGAACAGGCAGGTGCAGGGAGGGCGCCGGGCACAGGAACAGGCCCTTGCAGGGTCGTGGCCACGTGGTTGACTCAACTCCACACCTACCCAGAGGCGCAGGGGCCCGCACCAGGCAGAGCTGGAGAAATCGGGACAGCCTGGCCGGGATGGGGAGGCGAAGGGTGGCTGATGTAGGGAGCCTGCCGCATCGCTTCAACCCCGACCCCCTCTGGCAACTGGGACGAGTGGACACTGATCGCCCCCTCCCCCATATCGCAAACGGAGCCTTGGCAAGATTTTCTGGGCGGGGCTTTCTCCCTCGGTGGGGCTCTCCAGGGCTCGGGCCCTACAGGATGGGCAGACGCTGTGAGGACGGCATGGGAGCTGGCAGCACAGGGCAGGGACACAGGGACCAGGGCAGCTGTGGGACAGGAGCCAGCGACTGGGCGCAGCGGGCATTTGCCTGACTCTAAACGGAAATCTCACACACACCTGTCTCTGCCCTGAAGCCTGACCTGCAGGAATCTGGAGGCCTTGGAGGCGGGGCCCCTGGGGTCAGTCTGCGTTCACAACAGACACCAAGTGCCAACTGTCCAGGAAGCCAGCACCTCCTGGGGCAGCCTGTGCCAACGGGACCAGCAGTCCCTCCTGTCCGATGGGGGATCAGGGAGATTGTGGTTGAGGAAAGGCCCTGTCTCCGCAGACTGCAGTGCCCCCTGCAGCCGGAGGCCGGCTCCCAGGGTGTGGACTGCACAAGTGCAGGTACAGGTCAGGGGATCCGGGGACCTGGAGCAGGGCAGGGTCGGCCGACGAGGCTGGGCGACAGGAGGGGGTTTCGGGGGTTCCTGGCGTCCATCTTAACCCGCACATCGGCCGTTCCGCCCAGGGCAGCAGGACTGGGATCGCCCTGCCAGGTCAGGGCCCACACTGGTGTGGGGAGCAGGGAGCACGGACGCCTGGCAGCCCCTGGGACCGCCTGCGGGAATGCTGCGTGACCCTCGGCATGTGAAGGCTGCCTCCTCAGAGGGACTGTGGGGGGGGGGACTCCCTCCACCCTGAGCTCCGTGCAGGCGGGGGCGGACCAGCCCGAGACTGACAGGCCGGGAGGAAGCTGGCCTGCAGAGGGGAGTGACCCCGGGGCAGCCAGGCACGGGCGCAGGCGGGGAACCCAAACAGGGCATGTGGGGGAGAGCCAGGACCTCGAGCAGCGGACCCAGAGGCCTGTCGGGACACAGACCGCAGGCACCCCTGCGGCTGGGAAGCCCCGGACCCTCAGGCCCCCAGTTCAGTGACGGCTGCTGGTGACCAGGTTCATGTGCGACCCCTGAAAGAACTTCGGGAGGGAAGGGTCTCCACCCTGGGGGTGCACATGTGAGGGAGCGAGAGCCCCAGCGCCAGGAGAGAGCTGTTCAAAAGAGGCAGAGTGACGATGGGCCGAGGAGGACCCACAGGCAGCCCAGAGCCTGGGGAGGGGGCTGAGGAGGGGACAGGGGATCGGAGGAGAGCCTGCACCCGGAGCGGGCTGCCAAGACCCCCGCCGACCCCACACAGACCTCATAGAGCCCTGGTTACTCCAGATCGCGGGCCGCGGGGAGTCCGGATGGAAAAGGCAGTGCCTGGCGCCAGCTTCAAGCGGCTGCCCTAGAATTCGGGGGTGTTCGTTTTCGGGAACAACCTGAGCCCCACAGGCCACAATAAAATATCTCGGAATAAATTTACCAAAGAGGTGAGAGACCTGTACTCTGAAAACCATAAAACGCTGAAGAAAGAAATTCAAGGCAACACAAGTGGAAAGACCTTCCACACTCATGAGTTGGAAGAACAAATATGGTGGAAATGTCTCTGTTCCCCAAGGCCATCTACACATCCGATGCAATCCCCGTCAAAATACCAACAACGGTTTTCACAGAGCTAGGCAGTCAAGCCTAAAGTTTGTATGGAACCAAGAAACACCTTGAATAGGCAAAACCATCCTGAAAAAGAAAAACAGCCGGAGGCATCACAATCCCAGATTTCAAGCTACATTACAAAGCTGTGATCATCAAAACAGCATGGTACTGGCACAAATACAGACACATGTATCAGTGGAACAGAACAGAGAACCCAGAAACGGACCCACAACTGTGGTCAACTCATGTTCGACAAAGGAGGCCGGAATATCCAACGGGAAAGAAGGTCTCTTCAACAAATAGTGTGAAAACGGGACAGCCACACGTGCAGCAACGAAACTGGAGCTCTTTCTTACACCACACACCAAAATAAATCCACGACGGTTTAAAGGCTTAAATGTGAGACAGGAAACCATAAAAATCCTCAAGGAGAACACAGACAGCAACCTCTTTGACCTCAGCCCCAGCGACTTCTTTCGAAACACGTCTCTAAAGGCAAGAGAAACAAAAGCAAAAATGAACTACAGGGACTTCTTCAAAATAAAAGGCTTGTGAACAGCGAAGGAAAAGGTCGACAAAACTAAAAGGCAACCTACAGAATGGGAGAATATATTTGCAAATGACATATCTGATAAAGGGCTAGTATCCAAAATATATATTAAGAACTGATATAACTCAATACCTCAAAAAACACACAATCCCTTTTAAAAACGGGCAGAAGACACGAACAGACATTTCTCCAAAGACGACACCCAGATGGCCGACAGACCATGAAAAGACGCTCAACACCACTCAGCATCAGGGAAACGGAGATCAAAACCACAATGAGATAGCACCTCTCACCTGTCCGAACGGCTCACATCAACAAGACAAGAAACAGCAGGTGTTGGTGAGAATGTGCAGAAAGGGGAGCCCTCGCGCACTGCTGGTGGGCGTGCAAGCGGGTGCAGCCGCTCTGGAAAACTGTGGAGGGTCCTCAAACAGTTGAAAATACAACGACCCTACGACCCAGCAGCTGCACTACTGGTATTTACCCAAAGATACAAACACGCTAATTCGAAGGCATACAGGCACCCCCATGTTTACAGCAGCGTTATCTGTAACGGCCAAGATACGGAAGCAGCCGAGTGTCCGTGACGATGACTGGAGAAAGATGCGGTGACGTACGGTGGAGTATTACTCAGCCACAGCAAGGAAGGAATCTTGCCATTTGCAGCAACATGGATGGACCCAGAGGGTATCACACTGAGTGAGGTCGGAGAAAGACCAATCCACACGATCTCACTCCCGTGTGGAATGGTAGGAACAAAACAAGCCAAGGAAAGAAAGAACCCAAGAAAGACTCTTAAGTACAGAGAACACATGGTTCGCAGAGGGGAGGGGGTGGGAAGGAGCGAACCAGGGGCAGGGGTTAGGCTTAGAGCCACTGCGAGGGGCACGGAGCGACGTACCACTGGAGCACACGCAGAGACTAACACGACGTGCTGGGAACGACGCTGGAGTTAAAATCTTAAAAAAATGTATCCAGCAACAGCAGCAGCAAAAAGACACGGACGGCAAAGACAACCAGTGTGAGCATTGCTGGCCCCCAAACCCGACACGCCTGGGGGGGGGCACGAGTGTGTGGGCACAGGTTTGGGCTTGGACTTGGGCAGACGCAGGTCCGCAGACGTCTGCTCTGTGCCCCGACCTCCCCTGTTCCAGGCCCTGGCTCCCCTGACCTGGGAGCTCACACGTGCACAGGACTCACCCCGTCCCTGTCCTGGCAGCCAGGGCCCACGTCCAGCCACCTATGGCTTGTGTCCCCACGGAGGGAGCCCACCCCTGAAATCCTTTGGACGCAGCCCCAGAAATGAAGCGAGTGCGGCCCCAGGTGTGCTCACTGCTGTGAAGGTCCGGGTTCTGCAGCGCACAAGGCGCCCAGGGGCGGCTCGTTGAGGACACCACGGTCAGCGCGCCCGAGTCCGTCCTTGCGGGGCTTCCAGAACCCCCCGCTCTGCCTTCAGGGGGAACACCGGCATTGCGCGTGGAAACAGGCAGGTGCCATGTACCCCACGGCCCTCCGGTGAAGCGGCCCCTCCAGACCCTCGC
>NC_048229.1:721856-763229 GCF_002007445.2 Ailuropoda melanoleuca
GGGCGCACCTGGCAGGTGTCGCCAGGTGGGCCCGCAGCGGGCAGAGGTGAGTTCGGCAGCCTGCGCCCCAGCGCGCTCGCGGAGGGCCCGAGGACGCACCGGGCGCACGTGCCCGGGGAGGACCCAGAGCCGCCGGGGGACTTGGCTGAGACGCGGGAGGAGGACGCGGCCCGCGGCCCCAGCGGCGTCTGACGGCGGCGCGCGCCCCGGCGGGAGGGCCCGGCCTGTTGGATGCGCAGCTTTCCCAGCCTTATGGGGAAACGTTGACTCGCAACACGGGGCGAGGGTAAGGTGCACGAGGAGGTGACCTCCGAAGGGCGGTCCTTGGCTCCGGGCCCTCGTCGCTGCTCAGCAAGGGCACGCTCCTGGCCGGGTTCGCGCGAACCCTGGGGCCCTTTCTTTGCCCCAATAGCCCCTTTGCTGGATCTGCGGCCGAGCCGCTTACACTCCGATCAGCAGTGTGGGGTTCCAGCCTCTGCACGTCCTGGTCTACACTTGCTAGTTTCAGCTCGTTTAGTCATTGCCATTCTAGTGGTGGAAATGGTGTAACTCGTTTGGATAAACGTCTATTTAATCTGCTGCTGATTTTAAAATTAGGTTTGCCTTTTTGTTGTTGGTTTGTAACAATTCTCTATATATTCTGACTACTAAGCCCTTGTCAGATACATGATTTGCAAGTGTTTCTTCCATCGCGGGTTATATTTTCTCTGTCTTGGTAATGCCCTTTGAGGCACAAAAGTCTTTAATTTCAGTGAAATCAGTTTGTCTATTTTTCTCCTTTGCTGCTTGTCCCTCTGGTGTCACCCTAAGACCCTACCGTCTATCACTAAATCCAAATATATTTACAGCTTCAGCACAGTCCCTACCAAAGTCCCAGGTGCAGAAATGGGTAAGCTGATCCTAAAATTCATATGGAAACACAAGGGACCCGGAGTTGTCCAAATAACCTTGGTAAAGAAGAGCAAGTTGGAGGACTCATCCTGTCCAAGTTCCAACCTTACTACAAAGCTATAGTAATCCAGACAAGTTACTGTAGGACCCAGCAGTTCCATTCTCCCTGGCCTAAGGATAGAAATGCAGATCTGAGGGGGCGCCTGGGTGGCTCAGTCCTTGAGGGTCTGTCTGCCTTCGGCTCAGGGCTGATCCCAGGGGCCTGGGATGGGCCCCGCATGGGCTCCCTGCTCGGCGGGCGGGAAGCCTGCTTCTTCCTCTCCTGCTGCCCCTGCCTGTGTTCCCTCTCTCGCTGTGTCTCTCTGTCTGTCAAATAAATAGATAAAATCTTTTTAAAAATGCAGATCTATGGAATTGAACTGGGAACCGAAATGTAAAATATAAATGTTAAATAGAATAAAATAAATTGATTTTTGACAGGTACCAAAATAATTTAATGGGAAAGAGTAGTCTTTCAAAAAATGGTCCTGGGAAACTGGACATCCACGTGCAAAAGAATGAAGTTAGACCCCTACCTCCCATCACATGTGGAAACTAACTCAAAAAGCATCAAGGACCCAAATGTAAGAATGAAAACCATGAAACTCTTAGAAGAAAACATGGGAGTAACATTTGTGGCCTTAGATTTGGCAATGGATTATTATAAATTACAACAAAGATGTAAGGAAAAAAAAAGAAAGAAAAGAAAGAAAAGAAAAATTAAACCGGACTTCACCAAAATTAAAAACTTCTGTGCTTCAAAGGACACCATCGAGAAAGTGAAAAGTTACCCACAGAATGGGAGAAAATATTTGCAAATCACATGTGTGATTAGGATTTGTATCTTAAAAAAAAAACTGTGGCAACTTATAACAAGATGATAAATAACGGATTTTAAAAATGGGCAAAGTATCTGAATAGAAATTTTTCCGAAGAAGATACACAAATGGCCAGTAAGTACCTGAAAAAATTATCAACATCCTCAGTCAGAAGGGAGACATCACTTCACCACCAGGAAAGACGTGACGTTGGCAAGGATGTGGGGAAATCACATCCTTCTTACATCTGGTGGGACTGTCAAAATGGCGCAGCCACTTGGAAAACCACATGGCAGTACATCAAAAGGGTTGAACTTCAGCCATCACAGGAGCCACAATTCCACCTCTGGACGGAATACCCAAAAGAAATGAAAACACGTCACGCAAAAACTTGTTCAAGAATGTTCTTAGCATTATACATGACGGCTAAGATCGGAAACATCCCACATGTCCGTCAACTGATGAATGAGCAAGTGATATGTGGTGTATCCATACAATGGAATAGAATTCTGCAATAAGTGGAAAAAGCCCCTCATATGTTCCATTCGTCACGACATAGGCGAAGACATTATGCTAAGTGAAGGAGGCTAGTCCCTGAAGACCACCTGCTGTCTGAGCCCATCTATGTAAAATCCCCAAACCAGGCCAGTCCATACAAAGTGGTGCCAGGGGCTGGTGAAGGGGGTGGGTCATGGTGCTGCCTGGGTGCTGGGCGGGATGGGCCACTGTTCCCTGCTGCTGTGGCCGGGGAAGACAGAGACCTTGCCCTGGGGTGCTGCCCTGCCCCCCGGGCCCACAGATGCTGGTGTTGGCAGAGAGGGTCTCTGTGCCTTGGAGGCGAGTGGCTGGTCAGTCTGTCCACCATGGGTTACAGGAGCATAGGGCACACGGCCTTCCTACTGGCCAGGGGCTGGTCACTGCTTGTCTCTGATGCAATGACCAGCCTGACCCCACCACCCGGGAGGGGCAAGCAGCCTCACTCAACATCTGGCACACTGACCCCACCAGCAGAAGCTTCAGCCAGAGGCGGTGAGAACTTGCGATGCGGTGTGGTTAGCTGGCCTGCTGGGCCCCATCGTGATTCCGGGACGCGAGCTGGAGGAGAACAGCTCGTCCAGGAGGCTGAGAGGAGGGAACACCACCAACTCAGAGCAGAGCACAGAGGCGGGGTCTAGAGTGAGAGGACAGCCGGGAGCCTGGGACACAGGGTTTGAGGCAGAGAAGACAAGTGACGAATATTGAAGAAAATGATCAGATTTGAGTACAGACTTGCATCCACTGGTGGCTGTGGCTTGTTGGGTCCCAGGAAGGATGACTTTTAGGAAAGGTGGCTGGAGAGTCTGGGAGAGGCAGTTGAATTCCAGTGATGAAGACAGACGGACTGATCGAGCATCTCCACTCTGCAGCGTCCCTCCTGCGGGCGAAGCTGGGCCCCGGCCGCCATGAGCAGGCGTTTTGTCTTCTGCCTGCCTGCGCGTACCTTCCTCCTCTTTTCTCGGAAGAAAAGGTATGCTATACAATCTCACGTTTGTCCCAGAATGTATCGATTCTGTTCTTGAGATGAGTCTCTTGGCCTGTGCCATTAGGGCTGCACAGCAGGCGTGAGGAGAGCGCGAGGGCCCCTGGGAAGGTTCCAGTTACTAGAGTACATTCAGCGTGCAGTCTGTGTTTGGGCTCCGGAGACTGTGAATACTTACTGGGAAGTTTACATGGGGTGTCCAGAAGTCTGCTGGACAGAAAAGGAGGAAGCCAGTGGGAGCGGCTGGCTGGCTCGGTTGGTAGAGCACGTGACCGTTGATCCTGACTTGTGCGTTCAGGCCCCATGGTGGGCAAAGAGCTTCCTTAAAAAAAAAAAAAAAGAAGGAACGAAAGAAAAGAAAAAAACCTGTTTAATGAAAAATATAAATAAAATGAGAGTACTTGATGCAAACTCCCCAGGCTGGGAGAGAAGCAGTGTGGACCCTAGTCATGCAATTTGTAAGGACAGCCACTGTGTCCATTAAAATTTATANGACAGCCACTGTGTCCATTAAAATTTATAACTTGCATAATACTTTAAAATGTTTTATTTATTGGAGAGAGAGCAAGCGCACAAGCGAGCTGGGGGGCGGGGGGCGGGGGCGGGGAGGGGAATGGACTGCCGGAGCCGGGGCTCGATCCCAGGACCTGAGCCGAAGGCAGATGCTTAACTGACTGAGCCACCCAGGTGCCCACATAATACTTTTAAATAGGTTAAAGAAATTAGTCATAGGAGGACTGAGTCTCATACTAGTTTTTCAAGTGAAAAAGTTTTACAAGTGAAAATTTACAGGTGAAAAAAATTTATTCGATTGAATTCTAAAACCTTTGAATTCTATAAGTAAAAGTTCAACATAGAAGCAAAAATAGATTTCCTTTTCTAAACAGCTTTGTTGAGATCAAATTCCCACGCCATCCTATTTACGTGTTTGGAGCGTGGAACTCATCGTTTCCAGAATCTTCACAGGGTTGTGCAAGCACCCCAGTATGACTTTAGAACGCCCGCCGCCCCTCACAGAAGCCCCATGCCCATCACCAGCCCCGCCGCTGCCCCTGGGCTCCCTGGACCCCGCGCTCCTGCATCTCCACCGACCCCCGCGGCCGCCTGCCTGGGCTCCCTCCCCACCCGCGCTGCCGGGCTCAGGGCTGGGGGGGGGGTGGGGCGCAGAGCCGCTGCGACGAGAGAGCCGCCCCCTGCGCGGCCAAGCCACAGGGAGAAGACAGTGACAAGCAACCCTTTCAGGCTGGTGAGTTTGGGGCCCCTCGTTAGGCAGCGCGGAGGCCGCTTGTGGCTCCCCAGTCCCTCTGGGTTCCTGCTCCAGCCCCGACCCTGCCCGGCGTCCCGGAGCCCCTCCCGGAGCCGCTGGGCTGGGGCTCTCCGGCAGGCGCCTCCTCTCGTCGGAGCGCTAACCCCCTAACACCCCCACCTCGCCCTGCCGGTTTCTACCTTATTCGGCCTCATCTATTTGTTAACACGACCGTTTCCCAAACTAGACCAAGCCCCCCTAGGCGGCGGGGACATGCAGTCCTTTCCTCTCAGAGCCTAGCACCTAATCGATAATGAGAAGTCAGTAAACATTTATCAAATGAACGGTGTCTGCAGGAATCAATGAAGACCCCCCCACCCCCAATGAGGACAAACAGGTCGTTTATCCAGAGCTGGGGAGTCAGCCCCCAGGTGGGGTCCGCAGACTCACAGATGGGATGTGGGGAAGGTGCTGCAGGCGACCCGAGGCCAGGGGGTGGGAGCGTCCCACCTGACTGGTTGGGGGCATATTGGCTGGTCCTGACTTGGAGGTGGGGAGAGCCAGGGGAGGCTGGGGTCCCTGACCCAGTGCTGGCTGTCTGGCCAGTGCTGCAGCGGCTGTGGTCAGCTTCCCCGGGTCCGTGCGCCCCGCCATGCCCGCTTACATACGGTCCCCTGCACCATGGACATGCTCTCGTGGAGTGCAAGGTGGGGGCAGGACCGAGATAGGGGAGGAGCTGCAGACTTTGCCCTGGGCTCCCTTGGCCTCGGTCCTCCTGAACCCTCCTCAGCGGCTGGAGTCTTTTCTGGAATTACGGCTTGGCGGGTCTCCCTTCCACGCAGAGGAGCAGGTGGGGCCCAGGACAAAAAGGCAGGACCACTGAACGCTCGGGCAGTTACCAACTGCCAGGGAGAGACTGTCTGCAAGGACTGGGCCGTGTCGGGCATCCCCCCGTGTGGTCTGCTCTTCTGTGTGGAGGTGAGCAGAGGCGGGCCCAGCGCCCTGGTCCGGGGCACGCCACCGTTTCTCAGAGCAGCAAAGATGCGGGGTGGGAAAGGCCCCAGCTTGATGGGCGACGCTCAAACGATGGCAGTCGCGGAGCAGGGGATAATCTGTTGGGATCTGTAATCTTTGGCAAGGTTTGGCATCAAGCTTTTATTTGCCAGATTGAGACGCTACGGGTCACGCCTGATGCTGAGGTTCACAAGGAAAGACCGTGGACAGATGTCTGGTCTGAGAGATTTACAAACAAATATCCAAGAAAAGAGACTCTGTTTATAAAGGAGTGTATATTTTTTAAAGATTTTATTTATTTTTGTTAGCATGGAGGAGTGGGGGTGGGGGGAGGGGCACAGGCAGAGGAAGCAGCGGCCTCCCCGCTGATGGGAGCCCGACGCGGGGCTCAATCCCAGGACCCTGAGATCACGACCTGAGCTGAAGGCAGATGCTCACTGACGGAGCCGCCCAGGCGCCCCCGTAAAGGAATATTTTAACAAAAGCGGGGGGGGGGTGTGAATGCCCCATCTTCAAGTTCAGGAACAACCACGCCTCCAGGGCGGGTGAGGGGGGCCTGCGGCCTTTGATTTTCTGTGGGAAGATACGGGTCAACATTTTACCTTCCAGCCTTCGTAATGGTGCAGGTCAGGGGCATTAAGAACCTTCACACGGTCGTCAGCCGCCACCACCGTCCACCTGGGACTCTCTCATCTTCCCAAACTGACGCTCTGTCCCCACTAAACACAGGCCCCGCCCCAGCCCCTGGCGGCCACCGCCTGCTCCGTCTCTAGGACCCCGCCGGCTCTGGGTCCTTGGGTGAGTGGGATCTTGCTGCAGTGTCTGTCCCTCTGGCCCCGGGCTCTTTCCCTCGGCACCACGTCCTCAGGGTCCATCCAGGTTGTGGCAGGTGTCACAAGTGACTTCTTTCTTAAGGTGACATATTTCTCTGCATGGATGGACCACGTTTTGTGACCCCTTCGTCCTGGATGCTTGGGCTGCTCCCACCGCTCTTGGACAGCGGTGGGCTGGAGCTTGTGTGTGTGGACGGTGTGTTCCCGTGGGGTGTGGAGTGTAGGACGGATCAGGCATATCAGGCCCAATTTTAGGAACTGGCCTGTGAACTTCTCAAAGGCCCATGGGAAGGTCTGAGACTATAAGGTTTTTTACTTCTGTTTAAAGGACAAAAAGAACACAGCAAGTTCAACATTTTCAAGCGTTCAAGCTGTGATTCAAATTTAGCTTTTATAAAGTTGTAACACTCATATTCGTTAGGTTTGATACGATATGGAAACAGGGCTTACGGCGGCCGTGGGTTTGCTGGTTTATCTTCGAAAATGTTTACCTGACTCCCTCGTCCGGTGTCATTTCTCCAGAGCACGGGCTTCGGGGCATCCAAGAGCTTTGACCTCCCGTGAGGGGTCAGAATGAGGTCCTGCACCCCTTCCACTGAGCCCTGAGCCCCGGAAAGCACAGGGGGAGTGATCAGCAGAGCGGGATGCCGCCCAGCTCGTGAGCACAGCACAGGGAGCCTGGTGTCTGCGTCCCAGGAGAGGGGCCTCAGAAGGGACAGCCCTGCCCACAGCTGGGTCCGGACATCCAGCCTCCAGGATGGTGAGGGAAGAATGTGCGCGGACAGCCCTCCCACCGTGTGGTATGTGTTGGGAAGCCCTAGCGGACGGGTATAGATGTCCCATGTGGGTGGTTGGGGGGAATATTTGGCTTCTCAGGCTGGTCCTGAGCTGGGGAAGCCATCGTCGCTGGCCCAAGGCTGGTCGTTCAGGGCCAGCTGAGAGACCGGGGGCCAGAGTTCCACCTATGGACGGTCTGGCCACCGTCTGTTTGGATGTGCCGTCGTCCAGGACCAAAAGCTGGGTCTTGGTTTGCACCATAGAGATACGCGGCCACCTCATGAGAACTGTTTCTGAATGGTGTGACCCAGAGCCCGACCTCGGGGGCTGAGGGGTCTGGAAAGTGCTGGCAGGAGCCACCGGGTGGGCGGCCTCAGTGTCCCCAGAACATCTGGGCAGAGACAGCCCTGGAACGCCATGCTTACGCCCTGCTTGCACTGTGCTGGGCAGCGTGCGGGGACCCCACCCCCTCACACATGGCCGTCCACCAGCAGGTGAGACCCCCACGTGGCAGAGGGCAACCCAACCTGGCCCTGCTTCTCTGGGGGGGGGAAGATGTGCAAACACCATTACCACACCTGCCCAGATAGACCGTGACGTGCCTGCTTACAGGTGGAAAGTGAAGGAGTGGCGGTGCGGTCTGTGCTGCGCCCAGTGGGTCCCTGTGCTCCGCCTCCCTGTCTTCCTCAGTCTCCGCTGACGGCACCCACATAGGCTCCTGGTTCATGCGGCTGCGTCTGTTTTGAGCCCAATCAGCAAAACTTGTGAATGAAATGCCGCAGCGATGCTTTTTTTGGGTACGAGCTACAGTGACTAGAGGGAAACTGAGGTATAAAATGACAGAAAACCCAAAACCCAGGCGATATATCCTGTGATTTGCAGTACAACCCATGTGAACCTCTCTCGCCGTTCTGAGATGTCCATGGTGCTGAATCGTCCTTACGGGGGGTTTGCATTTCATGTCGGCAGCAGGTGATTTCTGGACCCTTTTGTGGAGGTGAAAGGATGTTGTGCTCTGGGGACAATGCCCCCGTTGGTGGCTCGGACCAGCGAGCGCTCCTGTTGATGTGAGATGAGCGGGAGGTTAAGCAGAGCCGTCGTGGCCCCCTCCCTGCCCCAACACCTGGCTCGGGGTCCAGCGTCTCCTTGGGACCTTCCTGACGGGCAGCCTGCCCCCGTCCGGGCGACCCCGGGCAGCCCTGTGTCGGCTCCACCGTTCTGCACCCACTGTCCTGCTAGGCCACCGGCCCTCCTCCTCCCTCTGCGTCCCCTCCAAGCACACAGGCCATCGTGTGTCTGCCTTTTTCCCTGGGGGGTTCTGTGCTTCTGAACCTGGCCCTCAGTGTGACCAGCCCCAGGGGGAGGTTAGCAGTCGGAGTGCTAAGGGACCCCAATAAGGAACAATGGGGGGAGATGAGCCTGGCTTCCCTGGAACCATCTGGAAACCAGAGGTTCGGGGGACACAGAAGGGACAGTGGGAGCCCACCCCTCCCCTCACAGACAAGGAAACAAGGTCCCAGAAAGGCTCAGCTGTCCCCCCAAGGCCCTGCAGCAAATAGAGGGAACCTGGGACGGGAACCCAAGGCAGGTCTGAGTTTGAGGCTCGTGGGCCCTGGGTCAGGGGCTGGCAGTCCTGAGGGGAGCACTGCCAATGGCACAGGGAGACAAATTGGAGGAGAGGTTCTGGAACGTGGACGAGAAGGCGGGGAGAGCGAGCAGGAAACACAGGCCTGGGGCCAGAGGTTCAGAGTAGGGGGGCACCCCTCCTGTGCCCACGGGGCTTTGGAAGTCAGCGGGTTGGGGTTTGAGGCCTTAGTGTCAGAACGCTCCCCACAGGCTCTGACCTCCAGAAGACACCAGAAAGAACAGGGAGTGAAGGCTGATGGACTCTGGGTTGTGCTATCGGATGACGGAATGAATGTTCTGGAACTAGATAGAGGACGTGGTTGCACATTAAGAATGCCCTAGACGGGGGCGCCTGGGGCTCAATGGGTTGAGCATCTGACTCTTAGTTTTGGCTCAGGTCACGATCTCGGGGTTGTGAGACTGAGCCTCGAAATTGGGCTCTGTACTCAGCCAGGCGTCTGCTTAAGATTCTTTCTCTCCCTCTGCTCCTCCCCCCACTCGTGCTCACGTGCTCTCTCTAAAGTAAAAAAAATCTTTTTGAAAAAGTGCAGTAAATGCTACTGAATTGTTCACTTATTTAAAAAATTTTAAAAAGATTTTATATATTTATTTGAAAGAGAGCACGCATGAGAGAGCACAAGCAGGGGGAACAGCAGAGGGCGGGGGGAAGGAGGCTCCCCACTGAGCACGGAGTCCGATGCAGACTCGATCCCAGGACCCCGGGATCATGACCTGAGCCGAAGGCAGACACCCAGCTGACAGAGCCCACCCAGGTGCTCTAATATCACCTTATCTAAATAAAGAACGAGGGGCAGAATTGGAGGCCAAACCGTCAGCTTTATGAACAGCCAGCGAGGCAACCAGATACCACGTGGGGTGGGGGGCGGCTTAGGCTTAGTTAGATCTGAGGCTAACCTGGGACTCCTGGCGATCCCTCCTGGATCCGACATGGGAGAGTCACCTGTGGCTGGGGGCTGCTGTGCCCACTTGCCCAACCTGCAGGCACTCCACCCCAGCGTGTGGGCGGGGACGGCTGGGCCCCGCAGTCCTGCCCACCTGGGGGAGACGGGAGCTGGACTGAGCAGGGGGGCTCAGCCATGAGGGTCCCACAGGTGCTAAGAGCAGAGAGGCTCCTGTTTAACTCAGAGAGGCACAATCATTCCCCGGAGGAAGGGTGTTGAAAATTCGTTTTCCACTCAGTGATAAAAAGAGATTTGCTATCAAGCCATAGAAGACACAGAGGAGGGGCACCTGGGTGGCACAGCGGTTAAGCGTCTGCCTTCGGCTCAGGGCGTGATCCCAGCGTTCTGGGATCGAGCCCCACATCGGGCTCCTCCGCTATGAGCCTGCTTCTTCCTCTCCCACTCCCCCTGCTTGTGTTCCCTCTCTCGCTGGCTGTCTCTGTCAAATAAAAAAAAAAAAATCTAAAAAAAAAAAAAAAGACACAGAGGAAGCTTAAATGAGTCTTAGTGGGTGAAGGAAGCCAGGTGGAAAGGCTGCCTTTGTAGGGTCCCAACTCCAGCATGCCGGGGAAGAGGCACAACGACGGGCCCAAAACGATCCCCCAAAACATCCGTGGTTGCCAGGGTTTCATGGGCAAGGATGAACAGGTGGAGGCCAGCGGTTTTAGGGCAGTGAAAACACCGTGTGCTGATTTGGTGGCATTTGTCCAACCCACAGAACATGGAGCACCAGGAGCCCTAAGGGAAGCTGTGGACTCCCAGTCGTAACAATGTATCAATATCAGCTGAGCGGTTGTAACAAGCCCACCACGCCCACACGAGTTCATAACAGGGAAGCAGGGAGGGGAAGGGGGGCTGTATGGGAACTCTCTGTACTCGCGGAACAATTTTTCTGTAAACCTTAAACTGCTCTAGAAAATAATGTCTATTAATTTAAAAAAATCTATTTTGCAAGAGAAAGATTGGGACAGGGGTAAGGAAGCAGGTGCCCACGCAGGTGCTGTGGGGGCAGGGATGGCCATCTGGGGCATTGATGAGCCGCGAGTCCCATGGCGTGCGCCGGGTGTCTGCTGCTGCTGCTCTCGCTGCTGCCCATGTCCTCGGCCTGGAGGACCAAGAGCCTGTTTCTGTTCCACAAGGTAAGAGCACACGCCACGGTGTTCACCCACAGAGGCGGTCCCTGCTCCGGCTCCCTGGGGCTCTCAGCTCCTTTCCTGCAGGTGCCCGTCCCCACGGGTCTTGTCTGGGCTCCTGAAAAGGAGGGTGCCTGGAACACATCCTCTTCCCCCAGGCATTGGGGCCCCCAGGACAGCTGATTCTGGTGCCTAGGATCCCAACACCAAATCCAGGCCAGACGGCAGCACAGTGGGGGTGGGGTGGGGGCAGAGCAAAGCGTATGCACTGGGAGGGGTGTGGTCGACATGACAGTGCCTGTCCTGCTGTCCCCTCTTCACCTCCCTAATGCACAAGTCCCCCCACGTCCACAGCACCCACTGCACGACAGGCACCCCGCTGGAGGCCGGGGACTTGGGGCCCCTCATGAGGCAGGGAGGAAGGGATCTGGATGCCTGGTGTTGGGCCATCACCCAGAACTCCCTCGGCGCCCCAGGGCAGGAGTGAGCTGCCTCCTCTGGCCGCTTCTCACCTGCAAAGCTGCCTCACTGGGCTCCAGGCCCCGGTCTCTGAGCGCCTTCCCAGCTTCAATTTTAAGTCAGTGAGGGCTTCAAAACCAAACCCAACCCAAGTTTTCCCTGTATGAAAACCCTCCAGTGTGGGCGCCTCAGCCCATGGGCGCTCCGGGACCCAGGGTCTGCAGGCCCTGCTGGGGGACCCGGTGCACTTGGTTGGCTCCTTTTAGCTGTGTGAGGCTCGGCCCTGCACCTCCCTCCGCTGGGGGGACCGGTGGCACCCTCCCAGGCCCCGGAGCCCCGACACGCAGCAGTCCCAGCCGCGGGAAGCCAGCCAAGAGGCGCTGCGCCCAGCCAGAACATGCCACTTGGCACTCCGCATGTTTGCTTTGGAAGATATACCTATTTTTCATAAAAGTTGTTCTTTCTGTTAACATGGGACGGGGACCCTATTTTTAAACAGGGTTACGCATAAATACATAAAACTTCCTGAGTTAGTGCCTACGCCGGAGAGGTCATTAGCTGGAACGCACAGCAACAACAGCTTTGGGCGCCTTAGTAATTTTTTGAGTTTGCAAAGGAGTTTTGAGACCAAAAGTTTGAGAACTTGGATCAAAGCCTTCGAGAGCAGGGTGGGGTGAGACCGCAGCCACATCTCTGGGCTGGCTCAGTGACCCCGGCAGGCACTTGCCCTCTCTGAGCCTGGAAGAGCCGTGAGAGCGTCTCCTTCCTGCCCTGCTGCTCCTTCTCGCATCCTCCGTACCTCGGTTTACCCTCCCATCCATGTGGCTCACGACAGACGCAGACCACACTAGCTCCCTTCCTCTCCCTTTCCTCTGGCTCCCCCGGCCATCGGTCCCACCAGGTCTGGAATATTCCAGGAAACTTGAAGGGATGCAGAAAGAAGGGGAGGGTGTTCCTAAATGGGGAAGCCCTAGCGGGAAGCTGGATCTCCCGCGACACCCGGTACCTGCCCGGCTTTGCAGCGGATGGGAGATGCGTGCCATGATCACGCCGAGTGCCAGAGCCGCTGCTGCGTCACCAACAGCCTGAACCCTCAGACGTTCTGCATGTCCAAGACCATCTTCCTCAAGTGCTTGCCTTGGCAGAAGGTGTGCCCGACAGGGCGGTGGGGCGGGGGGGCACCGGGGCTCCGTTTCCTGGCAGCCCAACAGGCACACCTGCTCTGATCACTCCGAGTGCAAGAGCCGCTGCTGCGTCACCAACAGCTCCCGCTCGCAGACGTTCTGCAAACCCAGGACCATCTTCCTGCAGTGCGCGCCGTGGCGGAAAGTGAGGGGCGAGCGGGTGGCTGGGCGAGGCAAGGCGGGCGGGGCGGGAGGCGGGCACCAGGCTCCCCTCTGTGTCCCCAGCCCAACGGCACCTACTGCAGCCACCACAAGGAGTGCCGCAGCCAGTGCTGCCTCATGCTGAACGAGCTCAGCCGCCACCGCTGTGTCCGCCGGAGCGGGCTCCTGGCCCAGTGCCTGCCTTTGGTGAGTTCCCTCTCACCCGGGATGGAGGTGCTTCCCGCATGGAAGTCCTGCAGCCAGTGAATGTGGCCGTGTCTCCAAACCTGCTGGGCATCCCCTTCCCGGACGGGCTGACACCTGCTGTCTGCAGACTGGCCTCCATATTCGTTTCCTTGAGCAGGAAAGCATGGGTGAGGCCTCACAAAAGGGAAGAGGTCATGGGCAGAATGGGGTCTACAGGTGTGCCGGGGTCCCAGTAGGAAGCAGGTGCCACACGCCTGGTGAAGGGCTGTCAGATGTGTGGCTGGGTGGCAGACCTCAAGCATGGGGCAGCATCAGGATTCACAACAGTGGGGCTGAGGGAGGGGAGGGGGCCAGACAGGCCCGACGGAGGGCCTCTCTGGAGCTGCTCTCTCCTTCCACCCTCTCCTTCTGGACCCTTGCGGTAGCTGAACAGTAACTGCAAAACCGGAAGGACAGAGGTCAAGTGACACAGCCCCAGAGGTCAGCCTCCTAGGGCAGAAGACATGTGCGGTGCCCTAGAGACGGCGGGGGGCACGTGGGGATGTGGACGGATGAAGACCGGGGTGGAGGTTGGAGACAGGGTGGTGGGGGTGGAGACGTGGGGACGAAGATGGGGGGACGGAGATGGAGGTGTCAGAGACAGTGAGAGGATACGGGGTGGGTATGGGAGACAAGGGCGTGGATGGTTGGAGATGGGGGGGCTGCAGCAACTGGGGACGGGCTTCGGGGGCTGCGGAGAGAACACGCAGGTGCCGTGTTGTGTGGGTGTTTGGGTAGGGACCTTGAGGCTGGAATCGGTATCTTCTTTCCGATCACAAAGGGGTCTCTGCTCCACAGGTAAGGACCACAGTTTTGAGCACATGACCACATCTTGCTCCCTGCGCTATCATCAGCTCCTAGATTAGCACCGGGCACAGCGGGTGCTGATGGAAACAGCATCAGTATTCACTGCTGCCCCCGCCCCAGCTGATCCCAGCGGAGAGGGTGGAGGAGCTGAGAGGCACCTGTCTCTCCCTGCATGTTTTCTCACTTTTTCTCACTGTCCTTCAGTGACAGGAATGCAAAGCTGCACGGAAGAGCCGGCGTGAATCTGGCAGCAAGCAGCTCAGCTGGATCTCGGGCCCGAGTTTGCCTGGGAGCTTGGCTCGTGGTTCCACACTGCTCTTTCTGGGCTGTGGAAACCTGTAGGTATCAGACACATCTGTCCCTTCTCCTAGCAGTGACCTCCTGAGGCGGACGGTGGAACAGATCTCAGCTACCGGAACCTTCACATGAATAAACACCGGCTGATTGACCCAACATGTTTTGTCATGTCCATTTGTTTCGTTTTTGTTTTTTCCAGACAACAAAGGTAAAAACAATCCGGAGAAGTGGTCACGTATAAGGTTGCATCGAGAGATCAAGTCTTACCTGGAAGGGAAAGGCTCAGAGAAGGAGCATTTAAGACGCGCGGCGGCAAGCTCCCCCCCATGCACGAACGCCTTCGGTTCTTGCAAGCAGAAAGAATCAGTCAATTGTTCAAACTGAAAAGGGTCCGCTAAGCGTTGCTGACGGACACGAAACACAAGGTGTAAGAGCAGAACAGAACTGAGGATGCCCGGGAGGGGCACCTGCTTTCCCCAGGTCACTCCTCCTCCCCGGCCTGGCCCCAGTTCCTGAAGCATCCCTTGGCACATACGCCCCCGCTAACTTAAAGCCTACCCCCCAGCAGCTTCTTGCTGTTTCCAGAGCCCAGCGCCTTAGTCACCTGGGGAACCGTCCTCTGGGCCTTCCATTACCCACACCTGCTCATATGAGGCTGCTTTTCTGGGCTCCGTTAAAAATAATTCCCCTCGTTCCTCTCCTCCTCCTCCCCCTCCTTCCTTCCCTCTTCCCTCCTCTCCCTCTTCCTCCCCCCTTCCTCTTCCTTAGCCTAGAGCTAAGATGATCCTTGCGGAGAAAGTTAGGAAAAGCCATTGCTTCTATCCTAGTAAGAGCAGCTCAGGTAAGCCATAAAACATACTTAAAAAAAAAAAAAGGAACAGATCGAAATATAAAACACAGGATGTAAAGCATTTAGAAGAAGAATAGGATAGGGGCTCGTGGGTGGCACAGTCCATTGAGCGTCCAGCTCTTGGTTTCCACTCAGGCATGATCTCATGGTCGTGGGATTGAGCCCTGAGTTGGGCTCTGCACCTAGCAGGGAATCTGCTGGAGATTCTCTCTCTCCTTCTGCCCCCCCCAAATAAATAATAAATAAGTAAATAAATAAATCTTTTAAAAAAATAGGATATTTTCTTGACCTTGGATTCAATAGAGTTCTTAGATGTGACCACACGTCACTCATAAGACAAAAAGTAGATAAACCACTAAAATTAAGAACTTTCGTTCTATGACAGATACTGTTGTTTAAAAATATTTTATTTTTATGTAATCTCTACACCCAGTGTGGGGCTCGAACTCACGACCCTGAGGTTAAGCACCATGTGCTCCACCCACTGAGCCAGCCAGGCGCCCCTAAGGTAGACACTGTAAAGACAGTTGGTAACTGCCCGAGCGTTCAGTGGTCCTGCCTTTTTGCTAGCTGCCTTTTTGTCCTGGGCCCCACCTGCTCCTCTGCTAGAAAGCAGATGAAAGGCTTGCACAGACAGTTCCCCAAGGAGACCCACAGTTACCCCACCAGCTGTGGGGGGGGCAGACGGCTGAGCGGCTGTGACAGTCCTGACCGTCCCCACTGCTTACGCCAGATTCATGGAGAATCTGACCCAAGTCATTTCCACGCCTGTATTTCTAGCAGCTAAACATAGTTCCTAAATTGTATCATCCAAAAGACAAGTTCCCTCTTAAGATTTGGAAGAGAGTTCTCTGTCTTTACTTTTATTATTATTTTTTAAATTCAAAGTAATACCATTTATCCTTATTTTTTTAAAAATTTTATTTCTTTAAGAGAGAAAGAGCACGAGCAGGGGTACTCAAAATACAGACAGGACACTTATCTAGCAAAAGGGGAGGGGATTAAAGGGATGGAAAAACCAGGAGAAAAAGACATAAAAACTTCCAGTTACATATAAGTCACAGGGATGAAAATGTACAGCAGAGGGAATATAGTTAATTATGTCGTAATGTGGTTTTGGTGGCAGATGATAACGACACTGATGGTGGTGAGCACCGAGTAATGCACAGAGCTGTCAGTTCACTATGTGGTACAGCTAAATCTAATATAACGATGTAGGTCAGCTACAATACAAAATTAAAAATTTTTTTATATCTGAGACTATCTATGAAAAGTTCCAGCAAAGCAGATTTAAAAGAGCCTACATGATCACTATTCTTGCTGCACCGATATAAATAATGAAGCCAAGTTTATTGAAACTTGATCTAATTTGCAAACAAACTGCTCTTACTGTGGTTACTGTTGATAGAAATGGGGGTGTTAGTGGAGAGAATAATTACATTTCCATTGTAACTATAATATATAGTTTTGGGTATTAGAGTTCTATCTGTAAAATACTGTGGATGCTGAATTCTTCCAGATTCCTCTAATGTCAGACTATAAATCTGCAAACTAACATTTCCCATTTTCTTCCATCTTCTTGACTTGAAATCACTGAACACTGAAACTACGCCTTTTCCTGAAGTCTTGCAAACTGAACAGGAAAGACTGAATGTACACTTCACAGAAACCACTAAAATAGCTGATACACAGACCGTCGCTGAGCCTGTTGCTGTGTGGGCCACTCACAGACATCACCAGAGACATTCCAACTGCAAACCAGGGAGAGTTCTCCAATTGCCACTGCTTGCCTTCACTCCATCCAAAGATGCTTTGACACTGACATCTAGAATCCTCTCGACTGGCCACTAACCCAGAAGCCGGTGTATCATTTGCTCCACTCATTAACCACTGTTTTTCTTTTGTTTCTATAGAAATGCCTCTTATTTAATACCTGGTTACTTGATTAATTGTCCTGCAAAGTCCTCACAGAGTTATGTTACTTTGTCTAAAATGAACAAAAGCTGCCTGCCTTGGCCATTCTCTGTGCCTCAATTTCATTATTGGACCTCCATGCACAGGCAATAAAACTTTGGTGTTTTCCTCCTGTGAATCATGTCAATTCTTAAACCACCTAGAAGAACTTTGAAAGACAGAGAAAATGTTTTCCTCCCCCGAACCAGTAGTCAGGGCTCCTAGGTGTCCCCTCATGACGAACACCCCCACAAGACTACAGATTCCTCCAGCTTTGCCTTCAGGAGGAATATGCACATTTGTGTAGGTCAGAGCTTACATTTAAGCAGATGCCATGGACCCCCAGGAGTCCACTGTGATACCTGGACTTGAGACACGTGCCCTGTTCTAGGTCCCTGGCTTCCCAGCCCACACATACACAGGACACGGCCTTTCAGTTGCTCTTGAGAATCTGGGGCGCCCAGGCCTGGAGAACTCTGGCCAGTCCCCAGCGACTCTGAATGCCTCCAGAAAGAACGGAACCCACTCACAATATCTTACTGAGGAAACGGCATTAAAGTAATGACATCAGTTTCCATTTGGAGTCACTGCCTGATGGTGTCCCAAGGTTCTCCAGCCACTAAGGCTCCCAGGTGTCCCTTCTAGGAGGATACCCTGGACCATATGCCTATAGCCAGTCTTGCCCACCGTGGCCAGGCACGCACGTTCCTCCAGATCAGCCTTCAGCTTGAATATGCACACTAGGGTACCTTCAAGCTTGGATTTAGACAGGTGTCCTGTGCCCCCAACATCCCATTCCCTGGACCAGGCTTCTTCTGCCACTCTCCCTGTAACTGGTCAATGGCTACAATGGCCAGTGTGGCCCACCCCTGCACTACAATAAACCATATTTTGAACATAGTTGTGACAGGCAAGAGGAGAGTAGCAAATATGCCCCATGAGTAACCTTACCCAGATTACTCGAGAGGAGGTTTGGGGCAGGTAGATTATATATTAATGTCTGAGGAGACACGGGGACCTATTGAACACAGTCAGGACAGAACTTAAAATTTAGGTAATTCTCGCATTGTCCTGATTGCTCAACTCAGTGAGTAACCTCCTATATTTAACAGAGCAGCGAAGGAAGACAACCCAGCCCTCTCCTCAGCAGCATTAGCTGACATCAGTGCCGACAGGTAGAGAGAAAACTACTGGGGAGGAGAGTAACCCAAAGTCGGGGGAAACCCACCCCTTACGCACCTGGGGGCAACAATAAGCACTCTGAGGACGATGGCTGTTTTAACCCCCCTGGCCCCGGGAACTTGAACTTACTGGAATCTGTGCCCACGAAATAACCAGAGAGACTACAGATGATGACATGGACCCAGAGTCATGAACGCAGGGCTTACACCAGACGCGAGAAAGATTAGAATGGAATTGCAAGAAACAAGAACATGAAATAGACATATTCCAATTAGGGGAAAAAGTCAAAAATTCCTAAAGGAACATATTATTGTGTGTACCTTTTCACATCATAGACCAATCTGGGGGGTTAAAAGTGACACAAGTCCTATAGATTTATAATAGTTTATAGGATTTAAAACTGCGGAAGTGGATGGAATACTCCCAGATACCAGCACTGTCATAAACCAGATCATCAGGAAATCTGAACCACCGTGCGTGCTGGTCGACTTGTCTGACGTGTTCTTTGAGCTTCTCACGGATGCGGAGAGCCCTCCCGTGACCATGTTGACACGGGAAGGCAGACGTTATCAGCTCACTAGGTAACCACAGAGATACCTCAGCAGCCCAGAGAGAGCCACAACCTTCTAGCCCAAGACATCCAGGCCTTTCATAGACATACACACACACACCAGCATTTCCTACACTGGTGACAGCCTTATTTCTGGTGACAACTTGGAGAATTAACTAACATCCACATAGAGTTCACGGAATTCCTTCCATTCAGGGAAGGGAAAATCGACGCAGGTAAGGGCCACGCATCTCACACAACAGTAAAATTTCTGGGCAGGACGTGGTCTTCTGAAGGCAGGAAAATACCACACGGCCCCCAGCCAACACAGCTTGCATGCCGAGCCCTCCCACAAAGGAGGCACGTCAGACACAGAGAGGACTGACAGGACACAGCACCAACAACGTACGGGGATCATATAAACACATCTGTGAAGTAACTAGGAAGAGCGGGGACCACAGGAGGACAGAGACTCACGACGCAGCCTTGACTTATCGGGAAAACGCCGTCAGAGCCCGTGATACGTTGGCACCAGCCAGTGAGGACTCTGAACACACACGAGAGTGTCCTCACTCACAAGGGTGTGCAACATGGTCACCGGGGACTGAAAACACTGCAGGGCCCCAAGTTTCACCAGAGCGGGTTTTGGACCAAGACGTTCCCGTGCTCTGAGAACAGATCCCGCTGCCTGAAAGGCTCACTGGGCTCTGAGGCTCTACAAACAGCAGGACCACTAACAGAAAGCAAACCAGTGACCCGTCACCTCCAGGGCCTATTCTGGAACGGGCCAAGCAGACCCCTGACAGACTGAGGGCACTAGCTCGGAGCACAGTCCTCCCAGGGAAAGGGTGCGTTTCTGAGCAGGACCCGGAGATGGGAGGGGGGCCTCTGCACGAGCTGAGGGGATCCCAGCTGGGCCACTAGTGGGGCTGCGGGAACTCGCCAGCAGCGCGTGACGGGGACCGCCCCGGGGCACGGAACACAACGCACGCTGTCCAGACGGATGCGCCTCCGCGACACCATCCACGGTGCGTGTCAGGCTGCTGCCCGAGCACCGGTGACCGTCTGACCCTGACAGCCTCAGAGCAGGAGGAACAGCCCAATATGCTGAACTAAGAGCCATAGAGTGGTGAGGAGAGGATCTGGTCAGGGACATCCGAACGGGTACCTCTCTCCTCAGACTCGCGGGCGAGAGCTGGTGACTCGGCTCTTTGGTATCGAACGTGGCGGGGAGGTGACCGCACAACGGGAGATAAGGCACGGGGTAAGGATTCGCAGCAGAAAAGGGCGCGGGCTGACAGCCCCAGCTCCATCACACAGGTCCCTGCAGGTCAGGAGGAGGGCTGGGGGCACGCACGGGCGCCTCGCCCACGGGGCGGGCGGGACACACAGCAGGAGGACGTGGTGGGAGAACGGGAACGTGGGTCTCCCCACCAAACACCTCCACTCTCCAGTATCACGCGACAACAGGCAGCGGTAGAGCTCCGAGCTCACTAATGAGCGCCCCAGACAAGGTCGCAGCTGACAGACTCTCCCCAGTTACACACAGGGGTGTGAGGGACCCCTGCCATTGTGAGCGTATAAACCGCATGCAGGGACCACTGCGGACACGTGGTCAGGAACAGGCTTCCCCTGACCGGGCCACAGATGATTGTACACACTCCGCCACCAGGGCACTAGAAATCGGGGTTGTTCGCTACGGTACCCCAGCCACCGTCGTATCAGATCGGGGCACCCACCTCCCAGGAAAGCACACACAAGAACGGGCTAGGGAACAAGCCAGAACGTGCGTCTTCCCCTTCCCTACAACCCGGCTGCCTCTGGTTGAACTGAAAGGCACGGGGGCTCTCGAGCCGAATTCTAGGCTGCTTACTAACCGTCTAGACAGCAAAGCTTGGGCCAACCCCACTGGGGGGCAAGGTCTCTAAAGCACAGACACAGGAAGGACGGACAAACTTCTACTGAAGGATTACCTCAGGCCCCCACAGAGGGAAGAATTAGCAGAACAGCGGCCCAGAGCTTGGGTTACACGCGCACACAGGGTTACACTCGAATTAGACGTGTCTGTCACTCCAGACAATGCGGGCTGGCCACGCAGCAGAAACAGGACAGAGAGTCCCCTGGACCTCGGGCTCAGGTCTGGGAGGATCGAAAGCCGCCATCCTTCACAGATCACCAGCTCCTCCAGGCACAGCCTCTCCCTAAGGAGCAGCGCCGTGTCAGACGTCCCTGCCCGGCAGCGCGCGGGGCGACACTGCGCTCCATCCACCCCCCCGCCCCCCGCCACGGCCGAACCCCGCTGTGAGGACGGGCCACGCCCACTTGCCCCAGAAGAGCGCCCCATCCACCAGCCCACGTCTCTAGAAACGTGGGCGCTACTGGGCCCTGTGGGGTGTGTAGACCCCCCGGAGACCCGAGCCCCTCTCCCTGGGACGTCCCTGTAGCCTGCAGAGAGGGAGCCACGAAATCCGGGCTGATGCTGTGAAATGGGCCTGACCGTGCGATCCAGCCGCCGGACGGGAGGCACCAGTCAGCCAGCGACGGCACCGTCCGGACGGAAACGGGAACAAGCCACACAGCCTGCCCAGCCAGGGCTAGACCCAGGGCTGCTGGGCTGCTGGTCACTCAGAGCCCCGGCCGGTCCCCCACTGCGCTAGAGGGGTGAAGCCTGCGGCTGGGACAATGGGAAGCCGAGGGCTGAACGAGCACGGATGAGCCCATGTGGGGCCAGGATACGTCGAAGGACATGTAGGTCCGTCTGCAAGAGCCTGACGTGGTCCTCAGTTTTCATACCTGGCTCAGCGGGCTCTGACGGCTCCTGGCAGTCAGACGGCACGTGCCCCAGCCGAGGCTTGGCCCTGGTGTGGACCCTTCAGGACAGACAGCAGATTGGGGGCACAGACAGCAGCCACCTCATTGGCTGGACGGGGTAGCCTAGAGCCACAGATGCACTGCCGTGCGTACAAGACCCGTGACCGGGTTAATGCACCATCCCCATGTCCTGTGTGTTCTCAATGACGCCCAAGCCAAGTGCCAGGGGATTCCGGCACCATCCATGAAGTTCCCACCCAGGGCGGGATGGGCAAACGGATCTCCCGGCCCCTCCCTCTGACGGAGGGTTCTCCGTGTGCCTTGGTTTGCGTGGACACTGCATCTGGCCTAACCCGAGCCTTCCCTGTCACAGAGCAAACCAGGCTGCCACCACTAGGGAAGCTGGTGCATGGACGGGACCTCGCTGAACAGACAGTAATGGGGGGTTCACACGCCAAAGATCACAGTGTGCGAGGGTGGGGGAAGAACGTGGAGGGCCTGCAGCATCATCTCCCCTAGAACCACAGCAGCAGGCCTGGTGGGAACAGTGGGATAGCAAGCAGCAGGGTACATCTCCAGCAGGGAAAACCACCTTGGCCACGTGGACCACAGTACCGTCCAGACTTAGTACATCTGACTGGTCAGCCAGTAGGGCCTGCTGCCCCGTATGTCACACGGGGATCCCCACTGAGGCACCCGGGTCTGTGACCTATGGAAGCTGCAGGACACAGTCGAGGCCCCGACTCCCACTGGGGACCCACGTGCCCCGCTGCTGAGGACAGCAGCCCCATCGCACCTGGGACAGGACTGAGGGGCTGGAATGTGCCCTGGGAAGTCCCACCGGGGTAGACGCGTCATTGCCACCCCCGGGGGACGGGAAACTACTCCATCTGCTCTGGGAACCCCCGGTCCTGCTGCCGTCGGACCCACTGAAACACACTATACCTGGCATGGAACACACACCATCGAAGGAGGGGAGACGGTGGGGGTCCTGGTCCGACATATCCCACCGCAGTCCCCTCCCGGGGCCAGCATGGTTGGGACGCACACCCTGGTCAAATTCCTAAGGATGCAGCCACGTTTACATCTGAAGTTCGCGGCTCAAGGGTCATTCTTGTAGAAGGGGAGGCGCTCCCCGTCAAGCTCCTGCTCCTGTCTTCCTGAGACTCTGCTGCTCCTGCGGGGTCCGGTCATGGGCCGGGCACCTGGGGGCTGCACCTTCCCACTGTGGCCCCAGCGTATGCCCAGCAAGGAAATCAGTCCAACTGCTGGGTATGCGGGCAGCTGCCCTCTCTAGCTGGTCAGGATGGTAATGGTGAGTATCGCCCCTCCAGGGAGAAATTGGCAGGCACTGAGCAAGGACAAGCGAGGACCAGCACTCTGTCCACCTGATGTTACCAACAGCGTGTCCGTAACACCGGCAAGGGTAGTGTGTTCCTGTCAAACTGTAAAGGCAGACCATCAAACCATTCACTGGAAGGTTCTAGAAATACCTCCATCAGAGGCATGGCTGGCTATGCTCAGAATTGGAATGGATCCATGGGGCTTACTCTGGGATAAAGACGTTTGCACACCTAGTCACCCCTATGTTGGGAACAGAAAACTCACTTGAACAAAACCCAGTTGTACCAGCAACGTGGGGTGGACACCACTGGGACGGCAGCCATCCTGTCACATGAGGGGAGAGTCACTGGTTGGCAGGCACTGGCCCCACCACCTGGATATTTAGTGGGCAGACCCAATGGGCCTCCATGGTTCTGTGGCACAAAGCTTTGAGGGTGGCTCCCAGCTGGATGGTTGGGCCACTGTGCCCTGGGGTTCCCCTGGGCCCAGAGGAGAACCTGTCCCGTGGAAACAGCAGATGACAAGCTCCCTCTCCTGAAGGCCAGATGGACACACTCTGTGTTTGACGGACAGTCGTCTGGCTGCTGTCTTCGTTCGCTCCATTGGTTTGCAGACCTGGCCGCCCTGACTGGATCCGCTCAGTGAGCCTTGAGGGTCGGCCAAAAAGTCTTCCCTATGGAACACCAAGTGTCTTCAATGAGAACAGCTGTTCTCCAGAATACGATGGCCTTGGCCACCTGCTGCCTCCCATGGTGACACCTGTGTCATTGTCCCAGCACAGTGCTGTGTGTTCGTGCCTGACGAGCCTGCTATAGCACCATGTGTCTTGGGTCTCACGAGGACACGGGGAGCGCCCTGAGTGATACGACCCCCAGCCTCGGGGATTTCACCAGTCAGCAGTTGGGATCATGGGCCTCTTGCTGGAGAACGTTGCTGGTCATGTGGGGAACCGCTGTCTTAATCTGTGCTTTCTCTTGAATGCCCCTGTGTCATTGCAGTGACCTCCAGCACAGTGGGACAGCTGCCACAGGAGCCCCTATCTCCGGGCTAGCGAAACCCCTTCCTGACCCCTCAGGGCACACGCAGAACTGAGGTTCACGTGAGGTTGTAAGAGCCGGGCACGAGGGACGGGGTGCTGGAGATGGTCGGCGAGACGCCATGACCACCACTTGCCGTGACCTGGACCCAGGCAATCAGAGGCTCCCCACCCCTCCCCTGTCCTTGGAATGTGGGTTTCCCTCGCCTTCCCTGCTCCCAGAGGCTGCTCCAAGGATGTGGCCTGGAGACAGTGATGTGGTGTTGAGGCCATCTGGATGGTCTGCGTGACCGAGCCCATTACGGCCTCGGTATAAAACTGGAAGAGGCGGCAGGTGGGTGCGGAGATCTACTCCGCTTGCTGCTGACAAGACAAGCCACGGATGTGAGTTCCCTTGCTTTCCAAACGGCCGCCTTACCTATCTGGAGTGGCCTGGGCCTTTCTGGGGTCCCTCCCTGTCCTCAGAGCAGCGGCCAGGTTCACATTCCATCTGGGAAGCACTGATTAGATCATTAACCCTCGATCCATGGACACTATGTCCAGACTTTGACAGAAGAGGGACATCTTAGACACAGCAAAAAACTACTGGAACTGAGACATGAATTCAGTAAGTTCACAAGATACAAAATCAATACAGAGAAACCTGTTGTTTTCCTACATGCCATTAAGGAAGCAGCAGAAAATGGAATTTAGAAAACAATACCATTTACAGTTGCACAAAAAAACAATAAAATATCTCGGAATAAATTTACCAAAGAGGTGAGAGACCTGTACTCTGAAAACCATAAAACGCTGAAGAAAGAAATTCAAGGCAACACAAGTGGAAAGACCTTCCACGCTCATGAGTTGGAAGAACAAATATGGTGGAAATGTCTCTGTTCCCCAAGGCCATCTACACATCCGATGCAATCCCCGTCAAAATACCAACATTTTTCACAGAGCTAGACAATTAAGCCTAAAATTTTAACGGAACCACAAAAGACCTTGAAGACCTTGAAAAAAAAAAAAACCAAAGCTGGAGACATCAGAATTCCAGACTTCAAGCTCTATTGCAAAGCTGTGATCATCAAAACAGCATGGTACTGGCACAAATACGACACACAGATCAACGGAACAGAACAGAGAACCCAGAAATGGACCCACAACTATATTGTCAATCTCGGATAAAGCAGGAATTAATATCCAATGGGAAAAAGTCTCTTCAACAAATGGTGTTGGGAAAACTGGACAGCAACATGCAAAGAATGAAATTGAACCACCTCCTTGTACCATATAAAAAATAAATTCATAATGGATTAAAAACCTAAATGTGAGACAGGAAACTGTGAAAATTCCAGTGTAGAACACAGGCAGTGAACTCTACCATATTGGCTGCAGCAACTTCTTTCTAGGCTTGTGTCCGAGGCAAGTGAAACAAAAAATGAACTACTGGGACTCCCTGAAAATAAAAAGCTTCTAAATGGCAAAGGAAATAATCACCAAAACTAAAAGGCAACCTACAGAATGGGAGAGGATATTTGCAAATGATGTATCAAACCCGCAAAGAGCTATCACCTCACGCCAGGCAGAATGGCCAAAATTAACAAATCAGGAAACAACAGATGTTGCGAGGATGTGGACAAAGGGATCCCTCGTGCACTGTTGGTGGGAATGAAGCTGGTGCAACCGCTCTGAAGAACAGTATGGAGGTCCTCAATCGTTAGAAATGGAACTACTCTACAATCCAGTGAGTGCACTACTGGGTACTTGCCCCCAAAATATAAAAACACTAATTCACAGGGACACATGCACCCCTATGTTTACAGCAGCGATGTCCACAATAGCCAAATTATGGAAAGAGCTCAAATGTCCATCGACTGATGGGTGGAGAAAGAAGATGTGGTTCATATCTACAACGGAATATCACTTGGCCATAAAAAAGAAAACAATCTCGCCACTCGCCGTGACACAGATGGTGGAAGAGCGTATAACTAGAGTGAAGTCAGTGGTGAGAGAAAGACAAGTACCGTATAAGTTCACTCATATGTGGAAGTTAACAACACAAGCAAAGGGAAAGAGAGAGAGAGAGAGAGACCAAGACACAGACTCTTGACTATAGAGAACACACTGCTGGTCCCCAGTGGGGCGGGGGCGGGGGCAACAGGTGATGAGGATTGATGTGCACACATATATCACGAAGGAAAGAAACTAAATGGACAGTTAACGTCCAGTCGTGATGAGGGGGTGGGGAAATAGAGCCTTTCAGAGATTTGCCAGTAGGAGTAAGAACCGTTTCTACTTTTTGCATAGTAATTTGACAGTAGATTCTATTAAAAAGAAAAAAACAGGTTTGTGTTTTTCTTGTTGTTGTTGTTTTTTCTTTTTATTCATATTCCATTTTGGGGGATTTCTTCCCCAGAAATAGAAGTCCTGCTTCGAAAGGACGTCAGTGTTTATTGTTGCATTACTTGTAGTGGCTAGGACCTGAGAACCTCTTTCTACACATGGCTTAGCCACACTGTGAAGTATTATGCACTTGTCAAATACAAATGTGATAGTTTTTATTGACTTCAAGGGATGGCCACATGGGAAATAAAAAGAAACCCAAAAATCCACATGTACGACCTTGTACACACAAGCCTCGAAACGAAGGCATTTTACCCCGAAGCAGGAGTGGTAGGCGATGGGGGAGGGGAGGACAGACCACTTTTTACGTCTTGATAGTCTCTACTTGTTACAATTTATAACAGCTGTGTATTGAACGCAAGTGAGAAAAAAAGCTAAAAAAGATGAAGGGGACCCGTGGTACCGTGTCACAGCACACGTAGGAAGCCGGCATGTGACACACGTCCTGCTTGGTGAATGTCGACCTTTGATCTCACAGCACAAATTTCCACCACAGCGAGAAGGGGTTCCCTCTTAAGAAACCCTCCCTCCATCATACCGGGAGCGACCCTCATAGCCTGGGACTTGAAACTTAATAGGCAGGACTTTCTAGACAGATATACGTCCCCCAAGTGTGCTGAGTTCTCTCCAACCTCATTTATGCCCACCTTACACCCCGTGCCAAACACAGATTCTCTGAAAGACAGGAAACCCTTACAGCTCCTTGTGGGACCGGTGGAAGGTGTCGCTGGAGGAACCATGGCAACCACTGTTCTCAACTCCAAACGGATCGAATCACACTGGGCTTTAAATACCGAGAAACCAGAGGGGCGCCTGGGTGGCACAGCGGTTAAGCGTCTGCCTTAGGCTCAGGGCGTGATCCCAGCATTCTGGGATCGAGCCCCACATCAGGCTCCTCTGCTGGGAGCCTGCTTCTTCCTCTCCCACTCCCCCTGCTTGTGTTCCCTCTCTCGCTGGCTGTCTCTATCTCTGTCAAATAAATAAATAAAATCTTTAAATAAATGCACACACACACACCGAGAAACCAGACAGCCTCAGTCTGACACGCAGGCCGAGCAGGTTGGTCGCCAGTGGGCACAGACAGACACAGTCAGCAGAATTACAGAATACAGAATAGTGTTACAGAATAGAAGCGAGTTTCACACGGAGTAAACAGGGCAAGGGAAATGTGACAGGAAGCGTTGCAGAAGGCACTAGAAAGAACAACAGACTCAAAACACGACATGAAAGGTATGTCTCTGAGTCCAGCCTGACAGCTGTTGCAGGACGCTGGGCTAATACGGGGAGTACTCTTAGAACCAATCCTGGTTGTGCGGACGCCAGACAACCCAGCCAGGAGGGAAGGGGACACCACACAGCCTCGTGTCCTGATTCCTCGGGAAGCTGTGAAATTAGACTATTGGTGCTTCCAGGAGGAAGTAGGACATTGGCTCACTGCACTTTCGTGGTTCCCCAACATGACGAGAGAGAGAGTGGAGGGAGCCTACAGGCTGCAGGAACCTCCTTATGACAGAAGGGAAACAGGTTCCCAAGGCGATGTTGGTGGAACGCAACGAATCCCCTACAACTTAGACCTTTGGCTCCGTCTGCAGTACGAGTACCTGGGAACACGGCCTCGTGCTCCTCGGCCGGGTCCACACAATACGGGACCTTGGGCCGGGAGCACAAGCACTCAGCCGAGGTTCAGCCTGACCCACTCGAGTCCAAACAAAACAAAGGGCACGCTGTGACGGGCCGTGGACGTCCAGAGCACCGCGTGTCCGACAAGAGAAGGAAAGGATATTTCCTGAGGTTACAGAGGACGAAGGAGCTACCAGAAGAATCTCACTTCGGACTCGCAGAAATCCTCCTCCTAAATGGAAGCCGCACACTGGAAACACAGAGACAGTAAGGGAGCACCTGCACGTCGAGACTTCGCAGGAACCACACAGGGAACAGACACGTGCCCTAAACCACAGAGCCCGGATTCCGGCGTCCGGCGAGCGGAGGCGTGCCTGCCCGAGCTGTGCACCCTGGTGCCCCGGAGCCTCCTGTCAGCGACCTCTCCTCGCAAACACGCCGTCGAGGAAGCCACGCGTGGTTTAAGAGGCTGACCTGCGGATCGCCCGGTTATGGCACCACGTTCAGGTTTCGTTGCTGGGCTCGTATCCTCACAGCAGGGATCTAGTTCCGTGCACGGTCCTGACGTGCGGTTGAAAGAATGTGCATCAAGGGGAAACCGCTCACAAAGTCGGATTGTTTGTGGTGGAGGTCTAGGTGACGTAGGACCGCAGGGCAGACGGACACTTCTGTGAACCTGCATGCGCGGGGCACTCGGTCCCGGGATGAATTCGTGGGTGCGGGAACTGGGAACCACAGGGGGGATGGCTGTGTGTGGGCTTGATGGGATTTCACATCCACTCCTTCGTGGCCAAGAGACAGATTGCTCTTAACAGCGGCGTTGTTTGATACGAGAATGAGGGCGGTGGCCTAGGGCGGCTTCCTCTCCTCTCCTCTCACCCGGAACAGCTCACAGCTCGGCGGCTGCGGGGCCCCACTGGGGGCTCATCAATGCAGACACAGGAAGAAGCAGGGATGACAAGGGCCACAGGAACCATGAATACCCAGAGTGGGAGGACTAGCCGAGAGTGCCCGGTCTGGGCGAGGCTACAGCTTGCTGATCCAGGACTCCTGCTGTGGAGGAGCCCCTTCACGGGCGGGTGAAAGGCAGGCAAAGACCCCCAGGGAAGGACACGCGGCCCTTCGGCACCAGTGCCCTCCTTCCCGGGAAACGAGCTCTGGCAACGCTGAACCCTGACTCTGACTCTGACAGCTGGAGGTCAGACCGCGGCTGGCGAGGGTGCCTCTGATTCCGACAGAAGTACACCCACTACATTTGAGGTTTGCTGCTCTCACCCCCCTCACCTGGACACTAGTGCGATTAGTCTGGCACGAGCCTGAGTGTGCTATTTACTGGTAAATTAAAAACCAGTAATTGGCAGGAGATACTTGCTCAGTGAGCCAACATGAAAGGCAAGGATGGCAAAGACAACCAGTGTGAGCGTTGCTGGCCCCCAAACCCGACACGCCTGGGGGGGGCACGAGTGTGTGGTCACAGGTTTGGGCTTGGACTTGGGCAGACGCAGGTCCGCACACGTCTGCTCTGCTCCCCGACCTCGCCCGACCTCCCCTGTTCCAGGCCCTGGCTCCCCTGACCTGGGAGCTCACACGTGCACAGGACTCACCCCGTCCCTGTCCTGGCAGCCAGGGCCCACCCAGCCACCTATGCCTTGTGTTCCCACGGAGGGAGCCCACCCCTGAAATCCTTTCCATGCAGCCCCGGAAATGAGGCGAGCGCAGCCCCAGGTGTGCTCACTGCTGTGAAGGTCCGGGTTCTGCAGCGCACAAGGCTCCCAGGGGCGGCTCGTTGAGGACACCACGGTCAGCGCGCCCGAGTCCGTCCTTGCGGAGCTTCCAGACCCCCCCGCTCTGCCTTCAGGGGGAACACCGGCGTTGCGCGTGGAAACAGGCAGGTGCCATGTACCCCACGGCCCTCCGGTGAAGCGGCCCCTCCAGACCCTCGCCCGGGGCGGATCCTCGGCTCCACGCACCTGGGCGGCCGCAGCATGCTCAGTAAACACGCGTCCGCCCGCGGAGGGCAGCTGGGGTCGTCGGAGCCTGCCGAGCGGGGTCGGTCTGCAACCCCTGCACGGCCTCCAGGCTGGAGGGAGCCCACCCCCCAAATCTTTCTTAGAGGCCCCTTTCCAGGGGCCAAGCTCCGTCCCCATTTGCACTGGCTGCCTGATGAGGGCCCCGCCTTCTCCCGAACTCAAGGCCCTCAGGGGTCTCGCACCGAAGGACCACGCGGCCCGTGGACGCAGGCCCACCTGGCAGCGCAGTCCGGCTCCCGCAGCTCGGGCGCAAAGGGAAACGCGCCCCCACGCGCGCAGGTGCCGGCCGGCAAGTCGGTGGAGCGCGTGGGCCCCGCCAGCCGAGCCCGGGGGCGCCGCCACACAGCCCCCCACACGGGCCGCGCCCGCGCCCTGGGCTCCCCTGACCCGGGCAGCTCGTCAATGTGCGACACCCACCTGTCCGCCCGCGGAGGCCCTGGAAACCGGTGCAGATTCGGGCCAGCGGGAGCACCCCAACAGCCTCCGGAACACAGAAGGCACCCCAAGCCCTGTGTCAGGGGACGGCTTGCCACGGGGCCGTCAGCCCCCCGGCAACTGGCCGCCTGCCTGGAGGGGTCCCGGGCTGACCCGGCATCGAGGCTCCAGGTGCCTGTGGCCGGAAAACACCCCGCCAGCCCCCCCGGCCCGTGCGACCGAGCCGACCCCGCTCCTCCCGCTTTATTTACCTCGGGGCGCGAGACAGGCGCAGGCGCGCAGCCTCGGGCTGGGAATCAGGCAGCGGATTGGGCCGCCAGGGGCCCGCCCCCTCCCCAGCCGCTCCGCGCGCTCGCCCTCTTCTGGCTCCCTGGCTCCCCGCCCCTGCGCGGTTCACGCATGCGCGCTAGGCACGCCTTCACGGGCGCGGTGGGAGCCGGGTCCACCCCAGAACCACCCGGAGAGCCTTTTGCTCAGCTCTCTGCGCACACACAGTGTGACCACTGGCGACCATCCACACGCACAGTGATGAGCCGGCGCTGGGGGACGAGCAGGGGCGGAGAGGGAGGGGTGGGCAGGCGCCTGCTGGGTCCCAGACATGGGTGTGTTCTGCTGCTTGCAAACACCTTGCTGTGCATCCAGTATTTGACCCAATTTCCAAAAACTGGTTGTGTCCAATTAACAAAATTAATAACAGGAATACCAGCAAATGTTCTCCCCAGTCAGAGCAAAAACAATCAACACTGACTGACTGACAATTCAACATCGCAACTCCGGGGAAACACGGGGCAGAGAAGGGGATGAGGACGCGCTGGGTCGCACACTTCCAAGGCAGAGGGCCGGTGGGGTTCTGGGATTTGTGGCGAAGGGGGATGGGCACCAACGTGGTGCCTGAGACGATGGCCACGCCTGGGACGGAGGTCACGGGGATCTTACGCAGACACACAGGGAACATTGTCAAGGCGTCTGTCCAACTGTTGGGCAATGAGGCGACCTGTAAGACCATCCAGCGGCTCCCAGTTGAACCCCGGGTGCAGACCTGGCGGGAAGCCCCAAAGGAGTTCCCCAAACGCAAAGCTGACTTCTCCACCTGCAGGGGACGTCACCTATCCCGCCTGGAGGCCACGTTCATCTGCACGTCCGTGGACAGGAGCCGTCGCCAGGTGCTCAGTCATGCACACGGCTGAGACTTGTAAAGGGAAGAGAGCTCACCAGACCAGGGCTTGGCAGGCCACCACCCACAGGCTAAACCCGCCCGCCTGCCCTTGCGGATAGCCGTTGGGGCACACGCATGCTCGCCCACCCCCCATGCCTTGCCGTGCTCCGCAGTGGAGCGGGCGAGCTGCTGCGTGGGCCACAGAGCCACACCAGCCACTCTGGCCCTTTGCAGGGACCTGAGTTTCTAGCTGGTAAGCGCTGGAGGAATTGTGCGCCGCCCTGGCACCTGGCTCAGCCCCCTGTGTGTGCGGGGCAGCTGAGGCTGGGGGTGCAGGCCCAGCTGGTGGACGCCAAAGCCACAACCTTCACCACCCTGCTCCTGAAAGTGGCGGTGAGGCTGGCGGCTTCCGTTAGCGGACCATCCTCTCCCGCAGAGGCGAGCAAACCAGGCGCAGGGGCGCAGTCCGGCGGGAAAGCACTTCCGGGGGCGGGGGACCCTCGCCAAGCTCCTCGCACTGACTGACCTCTCAGGAAGTACGCCTGTGGACATCAAATTGTCTGCAGCTAATTTGCTAAATGCCAGGAAGTGCGTGAGCACTCCTTATCAGCGGGACGGATACGCCTCATCTCACCAGTTGGGCTGCGTGACTTGGGTGACTGTGACTTCATTGCCCGCCAGCCCCACTCACCTCCTGGAGGGGACAGGGCATGAGGGACCAAGGGAGGGAGGGAGAGGCTCCCTTGAGAGGCTTTGCCAGGCGTGCGCAGCGAGGACAGAACAGGACGCCCGCACACACAGTAGGTGCTCAGTCAACACTGGCCTCAGCGAGGGTCCAGGAGGACCTTTGAGTTTGTCTAAAACCGCGCCTGCAGGCATTGGAGCCTCTGTGCCGGGAGAAGGGGCAGTCAGCCCGGAGCCGCTCACGGCACAGGGAGGGGCGCTGTGTCCCTGGGCCCTTGAAGAGGCATGGCCCAAGCTCCCCATGCACCTCCCCGCAGGGCAGGAAACGCTGCACCCCTGCGTGTCAGCAAAGACATACACATTCTGTCTTCAGCTCGTATTCTGAACATGGCAGGAGTGGGGTCTCTGGCGGTCAGGCTCCCCCTCTCCCCTGGGTTGGGTGGTGTCGGGGAGGGATGTATGGGCCGGGACGAGTGTAGCGTTGGCAGTGTGGGCTTGGCAACATGGTGATGAGGGGGAGGGGAGGCCACTGCTGCCCCAAGTGGAGGGACGGAGGGAGGGGCCAGGCCATCCGTGGGAGCCGACCCTGGGTCACACACAGCCACAGCACTTGGGACCCCTGAGTGCCCCCCTCCACTACCTGCCCTCCCCGACACACTGAAAGGCCCATCATCCCAACCAACCATGCTGTCCCGAGACCACACAGGAGGCTCCTGCCTGCCCTGCTGCCCCAGGGCCTGGACGTCGGTTCTGGCCGCTCCATCCAAGGCTGCCTGCACCGACATTTTCTACTCACCTTGCTCTGCCTGATGACCTATGAGCTCCTGTCATGGGGGCTTTGCCCCTCTTAGTGCTTATTGGGGGAGCAGGGGCAGGGATCCCCTTAGGGGTCTCACAATGTCATACACACCCATTTCCTTGAGACCCCACCCCACATCTGACCCCCACAGCCACTCTGGGGTCCCTGAGACCCCCCACATCTCACATCCACAGCAAGTCCGGGTCCCTGAGACAACACACATCTGACCCCCCACAGCCAGTCCAGGGTCCCTGAGACCCCCTCAGGTCTGACATCCACGGCGTCTGGGGTCCCCGAGACCCCCCCCACGTCTGACCCCTAGGGCCAGTCCAGGGTCCCTGAGACCCCCTCAGGTTGGACAATCCCATGGGAGGACCCCCGAACTCCCTGAGAACTGTTGTTCTGGCAGAGTTTACTGCGGGGAAGGGACACAGGTTAACATCACCCAGGGGAAGAGCAGAGGGGAGGCCAAGGGGGTCCCCAAACAGCCACCTCTGGGGTTGTCCCCGTGGGGCCACAGAGTCGGCTCCCTAGCCCCAATGTGTGACAGCACGCACCGGGCCCTGCCAACCAGGGGGCTCCCGCCTTGGTGTCCAGTCTTTACGGGGCTGTGGGGGCTGCTGGCGTCCAGCCCCTCCCAAGGTGGAGGGGATGCCGTGTGGCCCGAAGCCCCAGCGTGAGCTGCACGTGGACTCCGAATGGCCGGGTCCAGGCAGCCAGCACTCCTACTGGACAGGGCGCTCCGGGCCTGCGTCCCTCCCGGGGGCCGGGCAGAGGCCAGCCCTCAGTTTGCACTGGGTTCAATACTCCACCAGACACCAGACTACAGGATACGCCAAGCACACAGGGAAGCCTGGGGCATGACCTTCTTCCTACAGAGCCAGGCGCCTCAGCCCAATGCCTTATGTCCACCAAGGTTGCTGATTCCTGCCTGAGGACTAGGGCTGACCAAGCTCGGAGTGCAGGACTCCCAGCCCGCCTGTTAGGGGCTTGCATCTGAAGCAGGTGATGGAAAGTTCTGGAACTAGATCCAGATGGTGGTCACACAGCATAAATGTACCAAATGGCACTGAATCATGCATTTTAAACGGCTAATTTAGGGGCGCCTGGGTGGCTCAGCCGTTAAGCATCTCCCTTCGGCTCAGGTCACGATCCCAGGGTCCTGGAATCTAGCCCCGCATTGGGCTCCCTGCTTGGTGGGAAGCCTGCTTCTCCCTCTCTCACTCCCCCTGCCTGTGTTCCCTCTCTCGCTGGCTGTCTCTCTGCCAAATAAATAAAATCTTTTGAAAAAAATGGTTAATTTATAGTAGGGGGTTTCGTCCCAATTTTTAGAGTTTAGTGTAACGACATCCCACATATTGCATAGGACACAGTTATACTGAAAGAGTATCTGAAATTCCCCCCCCCCAAAAAAGCGTTTTTGAGATTTTAGATCACGTGTAGAGAGGGGCAGAGGAAGAGAGACTCTCAAGCAGACGCCCCATGGAGCCTGATCTGGAGGGGAGTCCACTGAGCCACCCAGCTGCCCCTCCAAAAAAAAGTGCTTTTTAAAAACTCCATTTCAAGCTAGAGCGTGCCGACGTGCCCAGCGGCAAACAAAGCCTGGACTCCGCCGGAGGCTGGGCTGTGGGCTCCGTGGCCTGGCAGAGGCGCGAGAGAGCACAGCGAGAGCGGGACCAGCGTGGCCGGGAGCGCATGGCCCACGGCGGAGCGGGCGGGGCCGTGTGAGCAGCTGCTCCCGGGCCGGGGATGGCAATGCTGGCGCTGGGGGGATGAACAGTGGGTCTTAAGTGTCAGGTACCAAAGCTGGGAACCGTGGGCGGGCGATCTTGGGGAACACTGCCTCCCCGTCTCCCTGTGCGCCGGCTTCCACTGGAATTCTTACGATCAGCTTTGTATTGCTTCTGTAATTTAAAGATGATTAATACACCCAGAACTGTTTTAATTAAAGAACAAGCAGTTGGTTTGCAGGAAATCACTGTTTTGCCTCCAAGCGCGGAGATGCCACAGCTCTGGGGTGGAGCCTGGAGCAGCCCATCCCCGCGGACCACGGTCCACAGGCCTCGGGACGCTCACGGGGTTGTGGTCAGCACCGTATGAGCCCCAACAGGCAGAGGCCTCTGCACCGGAGGGGAGCCCATGGCACCTCAGACCCTGGAAGGCCGGTTCCGAGAGCTCCGCTACAGGAAACAAGTGCTGGCCATTATCCCGGGCACTGGGGTGCCGCCCTCACGGTCCCCGCAGAGACGGGCGGTACTCAGACCGCTGACGTGCACACCGCTGGCAGCCAGAGTCTCAGGGAGACTTGGCGTGGGCAGCTGCCCCCACAGGGATGGCCACGAGCTGCCGCGGAAGGCAAGGAGGCCACGGCCCTGGGGCTGCCATGGCAGACAGGCTGGAGCCGCGAATGTGGAGAAGGGCCCTCCGTGCAGAGGCGCTCCGCCAGGGCACATGCAGCTCTCCTAGGACAGTGGCCGCCTGGCCAGGGAGCCTCTACAAGGGCAGACCCTAGGCCCCACCCCAGCACTTTCACTCAGATCCCGGAAAGTTCTGGAGCCCCAACCGTCTGAGCTCTAACACCCCCAGACCAGCAGCCCAAAGTCCATCAGGTGCTCAGGCTCCCAGCCCAGAAGCCTCAGAGGCTGTTCTGGCCACTCCAGTGGGGCTGCCCTGCCCAGTTCCTCCACCCATCCCTGCCCCCACCCCGCGTCCACTCACCCAACCACCCAAAGAGCTACCTGGACCAGAGGTGGAGAAGCACCAGCCCGGGGGGCCTGGGGGGCTCAGATCAGGTCATGATCTCGGGGTCATGGGATCAGCCCTGCATCAGGCTCTAAGCTCAGCGGGGAGTCTGCTTGTCCCTCTTTCTCCCTCTGCCCCTCCCCCGCCCACACTTGCTCACTCACTGGACTAATAAAAATCTCTTGAAAAAATAAAATAAAAAAGAAACCTCGGCCCAATGCCAAATGTGGCCAAGCGCAGCTGCCCGGCCCTGGGGGGTCAGGGGTGTGGCCGACGGGGGTGTCCAGGAGGTGGACGTCCCAAATCTGCCAAAATGAGAACGTCTATACAGAACAAACAATGCTAAATTAAAAAAAAATCAGAAACACCTACTTAAGCCTTTTATAATTTAACTTTAAAAAAAATCAATGGCATTTCTCAATCTGTGTGAGGCCTCAGCCCATCCACGCTGCTCCCTGGTGTCCCCGCACCGAGGATGGGGGGCACTGACGGCCCCTGGCACGTGAGTCTTCTGGTAGCAGGCTCCTCAGGAGACTCGAAGACCGTCCCCTCAAACATGCGTGAGCCGCTCCCCCGTGCCAGGTAAGTCCTGGGCCCCGGGGGCAAGGCAAGTCCAGTAACGAGACCTCCTCGGTCCTTGCGAAGGCCAGCAGGGACAGTCTGCGGACTACTGCAGGGCAGCAGGGCCACAAAGATGAAGTGAGTGCCATGCGGGACGCACAAAATATGGTTACACACAGGATGCTCAGCCGAGGTCCCTGCAAGCCTCATCAGCCTGGGGTCGGAAAACCAGGGGCAAAGGAGGGGAAAGCTGTGGGAACAGCAGTGCAAAGGCCCTGGGGCAGGAACCAGCTTGAGACAGAGGCAGGGCAGTATAGCTGGGGGTGGGGCGCTAGTGTCCCTAACTCACACGACACTGCACACAGAGGAGGCGCTCCTTCGCCACCTGGGCAAAGCCCCCACTAGGCACACCAGGGTCCTCGGCCACTGCAGCAGCTCCCTAGAGGCCAAACCGGCCAAATTACTGCCTGCTGTGACCCTAGGGCACTCCCGTGGGGTGGGGGTGTGCCAGGAACTCAGGAGACCACAGGGTAACCAGGGTCTCCCCTCCCAGGCTCTCCAATCCCCCTGTGCCTCCACCAGACCCCCCAGCCATGTGAGCTGCCATCACACCCGTGACTCCCGTATCCGCAGACAAGCAGGTTTTTAAGAAGAAACGTGGGCTTGAGAACCAGGCTCGCCTGACAGAAACGGGGCCTCAAAAGAATAAAATACCCCGGAACAAAATAACCGATTGGCCCGTGGCTGCCGGTGCGCACTCTGCTCGGGGACAGGATGGAAGGGTGAAGCAGCCTCCAGCTGTAACTCCCTCTGACGGGGCACACACACGCCCAGACCCGGGGTTAGGGTACAGAGAACCCTCAACTGTCACTCCTGGGTCACAGAGTCCACTGCAGTGGAAAGGGGGGGGGCGTGGGCCAGAACCCTCCTGGATATGAGGGGACTGGGAGAGTCTGGGACACCCAGGGAAGCTTCAGAAGCCACCACCCATGCACCTGGAGCCCCCTGTGGCTGGAGGCCCCGTGGCAGGAGCCACTTCTGTAGCGCCCCTTCCCCCAGCACCCACCTTGGCCCTCCCCACCAGGCTTAGCAAAGGGAGAGGCCCCTGGACACCACCTTCCAGTGGAGGCCACGTGCACAGCAGGCAAGGGCGGGGGGAGTGCTGTAAGTGGATACAGCGTGGCCAGCACTGGGGACACAGCCTCCAGAGGAGCCAAGAGACAGGTTCAGCGCCTCCCCAGACCCCTGCCTAGCTGCCCACAGCCCACCCCAACCGCTCTCCTATAAAACCACTTATGGGGGTGGGGGGGAGGCTACAGGGTCAGCTGAGCGTGAAGTGCTGGGCGCAGAGATCGTCCTGCCGGCCCAACAGACCCTGGGCAGGGATGAACTCCAGTGGCACTGACTCCTGGCCCTTCTTCTTCAGGTCCCGCTCAAAGACCTGCAAGGGACGGACAAACAGACACTCCCACACTGCGCAGTTCCTGCACCCCGGCCACCCAGGCCTCAGCGTCCCTGCCTCACCTCAAATGCCGTGAGCTCCAGCAGCGGCGCGAGGCTGACCTCAGGCACAGACAGTGCCTGGTTGATGACGCTGGCGGCCTGGGACACGTCAGGGTGGTAATGCCGCTGGAGGGCCTGTGGAGCACGAGCGATGTCACCACCCCCTCCCCGGGCAGCCAGGGCTCCGGGACGGCGGCACACACCCAGGTGAGCCGGGAGGCGGGGTGACATGCCTGCCAGGCTCACCTGCAGCTCCCACAGGGAACTCTCCAGAGCTCGGCTCTTGGCAGGGTCCTCCTCTTCGGGGTCATAGGGGTCGGCATCCAGCTCTACAAACGAGACCCAGAGCCTGTTCTACGACCGGCCCCCGGCGTACTGGCTGCTGGGGGCAGGCCCCAGAACTCCCAGTCGCACTCACCGGGGCCCAGAGGGCGGTGCACGAGGACACGGCAGGCGGGGTGCCGGCGCAGCAAATTGCAGATGAAAGGCAGGACCATGAGCAGGGCTTCTGGGGGCGCGGTCAGGGCCAGGCGGGACAAGCGCTTGGCAAAGGCAGCCACCAGGTAGGCGGGCAGATGGCTGGGCAGGACGGTGGGTGTGAGTGAGACCCCCTCACCCAACACCCCAGTACCCACTTGGGGCCTCAGCCCCGCCTCTGGCACTCACGAGGACGACAGGAAGAGATCGGCCAAGTGGAAAAAGCGGGCCCGGTACTTGACGTGAAAGACAGACGGGTCCAGGAGGCCATAGAGCTTCCGGTAGAAATCTGGGTACTCGCTGCGGGGGGAGGAGGCGTGTAAGTGAGCATCAGGCACCGGGATGGAAGCGGATAACGAAGGGACAGGTCGTGGCTTCCAGGGGCTCAGTCCCCTCCCCTGCCCTTCTCCAGCCCAACCCCCCAGGGACGGGCCAGCCGGCTCCCCAGCCTCGGGCAGACGCCTCCCGGACGAACACTCACAGGTTGTGCTGGTGAATCAGGATAAAAAGTCCGTTCAAGGCCAAGAGACTGATGGCTCCCCCTGCAGACACACAGGCGGCTGTGAGGCCCCAGCCCACCTGACCCCTCCAGCCCAGGGGTGAGTCCAACAAAGCTGGAGGCCACCAGCCCACAGACCCGCCCTCCTCAGTCCAGCCCAGGAAGGAAAGCAGGCTTTCCCGCCAGCCACACATCTGCAGGAGCCCCAACCGCTGGCAGACACGGCCCCACACGCGGGGGCTCAGCACTCACCCACGTCGTAGGCACGGGTCAGGAAGTCGATCATGAGGCTGGGCTGCGCCAGGTGGGGAAGGATGGAGTCGTGCATGATCACCAGCACCTTCTTGTAGAGGCTGAGCGGCAGCTGGCAGGGAACAGCAGGTATGGGCGCACCTGCCCCGCTCCAAGAACCCCGGGAGCCAAAGGGCCCAGACCAGGGACGCCTGCTCCCCGCCCGCCCCGTCCCTACCTTGTGCTTGAGGAAGCCGAGCCACATCAGCTGGAAGGCCTTCCTGTGCTCCTGCAGCAGCACATGAGGTGTGTTGGAGCTGCACGCAAGGTTCCCAGCCCGCCCCCTGCCCCCAGGAGGGACACCAGTTTCCCCTTGCCCTGCAGAAGGAGAAGCTCAAAACCCCAAACCCAACAACTCCCGACGAGACGCGAGGAAACACCCAGCCTGGATCCTGGCGGTAGGGAGCAGGTGAGCATCGTGTCCGTGACCGCCCACGGCAAGGGCTCGCTGCGAGCCCGGGAACCTCCCCCACCCGGCTCCCGGTCCCTGTGAGGGACTCCCGTGGCTGCCCAAGCCAGGCAAGGGGCGTCTAGTCCTCTTCCTGTCCCACACGCGCTGCCTCCGTGCGAAAGGAGCCCCCCCTCCCAGGAAGGCCACCAACCCCTCTGGAGCGTCTCACCTTCAGATGAACGACTTTCCACGTGCGTGACAGCTCTGCAAGGAAGGCAGGAGTCAGCGGGCGTGCGGGAGAGGAGGCAGCCCGCCGGCCCCAGACACTCACCCGCGTGCTTCACATAGAAGCTGGAGGTGCTGCACTCCTGGCGGGGGAGGCCCACAGCCGACAACAGCGTGAAAGCGTTGTTCCAGAACGTGAGCGGCACCTGCAGAAGACCTGGCCTGAGCATGGGCATGGCCACCGCCCACCTGTCCCCAGGCCACAGGACCCAGCCAGCTCACCTCCAGGTACCTGTCAGCAACGCGACCCACGACATCCGTGGCTGCCTGCATCGTGTGGTAGCGGATGTCGTCATGTTCCAAGTACTCCTGGAACCGGGACAGAAGCAGCGAGCAGTCGTCCTCTAGAGAGAGAAGGCCTTCCACCACCGCCTGGGTGCCAGGCACGGAGGTGGGCGTCAGTGCGTCAGCCCCACGACCAAGGGACTGCCTGAGGAGACCAGTGAGCTGGCAGCCTCCCCCTCCCGCAGGGGAGGGTATGGCAAACGCACCGCACTCACTAGCCACCTGTGCCAGAGCTCATCCCAGCTCTGGACGGAGGTTTCTGTTCCCCCCACCCGCCCCTGCGCACCCCACCTTGAAAAGCTGGCGAGGGAACAGGTAATAGCCATCCCACTTAGGTTTCTCCAGGGGGTGAGCTCCTTCCAGCTGCACAAACTTCATGAGTGTGCTGATAGCCAGCTCCTGAGGACAGTGGGTAGCAGAGTGGCCAAGGCGCCCCTACCACAGGTCATGCCCGCTGCAGGCACGGCCACAGAGCTCCCCCCAGCACGCAAACCCAAGTACGCTTGACACGGCTCCCCCACAAGTACCCGGACCTGAACAAAACCAGCCACCAGGCCGACGTGGGCGGCCTCAGCCCTGCCTCCGTGCATGTGGACAACCACGGCTGGGGGTGCACGGAGGGCCGGAGATCAGCGAGACTCACCTTGACCTCAAAGGAGGGGTGAGTCAGAAGCTCCTGCAGACGGTTGCAGCAGCTGCGGTAACGGTACCTCATCCACACCTTGTACTTGCGCGTGGCCCCCTGGGACCCTGCGGGTTGCAACAGGGTCAGCCCGCGCACGCCCGCTACTCTCCACCCAGCCCTGCCAGGGAAATGGTGCAAACGGGCACTGCGGCCCCAGACCTGGGGTGGGACGAAAGAACTTCCTACCCCGAGGGCACAGTCCCTCCCCCTCACTTTATCCCAAGACCTGAACGACCGAGGGGTGATGACACAGGAGCACAGCAGATGCTAACCAAACAATCAGACAGCATGAGATCTCAGGAGCAGACGCCCTGGTAACCCCGTGGCAACCAGACCATAAGGGTGTCTCTGCCGACCCCCAGCCAGCCCCCAGCACCATCCCCCACCCACAGCTCTGTGAGCCTCCACTGACCCGCGGGCCCAGCGGTGCGGCTTGGGGGCCAAGTCTCCCCGGGCCTTCCCAGAGCCGAGGCCCGGAAGCGCAGGGCAGCCCAGCGCCCTCGGGGACGCTCACCTGCCATGACCGTGTCCTCCGAGGGCAGCTGGCCCACAAACAGCTCTCCCCGCTCCAGCAGGGCCCCGAAAAGGCGGCTGCACGCGCGCACCGCCTCCTGGGTCTCTTCGTGGTCCTCGGACTGCAGGGACAGGCTGGTCGCGGGGGCCACCCCATGCCCACTGCTGCCCCACGCCCGGCCCCGACGTCACCCGCCCACCCGAGCCTCCGGCCCCCGCGCCCCCCAAAGCCCCCTCCCCGACCTCCGACGCCGGGCCCCCGGCCGCCGCGCCCCGCGCGCCCCCACCTGCAGCACCGCTAGGATGTCGAACAC
>NC_048229.1:763849-891656 GCF_002007445.2 Ailuropoda melanoleuca
GGGCGCGGACGCCGAGGGCGCGGGGCCGCCGGAAGACCCAGGCGGACGGCCCCCCGGAGAGGCGTCGGGGCCTCCAGCCCGCGCCCTCCTGCTCGGGGACTTTGGAAGAAACAGGGCGCCAAAGGTGAGCGGCCCGGGGAGGGAAGGGAAACCTTCGACGACTTTGCTTCAGCCGGGAACTGGGTGTGGGTGGTTGCAGTCCTGCCGGTGCTCGTGGGGTAGCTCGGAGGGCCGCGCCTGTGGGGCTTCCTAAGTATTCAGTAAGCGAACGTCTGCCGTCTTCGGTTGTGTGGCTTGTAATTTTCCTTTCGGGAGTTCGAGTCCTGTGTAAGCTCAGCTTTTTTGTTTTCAGTTGTAAAAAAGATTTTGTGAGTGTAGTAAGTGGGTTTGTTGTTGTCACAGTTGGGTCTGAAACTAATTTCACTTACTTGGCGTGTGTGTTTAAGGAGTTTCTCTTGCGTGCTCACCCACTCGGGAAAGAAGATGCCGTTTTCAGCAGGCTTTTGAGTTAGTCTTTTTCTTATTTTGGTGGAGGTGTTCAGTAAGTACGTACCAAACTAGAAGGCTCTGGCACGACCGTGATTGCCAGGAAGGAAGTGGTGGACTTGCCAGGGTGCACTGGGGCACCTTCGTGTCTGTGCCCGTGTGGAGGTCCACCTTGAGTTGGGATCAGCCCAGGTAAGATGGGCGGGGAAGTGAGCATCAAGCAGAAGGCGGGGCTGGCACAAAGGCCCTGAGGCAGCAGTGAGCTTCCCTGTGTGAGAACAATGGTTTGTATGGCTAGGGCTCAGCCAGTGATAGGAAATGAGGTTGGGGACAGGTGAGTGCCAGGTCCTGGAGGGCTCTGCAGGCACACCTCCGGTGTGGATGTTATGTTAGGTGTGAGAGGAAGGCCCCTGGGGGGTTTTGCTCAGGGGAGTGGCACTCTCTGGTTTGTGTTTCTTAATTCCTTTAAAGGCTGTGTGGAAGGTGGGGGACAGGGGAGAAGCTGGGAAATGAGTTAGGCTTGTTGGCCTACCTTGCTCTGGCGTCTTCAGCTTGAGTATCTAAGTCCTTGGTTTCTGCGGGTGTTGCTTCCCTAGCCCCACAGACCCTGGAGTATTCGCTTGGTTTCTTTCTCTTTACGGTAGGTCCAGCCTTTCCTGCCATCATGGTTGGCTGAGCCAAGCTGTGTTGGAAAGAGTGTCACTGAAGACTTGGTGCCTATTGAGGACATCCCTGAAGTCCACCCAGACATGCAGAAAAAACTGCGGGCGCATGGCATCTCGTCCTACTTCCCAGGTGCTTGGGGGGCGGGGGGCACGCCTTTGAGAGCATCTGCACCAGGCGCCACACAAGGCCGCAGTGCAGCAGCTGTGAACACAGGCCCCTAGGCACAACCAGTATCATGTGCTGTCTGGGTTTTTGACGTTCTTGGGCGCCTGGGCCTGGTGCTCCTAGAGGCTCCAGTGCCGTCCTTGAGCGAGAACAGCCCAGTCTAGAAGTCAGAGATGAGGGGTGAGGCTGCTTTTGGCTTCGGTGCCTCTGCGGATTCTGGGTGTTTGTGTACAGACGTGACCTGTGTCTCCTCCTTTGTCCAGTCCAGGCAGCAGTGATTCCTGCCCTCCTGGAGAGCACAGCCAACGGGTTTCTGGTGGCCCGAGGTGGCTACCGGCCCAGGGACCTTTGTGTTTCTGCCCCGACGGGCAGTGGGAAGACCTTGGCCTTCGTCATTCCTGTGGTACAGGTGAGTGTAAGCACCCCGCCCTCCGAGTGGGCCCCACAGGCAGGGAGCCGGCTCTGCTGACCCAGGTGGCTGTCGTGCTGTCCAGGCCCTGCTCCGTCGAGCTGTTTGCCAGGTCCGTGCTTTGGTCGTGCTGCCCACCAAGGAGTTGGCCCAGCAGGTACGGGTACCCCACGCTTCCAAGTCAAACCTAGGATCTGTGTCACTGCGGTGCTTGCTACCAGGTTGGTGACGGCCGCTTTTTCTGCAGGTGAGCAAAGTGTTCAACAGCTACACAGACGCCACGCCTCTGCGTGTGGCCTTGATCACCGGGCAGAAGTCACTGGTCAAGGAGCAGGAGAGTCTTGTCCAGAAGACGTAGGTCCTGTGGGGCTGGGGGCTCCTCAGGGAATAGGAAGTGGCTATCTGGACCCACCCTGCAGGCTCCCTGTGGTGTTGGGGGGTCGGCATGGGGCCCTTTGCTGAGTCATTCTGCTCCTCAGAGCAGACGGCTTCCGCTGCTTGGCTGACGTCGTGGTGGCCACCCCTGGCCGCCTGGTGGACCACATCGACCAGACCCCAGGATTCAGCCTCCAGCATCTCCGCTTCCTGGTACGTTGCACACCTGGAGGAAGGCCAGAGTTTGGAGCCAGTGCTGATCTTGGCCACCAGACACCAGGACTCTTGCTGCCCCTAGGTCATCGACGAGGCCGACCGCATGATAGACAGCATGCACCAGTCCTGGCTGCCCCGCGTGGTGGAGGCGGTCTTCCGGAGTGATGGTGCCAAGGACCGCCCCTTGGCTCTGCTCCAGAGGAGGCAGCCCCAGGCCACCACTGCTGCCAGGTACCTGATGCTGAGCCCTGCCCCGTACTTGGTGCGGCCGCCCCAGCACGGCCCCCTGTCATGCTTCCCCTCTGTCTCTGAGACCCCCTCTGCCCCAGTCTGGTCTGGTTTGTTCTGGGGCGGTCAGTCTCCAGGAGGGTGGCCAGGCCAAGACTGCTGTCCCACCACCCACTCCCCTTTTCAGTATCTCTTGTCCTCAGATGCCACTGCAGAAACTGCTCTTCTCGGCCACCCTGACGCAGAACCCTGAGAAGCTGCAGCAGCTGGGCCTCTACCAGCCCCGGCTCTTCTCCACAGGGCTGGCGCGCAGAGGCCCCAGAGATGCGGACGAGGACAGGGACTCAGGCGGGAAGTATACCTTCCCCACGGGGCTCTCGGTGAGTGGGGCGCGCAGGGGCGGGGAGGGGGCCACTCGGGCACTTGGGGCCTGGCCAACCCTGTGCTGTCCCCACAGCACCATTACGTGCCGTGCAGCCTCCGCACTAAGCCACTGGCCGTCCTGCACCTGATCCTGGAGAAGAATTTCTCGAGGGTTCTCTGCTTCACCAACTCCCGTGAGAACTCCCACAGGTGAGGCCCGCGTGAGCGGAGCGGGAGCAGAGGGGTGGCAGCTCCCCTCCCCTGCCCACCCTGCTGCCTCTGGCTTTTCCCACCCAGGCTCTTCCTGCTAGTCCAGGCTTTCGGAGGTGTGACCGCGGCAGAGTTCTCCTCCCGCTGCGGGCCCAGCCAGAGGAAGGTGGTCTTGAAGCAGTTTGAGCAGGGCAAGATTCAGCTGTGAGTACCTGGAAACAGAGGAGTGGAATGCTCACGCCAGGTACCAGCCTGGGCCCTCTGAAGGGTGCTTTCTGTGGGAAACTCACTTCCTGAGTGTGGCAGCCTCCCCAGCAGGGCCAGGCGGGGGGCGTGGGGGGCTCCCGGCCTCGGGCAGGGCCCCCAGCCCCTCACGTTCCCCAGCCTCATCAGCACAGACGCCATGGCTCGAGGCATTGACGTGCAGGGCGTGCAGCGGGTCATCAACTACGACGCCCCCCAGTACCTGCGGACCTACGTGCACCGGTGAGGCTGTCCCGTGCTTTTGGAGGGAGGATCCCTGGAGGGAAACCCCCATCCCACCGGGCCCCTGGGGGCCACCGTTCTGGAGGTAGTTGGGCTTGGTTTCAGGGTCGGGAGAACCGCCCGCGCTGGAAAAACTGGGCAGGCCTTCACGCTGCTCCTCAAAGTGCAGGTTCGTGTGCTGGAGTCTGGGGGGCTGGGGGCCTCTGCTGGCAGCACTGCTCGTGGAAAACGGGCCCCCTTCCTGCTCGTCTCCCTGCAGGAGAGGAAGTTTCTCCGCATGCTGGCTGAAGCCGGGGTGCCAGAGATGGCGCGGCACGACATCCCCAACGAGCTCCTGCAGCCGCTGCTCCCGCGGTACGAGGAGGCCTTGTCCCAGCTGGAGCGAGCCGTCAAGGTGAGGGGCTGGGGCGCTCTCGTGACAGATGTCTGGTGTCTGGGAAGACCGGACAACGTGTGTGGGAAGGGGGCGCGCAGCCCTGGGAGGGGGGCCAGGGCCAGAACTGTACTTCCTGAGCGAGTGCTGGGTGCTGCTGCTGCTTGGGAGTTGGGGGGCCCCTTGCGGGGGCGGGGCAGGTAGCGTCACGTGAGTCTCTGCCTCTCCCGTCCGCAGGAAGAGCGAAGACAGAAGGCACCCTGACAGGCTCAGAGGACAGGCAGGCTGGCGCTCTGCAGAGCAGACCCTTGCACCCCGTGCCTCCTGCTGGGCTTAGCCACCTCCTTTCCAGAAAAGTCCTGAGCAGTGGTGGTTGGATATATGAGCAAAAGATAGATTCCTTGGATTTCAGAGGGAGCAGCCGGCGGAAAGGGCCTTTGTCCTGCGGTGCGCTGCCTCCGCGTGCCAGGCCCCAGACGTGGTCGCTGCAGCAGGCCTGGCCCCGGGCAAGCTTGGGCCCCGGGTGAGAGCGTCAGGGGCAGCCTCTGACAGGTGGGGATTTTGGGAAACTGACGGGGCGGCGTCTGGGGTTTAGCCTCGGCCCATTATGGGACGCTGGGCGTCCTCAGGACATCTGCTGCCCGCCAGCCCGCACCTCCGTGAGCCATTCCCGGTGCCTTCGCAGCCTCCACATGGCGTCGGCACAGACCAGACCGCGCGGCTGGGGGGCTCCACACAGGGATGAAGGAACTGTCACCGTGCGCCAGGACGTGGGTTGTGAATGTAACAGAAAATAGGCTTCAGGAGCACTGACCCGCCGTTTATGTGAAGATTTTGTTCTCAAAATCATATGCTGATATTAAAACAAACTTTAAAAAACCAGCACTGAGCTGTCTGTCCTGAAAGTACACCCTTCGCTACCTCGGGATAACGTCTGGGAACACGGCTCTGTGCCGCGGGGTGGCTCACGGGGCTGCGGGAGAGGCGCGGGAAACGTCGAGCTAAATGGGTACAGGCTTCTAGACGGAAACCAACCTGCACAGGAAAGCAGCTCACGGCCCACCTGGCCCGAGCCACCCACCGCCACCTGCTTCCTGCCCCCTCGCTGGGGCCTTGCTGACCGCTGGAGCCTGGCCGGACTTGCCGACCGTCGGGGCCGTAGGCCGGGCCCGCTGCCGGGGCACCACCGCCAGACACTCCACGCGGACGCCACGTTGTACCCGCTGCTTCGTACGCCGCCTCCCTTGGGACTAAGCGGATCCTCCCCCACCCCCCACCCCGCCAGCCGGCCCGCTCCCACCTGCCCTGCAGCGCACGGGGTCCTCGCCGCAGGAGCGACCGCCCCCTAACCAAGCAGACTCACCCCTACGATTGTGTTTACTCGAATTAGGGAACTACACCTCAGGTAAAAGTAACAACACCGTTTCCATCCAAGCACCAGAAAGGTCACCCGGGCCCCTGAAGCCTCGGTCCTCCCCCGTCTCACCCCCATTCCCAGGCTTAATAAAGAGCGCGACCGCCAGCAGGGGTGTAGCATCGAGCAGACACAAAGAAGGGAGGGAAAGCCGCAGGAAGAAGGGAAGGGAGGCCGACGGGCAAGCCCGGGAGGGGCTGGACAGAAGGGGGACCCGGAGAGCTACCTCCCTGCCTTGGACCCTGCGCGGGCTGTGACACAGACGCACAGACAGGAAGAACGATCCCTTCCATCACAGTCTGCCATGTTGACAAATACATGCAAATGGTTCCATTTCCGATCCTTCCCCACGGCGTCATCGCAGGTCCTCGTGCCGCCGAGACCGAATCTTACCGGGTCTACTTGCCCTGCAGGTCTGTCCCGGGAGCCGTCGGGGGCCGTGCCCTGCGGTTGCTGGCGTCCTGAGCTCCGCATGCTGACGCCCACCTGGCCCACAGGCTGGATGCCGCAGGGTCGCCGGCGTGTTGCTGGCTGGGGGGCAGGTGCGGCCGGTCTGCACAGGGCAGACGGACGGGGCGCTGAGGGCGGAGGAGACAAGGTAGACGGCGGGCTGGCGGGAAGGGCGCGGGGCGGCATGGCGGCGTCCAGCGGGGGCCGAGTCGGTGCCACCGTCCGTCCAGGAAGAGCCGGAGACTCCACCAGAACCTTCAGCTGCGTGTTGCCCTGTGGCCTGACCGAGTACGTGCTCGGTGAGCAAGAAATGCCCCACAGACGCCATCCGCTCCTCTGGATGCCCACAGAGGCGCAGGCAGCCCAACCGGAGGGCGGCCGCCATCTACACCCCCTCGTGTCTTCCCCCCAATCCTGCGAGGCGCCCTGCCTGTCCGGGCGCGGCGCTCAGACACCCCGCCGGCTCCCCTGCGGCTCTCGTACACGCAGCGCCGGCCGCGCCCCACAGGTCTCACGGCGCTTGATCCTCAAACCAAACTGAAAAAGCGTGTGGACTCGTCGCTCCCCCTTCACAGATGACAGACCTGGCACCAGTCGGGCGCAGCGAGCCACGTGCCCACGGTCAGTGCCGGCCTATAGCGGGCACTCCCACCTCACAGCACACACCCAGGACACACGCAACAGCGTGTGAACGCACCCGGCAAGGCCAGGCTCACGCGCCACGCACCTGCCTTCTCCGAGCGCAGGCTGGCGGCCGGGGTGCACAGCTCTAGAGGACAGTCACCGGGAGGGGGCCTCGGGTCTGCCAGAGCCGCCCCGGCCGGGATCAGCTGCCTCTCCCGAGAGCACACGCCCCGCGGGTTCTGACCCCCACGTTCGCTGAATGGGTCACCTCCGCAGGCATGCAGGTACAAAAGGGGACGACGTCGTCAGTCACGGGTCAGGTCGATGAGCGCGGGGACCAACCCGAGCCCCCCAGTGCCCGGGACCCCCGGCTGGCCCACGTGCCGCCGCTCTGTGTGCTTGTGCGGCCTCCCATATGAGAGGACGCGTCCGCACGTCTCTCGCTGCGACGCACCAACTGGCCAAGGGACCCGCATCGTGTTGACTTAGCTCCACTTCAGAACAAACAGGCTGGTCATCGCGGATGCCGCCGCCATTCCCGAGCCCACAGAAGCCGTCAGGGACACAGTCAATACGTTTAAAAGGATAAAAGGCCATGACCCACGGGCCAGTTTCTGCTCATTTGCTTCTCACCTGCTGGTGTCAGCATCTGTGCCTCTGGACCGCGTCCCTGTCTGCGCAGGTCACGCTCCCGGGCCCTGGAGCCCCCGCGCACGCGCTCTTAGCAGAGCAACGCCTCGGACGGTGAACGCGTGCCGATTTCTATCACACGGAGTCTCAAAGAAGGGGCTCCCTGCCATCTTTTCCATTTCCATAACGAAGAGCGAGACTTCACAGCTTGGATCTATCAGCCCAATGACTACAAATTCCAAAAAACCACGTCAGCCTCTGCACTTGACAAAAAGGACCCAAAAAATGTCTTATTTGTTTTGTGCTTGTCTGTGGATCGTTGGCTAAAGACCGACCCGTTGAATGAGGCACAGTCGGAATTAGAAGCAGCATCTTTGCAAGAACGGTCGTGATCTACCAACAGAAAGTCTGAGTAAAACATCAAAAATTCCGACGCCGACACCCAGTGCAGTGCTAGAAAAACAGTTGTGTAACGTAAAACACCGCCAGGGCGGCAGGCCCAGCGGCAGAGGCAAGCACCTCTCCCCACGCGGACAGCTTGGCGATCCGCGAGGAATCCGAGACGTCAGGAGTCCTAAGAGCAACCCAACTAAGGACAAAACCACAGCACAGGCCACGGGGGGCGCAGGAGACCGATGACCCTGCTGCTGGGGTAGGGCACGTGCCCTCGCCCCCCGCCGTGCTCCGCGTGCCGCCCAGGCCACTGGCACGCTGCCCCTGCTGCCCCGACACCAGCCAGTCCTACCACAGCCATCGGAGGACAGGTGCTGACACAGGACGCTCGCACGTACTGCCCCTCGCGGGTTATTCTCCCATAAACACCATCTGTTTTTACACCGGGCTCTTTGCTCAAGCGGAACGCGTAGTGTCAGAGCGCGGCCACGGACGGCAGCTCGCACAGGCTCGCGATGGAGAGCGGGGGCAGGACCATCCCAGAGGCAAGTGGCAGCCCGCGGAGTCTCAGAAATACCAAAACAGTTGGCGAAATATACTTAAAAATAACACCTTTGCTTATAAAATTAGGTAAGTGCATTTCTTTGGCTCAGTTAAATGTTAAAGGACATTTGGTTTTGTGTGGGTCTAAAGAGAATTCTAAAATGTGGCAATCCAGGCAGAGAACGGAAGGACAGGTCACAGTCCACGGTGACCACCACACGGCCTCTTGCGTAAGCTCAATGCTTGGTGTCCAGTTCCTGCCACGGGCCTTCCGACAGGGGAGGGCTCTGACGTGGCAGGGCGGGGCGGGGAGGGAGCAAGGCGCTACGGAGACGCAGACTGCAACAGGGCATCTCCGCCAGGCACCCCAGCCCACAGTGAAGATGACGCAAGCACCGGACTGGCCTCGAGCCACAGCCACCGCTCCCCGGCACACACCGTCAGCTGCACCTGCCTCTCCCTCCCCACCCGCTGGACCAGATTTCAGTGTAACATTCGCATAAGGTCACCGATACAGTATTCTCGCCACAACCGTCTAGCCTGAGTCCGATGTAAGGAAACAGGAAAAACCAGGTTGCAGCGACACCACACGCCCATGCAGTCAGGGGGGCAGGTGCTTGGGGTGACGGTCCTCATGCAAGTCCTGGGTTGAACATGACAGGGGGGCGTTCCTGCAGGGTGAGAAGCTTCCTGTATTACCGCAGCCAAGCTGGTTGTCGGGGACAAGGCCATGTCTGAGAACCACCAAAACAGTTGCTGTTGGGATGAAAAGGCAGCAGAAACATCTGGCAGAAGCTGTGTTGCTATAGCAACGTATCTGAAAGGAAGGGAGGGGAAAAGGGAAAATAAATTTTAAGGTTTTTCGAATTTGAGCAATGCCTGCCTTTCACAGACAGTGGGACCTCACTGCAGAGGGGACCAAAGTGAGCTGCCACTCGGCAGTTTCAGGTGAACAGGTGAACAGCTGAACACTCATGGGGGCGGACTTCCCGGGGCCTGTGGGGAATGGAAGCTCGGATCTCCATCCGACCGCTGCTGGGCAGCCAGGTCTGCACGACAACTGCCTTCACAGTCCCTGGTATGAGCCAGCCGGGAAGGGGCGCAGGGCCCACAGGTGACATGGGAGGGTGTGTGGGGTGGGCCTGCGGGGCAGAGAAACGCACACATATGCACACATGCACTGTGCACACACACAAGCACACACGGACACACAGGCACGTACACGTGCGTCCACAAATGCATGAGGGTGCACGTGTGCACAGTGCACACATACACGTGTGAACACACATGAAGGTGCACTGTGCAGACTGCACACACACGAGCATGCACGCAGACACACATACAGACACGCGCACCCATGTGTGCACATACACATACACGCGTGCGCACACATGCTGGAAGTGTCCAAGCTCTGAGAGACTCGCCCCGACCTGGTGGAACCTGTGTCTGGAAGATAATCTGTTTCTCGCAGTTGAGCCAAGATCAGTCTTTCCAGAGGGACTCACTGCTTCTCGTCCGGGGCATCCGACCGGAACGTACACTTGAAACGAAATGAGCTCCAGGTAAACCGGCACTTCACCTCCGAAGCTCACAAGCGGAAATACGAGAACACGAAATCATAAACAAGCACCATCACCCTAAATAAAACCCCGAAGCCCTGGTACGCATCGGTGCCCTGGAAAAAACTAACCTCTGGAAGTCATCAGGTAGGTAAGGCGGTAAATCTCACTGTCCGCACATTTCATCACCGGTGAGCACTCCGTCCTACACGGAGGCTCTGACGCCGACCGGCGCGGGTTCGGAACTCTTCGCTTCAGACGCCGTCCTGCGCGGCCCCGCCCGAAACAGCCGTGACGCGGGACTGGAGGGACAGCCAGCGAGAGGGGCTGGGGCAGCCCAACCCCACGTCTGCACGCAGGTGCCAGCAGCCTGCACTCTGTGTGAGGTCCTGGCCGCCGTCCACAAAGCGGGGAGGCCTCCACACGCTCCTACAACACCCCAGTCACTGTAACCCCAACTGGGACGTAAAAGTAAAATTTCTGGGGCGCCTGGTGGGCTCAGTCGGTGAAGCATCTGCCTTCAGCGTAGGTCATGATCCTGGATCCTGGGATCAAGGCCCATGTTGGGCTCCCTGCTCAGCGGGGAGTCTGCTTCTCCCACTGCCACTTCCCCTGCTTGTGCTCTATCAAATAAATAAATAAAATCTTAACAACAACAACAAAAACCAAACCCAAAAAACTATGTCTCGTTCTAAGGTACAAAAAAGGAAATTACTTTAGCAAATCAAAGTTTTCCAGAGTGTCTTGAAATTAAAAGTAGTAACAACAAAAGCCAGAAGTGACTGTGTGCGGCACACAGGGAACCATGGCCGGGCCAGCCTTCCACGCCTGGCGGCCTCGCCCCCAGGCCCTGGCCGAGCGGTGCGCACTCCTTCCCCACTCTCCGCACACAGCGGGTGCCACCAGAGCCTTTAGGGCACCGGCCAGCACCCCCGCACATGCCGTTTCTCCGTCAGAGGCGTGGCACCTCATCTGGGCCACCCCTGAAAATCACGATGACTCGGAGATAATGGTCATTTCAGTGTAACCTTTAGTTACTGCGCGGGGTCACTGCCATGCTGCGCCCACGGCCGGGGAAGTAGCGTGCATCCCACTAGCTCTCCTTGCGCTGGCCACACTGGGTCGTGATGCCACGGGAACCTCTCTAGCGACTCTCACAACAGACGGCGCGTCCATGAGCCCGGCGGAAGAGCACGGGAATGTGTGCGCGGTGCCGGACAGCAGGTGCGCGGCCTCGACCCCGGCCCCAGGCCCACCTGCGCGCCCACCTGCGGCCCAGCCGCCGCGCCCGCTGTCCGGGGAACGAGCGCTCGCTACGGGGCAGCGCGAACATCTGCGGACAGCGCAGTGGACGCCAGCCTTCAAGCGCGCTGTACGGCCCCTTCGCGTCCCAGCGTGGCGGGTGTGAAATGCACGAAATGCACGGTCTGCGCGCCCAGTGCCAGGTGCTGTGCCGCCCTCCTTGATGCCACGGACACGCCCAGGGGGGAGGAGAGGCAGGGCCGCCGGGCGGGAGGAGCGGGGTCACCACCCCGGGCGGGGGCATCCCCGGAGCCAGGGGTCGCGGGTCACCATCACGGGAGGGGGCGCCCCCGGGGCGGGCCGGCGCAGAGGGGAGGGCCACGCGCCGCCCCCTCGCCCCGGCCCCCGCCCCGCCGTGGACACGCGGCCGTCGCTCACCGCAGCGCGGACCACGGGCGGGGACAAGAGCTGAGCCGACAGAGCCGGCGGGCACACCTCAGGTCCAGACCTCACCTGCCGGCCGCACGGCCCATTGCGCAGGCGCGGCGCGGGCCAATCGGCGGTCCCAGAGGAAGGGGCGGAGCCTGCGCGGCTCACAGCCAGCGCCTGCGCACTCCTCCGGCCTCAGCGCTTCGAGCTTCCAGTCTCCGTCGGGTGCTCGGGTCTGTGCCCGTGCCCGTGCCCGTGCCCACGCCCCCGCCCCGTGCCCCCACCGGCACCGAGTGCCGCACGGAGCACGCAGACGTGAACGTGGGTGGGGGGCGTGCCCACCGCAGACTGGGGAGGGGTCAGAAAGTGCCGGGCAGGCTCTCAAGCTGGGGTCGGCAGCACCCCCAAGCGTAGGTGCTGCTCGCTGACCAGGGAATGGTCTGGCGTGGCCTGGGATCACGTCTCCCCCGCAGACGGCGCCCCCCTCCCCTGATGGGATCCAGACTGCTCATCAGGACCTCGCCCCAGCCTCCCCCTACTTCTCGCCTTCGGGAGCGCGCCGTCTGGCTAGCACCGCACCTCCCTTTCCGCTCTGCTCACCTATAGCTCGGGGTCCTAGACCACCAACTGCGTGTAGTACCCAACAGTCAGCGTCCGAACAAACCGGTAATTCATCCCTCTCTCATCAGCTTCATCTTAAGGAGCCAAGTGTTGACCATTTTTTAAAAATGTCTACCACCAGTGATCAAGCCGGCACGCGGTCCGAATGTTTCTATAAATGCTCGCGGAACAGAGAAAACAGAAGCGCCCTGCAGCTGGAAAGCCGTGCTGCCCTCACATGCGGCTGGGGGTCCCGGCATTGGAAACAATATCCGGGAGCGGGGCGCACACCTGGCTGCACGGGCTGGTCCTCAGAGGAGAGTGCTTTGCAACCGAGGTCTGAACAAAACAGCAGTGCAAGTCGGGGCGGGGGGATGAGGGCCGCCCCGAGAGCAGAAGGGTGTGGCGCGCGCTAGGGAGTCGTCGCTGGCGGAAGCTGGAGCCTGCTCCCAGAGAGGCTCCTGAGCAGGGCGAGCACATGATGGACACGCTATTGTTACAGCCTTAAAAAAAATGCATGTACTTGGCAAACTGCAAACAGTACAAACACCCCTAGACCCCTGAGCACTCCTGGCCCCGTCTCTCTCCCCGGGGCAGACACACCTTTCCAGGATATTCTGTGCACATCAGGCATGTAGGTCAGAGCCTCGTTCTGAGCACAGCCCACAGGATTCTGCACCTTCCTACGGAGCCTAGGCAGGACCTTTCATTCCAGATTATACAGCTCTACCTGTTCTTAGCTGCACTCTAGGGGCGTCTGGGGGGCTTAGTCAGTGAAGCGTCTGCTTTCGGCTTGGGTCTACGGTCCCAGGATCCTGGGATGGAGCCCCCTGTCAGGCTGCCTGCTCAGCTGGGAGTCTGCTTCTCCTTCTCCCACTCCCCCCTGCTCATGCTGTCAAACCTTAAATGGATAAATAAAACAATCTTTAAAACAAATAGCTACACTCTAATTTACTGAATGTACATATCATAATTTATCCAGTAAGATAAGACCTTTGGAAGATTATTTTAGGGTACGGATGATACAGGCCTAGGACAGAGAAGGGAAGAATTGCCCAGAACCTATGGCAGGAGTCCCCCTCTTCTCTCCCCTCAACCACAGCCCCTAAACCAGAGCGTGGAAAGCAGGCCGGCAGAGGTTGACACAGGATTGGGGCAGCAGAGACAAGGCTGGTGACCAGACCTAAGTGAGACCTCTAAAGCTGGCTGTAGTCAAGTGGCCTGCCGGCAAGCCTACTAGACATGTTTCATGTTACACTGAATTGAGATGCCCCTATGCGCTGGAGGGGGTGTCAAATGGACCCACAGGCTCAGAGGTGCTCCCCACTGCAGCCAGCAGCAGAATCACTTCACGAGCTGCAGCCCCACCTAGAATGCACACAGATATACAGCCTGGCGAGCCCACCCCAGGCCTCCTGGCTTATGCACAGCTGGCAAGGATGCGATCGTACGGTCATGGTGATGGGAAGGGTTGGGAACACACACGATCTTCTCCGTTGAGAATAATCACGATGGAATAATCTACCGAGTGCAGGCGTCAGAGGCCAAGCTCTTTAAGTGCGTCAGAACTGCCTTGGGAGAGGGGGTACACAGAAGGAAGCCAGGGCCCCAGAAGCAGAGTCACTGGCCCCATCACACGGTGGGCAGGTACCACAGTGCAGGGCCACAGGGGTCCCACCCCAGCCTCTCCTCTCCGAGCACCTGGCAGGCACTTGGCAAAGGGTCGTGAGGCGCCCCATGACTCCCCGTGCCCCCAGCCAGGTCTGTGCACGCGGGTGATGCACGCAGGAGCCTCACGCTTGGCTCTGAGGTGGGAGGACGTGAAATGGGAGCCCGAGGCTACAGGCCCACATGGCCCTGGGGCCCCCACTTTTGCAGTGAAAGATAAAAATTACCAGAGTTCTTGGGGTGCTTCTCAGCACTGTATGAAGTTGCGCATTTTTAATTAAAAAGGGTATTTTTTGTTATCAGCAACTTTCTTTTTTAAAAGGTTTTATTTGAGAGCGACCAAGCGAGGGAGTAAGCAGGAGAGACGCAGAGGGAGAGAGAGAACCTCCAGTAGGCTCCCTGCTGAGCGCAGAGCCCAGGGCGGGGCTGGATCCCATGACCCTGAGAGCATGGCCAGAGCCTAAACCAAAACCAACAGTCGGACGTTCAACTGACTGAGCCACCCAGGCGCCCCAGCAACTTTTTTTTTTAACAAAAGGAAAAGTAATCTAAAAGTAAAAGAGATGATAAAGAAAAGTAACACGTGCAGGCCACGTGCCCGAGGAATGCTGAGTAGGGCACGCGCGAGGCTCCACCCGGCCCTCCAGCAGACGGGGTGCCCACGGGCAGCAGGTCACACGAGGACGGGCGGCAGGGGCGTCTGCACGTCCCAGGTTTTCCTCCACATGTGTCTTTGCAGCGCGAAGCTGGGTGGGTGGATGCCGTCTCCGCAGGGAGAGTGTGGCTTTCCCTGAGAACCACCAAGCACGCTGCACCCCTCCTATGCCGTGGGGGCGGGTCAGGGAAGCAAGCCCCTGCCTCCAACCCTGCGTGTTTTCCCTTTGTTTTCTTCACACAAATCAAATAAACACAACTAGCATCTTACTTAACTTGAATACTAGTTTCCTATGAAAGAGAAAACGAAGCATAGAAAAAGGTCATTTTATTATACCTTTTGTTTGGCGGGGTATCAGTGCCCCTTTTAAAACCCTACTATTCAAGTACAAATGGGCATGTTTACAAAGTATTTACAAGTCAGTCTTCTTCCTTTGTATCTCAAACACAACAGCTGTGTGGTTTCACAGGCACCAGGAAGCGGCACACACTGCGCACATGTGAGCCCCACCCCAGGAGGCACCCACGGGACACGCGTGGGCCGGCTTCCCGGTGGCAGCCCGGCCTTAGTTGGAGCCAGTGTCTGTCCGTGCAGGAGGATGGAGTCTGACAGCGCTCCGGCAGCAGGCGGGACTTCGGGCATTGGGCGGCGTGGGAGTCCGCGGACGGAACCACGGCGGAGGGCTGCACCCGGACGCTTGTACTGAGCTCGGAAACGTGGACAGTGTACCCCTGACAACAGAAGGCCGAGAAAACACCACGGGGAGGAGGATGTTTCCGGGAGCAACTACTGAAGCCGGCGAGGCCGCGGGGGCGTCTGAGTAGAACAGAAGTCGACCGTCGGCTCTGTACGCGGCGTTAGGAGCCAGCGAAGGACACGCCCTCGGACGCAAGGGGCTCTCATGCGCACACGATGGCAGGCAGGGGCCCCATGGCCCAGTGTTCGCACCCCAGGTCACTCTCTCCCGCTGCTCCGTCCGGGCAGCTCCGGGCAGGGCGCGCGAGTGAAGGGCAGCCGGCGCTCGTCCTCCTCCGAACAAACTCACAGCGCCCCAGGAAGGACGAGGGGCAGACGGCCGGGCACACAAAGCCCAAGACCTTGGGATGCGCACATAGCTCCACGCGTCTGGGGTAAAAGGGGCACAGGAGCCCCCTGAGCGCCCACACGCGCATAGCTCCACGCGTCTGGGGTAAAAGGGGCACAGGAGTCCCCCTGAGCGCCCACACGCGCATAGCTCCACGCGTCTGGGGTAAAAGGGGCACAGGAGTCCCCCTGAGCGCCCACACACAGCCTTCCTGCACGCTCGGTCCTCTCATGGCAGCACCGGCCATGCCAGAACCAGCCGGGGTGGGTGTGAGAACACAGACCACAGGACTGCTTCCCGGTATTCAAGTCAACTATGATGTTAAATCCCTTCCACTTTTTCAACACTTGATTTTTACTTTTCCCCAAATTTCTCACCCAGAGCTCAGTAAAGAGCTGCCTCGATGCCTCAGTAAATGCCACCATGTTACTGTCCACATAAATCGATGGGGAAACCAAAACTACCGTCCACGTTCCTTTGTGTCACTGAAAGTGGTACATGGGGGAGGACAGAGAAAACGAACACTGAGACTCTCTCAGAATGCCCACACAGACCCAATACGACCTGATTTTCTGGACCCAGTAATAGAAGAGAGGCACAGAGCCAGAGCACAGAGGGGTCGCCTGACACGTGCGCCGGCCTGGGTGAAAGCGTGCAGGTAAGCAGACGTCATCGGTCAATCAAGCCCACTGCAAACACGTCTACTAGCTTGCCATAGTACAAAAATAAAACAGAAGCAAACATGGGGTCTCCTCTTTGCCCCTCAACTATGCCCCCAAATACTGCACAGAAGGTTCTCTGCTTCACGTGGAACCACGAGGGAGCGCACCTGCTCCCGTGCAAGACCCCAGCATCACCAGCCCACGAGGAAGAGCTCACGATGCCCATTTCTGTAGGTGACACCCGCCCTCTGTCTGCGGCGGTTTCTCTCCCATCAGCAGACCACCCCTGGGCTGGGCAGGAGAGCGAGGGGGCAGGGACAGGCACCCACCCCTCACGCAGCAGTGACCTCTGCCACGTAACGACACCCACACAGCAGTCTGCCCGAGACGGGAGCCTCACAGAGTTCACTAGAGCTGCTTCAGTGAACGATGTTCAAACGCAAGCTTCATCCACAAGCCGGGAGAATATCCTCGATGTGCTGGGATGGACACCTGCCACACTGCGGGGAGCCCCACTGGCTGCTCTTTGGAATGAAAATTCAATTGGGGATGGTAATCCTTCATCACGGCCGGGAGCAGGTCATGAATGTGCCTGGAAATACCTCTTAGGAGGGAAAGAAGAAAGCACACTGGCTTCCTCGGACCTGAGATGATCTCCCTCAGCTGGCCTCTCTCCTCTTCGAGGACCAGAATGCGTGTTCAGTTAGGGATACGGAACCAAGCAGAGGCAGACGGTGTCAAAGACCATGTTTTAGCTTCGGGAAGTCTACTTATGACTCACTGTACACTCCACATGGCCACGTGCAGGACACTGCACATGAACACAGTCTACATGGCTTTCAAGACCCAGCACTACCACTCTGCGGGAGAGACAGAGAGCTGAAACTGCCCCACCACTTCCTCCGTCAGTCACCTAATACGGAAATGCGGGCGTGTAACGCGGCTCACCGCCCCCCCCCACCCCGCAGTGTTGGAGTCAGGATGATAAAATGATGCCACTCCTTTGTTTCCATCACAACTTCCCCGGTGCTGAACACCGCCAACGACACCGTCCCACAGTTCAACAATAAATAAAATCTGCCCGCTCTCGGCTAGGCGGTGGAGTGCACGGTGGCCCGCCGCTGTGACTAGGGGCATGGAGGCTTGGTGGGCGTCTTCAGCCTGACGGCAGGGACTCTCATCTGTAGCTTGGGCTGCTGGCTGGGGCTGTCGGAGCTGGCCGGCCCCTGGCCAGGGTTGGGGACGCCGGGGCTCTGCAGCTGGCTCGCCGCGGTCGGCACCACCTGCTGCTGCATCAGCTTCTGCTGCACCACCTGCGCGGTCGCCGTCACCGTGGGGATCATCTGCACCTGCTGCCCGGCCGCCGTCGCCTGGGTCAGGGTCACGGTCTGCGGGGAAGCCTGAGCCAGAACGGTGAGAAAACGCACACGGCCTAGAGAACACAGATCTAGCGACACGGCCAATTACGCGATCTTGGGGGTGGGGAGGACGGTGTTAGAAACCTCATCAGCACAAACGCTCCGTGAAACGGGAGAACTACGTGACATATCACAGCAGGACCTCTGGTGTCCGACCACATGGACGTAGGAGGAGCCACTGAACGAAGTCACTGCTGCTGCTGGGCAAAGGCTGACGGCTGGGGCCTGCTGGCGCATTCAGCTTTCAGTATTATTTGGTTCCCTGAAATCTACACGCCAGTGTGATTTTGAACAAAACAGTATTTTGTTAAAGCGCTGCTTTACACAGCCACATTTTGCAGTGGTAAATAAAAAGGCAGGAGCCTGACGGTTCAGTGACAATGGCCACTGCTGTCTCCGGTGGTACTGACACTTCCAGGACCAAGGTCACTGCGAGCAGACTGTTTTCTGTGTTTCCCTAAAACTAAGGTATGGGGGCTTCAGCTTAGAAGACGCATCTGAAATTGCCGGCTGAAGAAAGGATCCCAGACAGGCTCCTTTCATACGCTTGACACTGAGTTTGAACGGGCTGTTCAGTTTGTGTCCTGCTAGCCTAAGGACTAAGTGTTGTCCCCAGAATTAATTGTTTCTGAATTATGAACATCAAAAGTGATTCTCTGATAGTTAATCTTCTATTTTCTCAGAGTGAAAACCAAGAATTCCCTAACGGGAAACATGAAGGTCACTGAAAAGTCCGTGTGGGGCTCCCCGGGGGCTGCGTGTCTGCAGATCCTACCTGCTGGATGCTGGCCACGGGCGTCTGCTGTTGGACAACTTGAGGGAGTTTGGCAACCTTTGACAAAACAAAACAAAAAAACCAAATGTAGAATACAGAAGAATGTGTACACAAGATTCCCCCCACCCCTTCCTTCTCAGTTCTTAATGCAAAAGCAAAACCAGAATGTGGCCCAGATGCCACCCAAGAGCTCTTCTCCATTTGCTGGCCTGGAGCCACTCACCCCACCCCCTGCAGAGTAACGCCCGCCTTCCTCATCTGCAGGCAGCTGAGACTAGCCGCTTACCTGCTCTCATCCTTCAGTCACAGTTTTTCTTTTACCAACAACCATTCCAGGTTTACGTAAGAGAACTAAACTGAGGACAGAGTGAAATTATTTCATTTCAGCATTTCACGAGTGCTCACGAGAGTCCCTTCTCCAAGTCTGGGCACTGCTCCAGGAAGGCACCCTCACCGTGAAGTTATTTGGACCAAATGGCGTTCAATCCCACTCCAAAGATGTCCCAACATTTTAAAGTAGTTATCGTATCGTCTTGCTAGGTTTTCTTCAATCGCGACTGAGATCTTTGTTCCTGATAAAACTTTCCACCCCGCACTGTCATCCCATGCATGTGTGGCTGCCTCAACCCAGCAAGATGATTTGGGCCCCGGGTGTCTACCCTGTTGGGCTGTCAGTTCAGAGAAGCACAACAGGCTCCTGAGTGCGCAGCCGCTGGGGGCCAGGGCACCCCCGCCTGGGTCTCTAACTGGTAGAACAGGGATCAAAGAAAGTCTGTCCAGGATAATTCTGGAGGAAATGTGAAATGAGAGGACGTACTTGTAAACGACAGACTCCAAGTCAGTGTTAGTTCTCATGTAAAACCTGAAATCATCGGAAAGCACTTAGTAGTTCATTGTAACTAAAATAAAAGTTGTAAACAGGATCTGCTAAGATAATGACAGCCCCTGCCTGAGTGCTCTCAGCCCTGGTGGGAAAGCAGGCCCCATCTGCACACAGCGGGCCAGCACTGCCACCTGTGGAGGAAACAGACATCTCAACTCCCAGTTCCAAAGCTAAGAAGAGGTGGGAACCCAGAGCAAGGAGCCAAGGCGCGACAGCAGCTTTCACCCGACAGCGAGCACGAGACTCTCAGGGTCGCACAGGGTGCAGCAGACGAGAGGTCAAGTGCAAACCCACTGTCAGCAAGGAGTTATAGCAGGGCCGCCCGCGGGCCCTACAGCTGTGTCTCCATCACCCGGAGGGTCTGCGAGGAAGTCCGCTGCCTGAGGGTCTGGTGTTGCTGTGGGAGGGGACACGGGTTCAGAACCGAACTGACGGTACCTGTCAGACACCAACCCTCATGCCACAGCCGACGTGGCCCTGGCGGGTGACCACAAACACCCAGCAGAAGCAGGCATCAGCCTTCAACCCAGACCTGGAAGCAATCCCATAGACAGGCTTCAAGGAGAACTGGCTCACACGAAAATAATTACTAAAACTATAAACACAGTTCCTGAGACAACAACAGCAAACACATAAAATCCTTAATGTAAATGTAACTAATAAGAAGAAATTGAATATAAAAAGCAAAAACAAAACAAAAAATATAAGGAGAAACAGATAAATGCCTAAGCCGAGCAGGAGACTTTACCATTTCTCTGTCAGTGACTGACACAGAAGGGGACACAAAAGTGACCGAATAATAACCAGACGACCTGACATGGGTACTCAGCACCATAAAGCAGGTCTCAACACCTCTCACTGTTTACAGAATCGTTGACGGACTGGGTCTGGCTACTGCGGGTCTGACCCAGGGAGGCTGCAGTCAGGGAGGCCAGCACTGCCACTCCCAAGCTGGAGAGGTTCAGGTGCACACAGGCGTGGGCCGAGAAACCTGAGGGGTCACGCAGCTTCGGGGACCGGTCCAAAGCCAGTCAGGACTGAGAGCCTGTGACGGGGCTAGCCATCGTCCGCAGCTGTGAACCTGGGGTTATCGGCCCAGAGACAGACCGAGGCCTCGAGACCGGAGGAGACAAAAACCACTATAAAAAGAACAGAAACTTCTAGCAACCTAGGTGAAGAAGGGAAATTTCTCACTCTATTGGAGGATGATTTCAAAAACCAGACCTTGCCAAATGATCACATTAACAGCGATACCGCTGAGCTCTGGTATGTACCACCCACCAGGGTGGCTGTGGGCCTTGCCAGCACAGCAAAGCAGGGAGAAACAGGCAGGGGAGAAAGAAGACGCTGCCGCCACTTGGCACAGGCCGCCTGCCCGGGGACAGAGGAAGTGCCAGAGACCACAGGAACAGGACGAACTGTCCGAGGAACAGGGCTCAGGCAGCTGGATTCAAAAGTCAAGGTACAAAAACAAATGCATGACAGAACACAGAAACTCAGAAACACACTATTACAGAAGCATCAGAAAACACTAATTATTTAGGAACAAATCCAATCCAAGTGGTAAGACTTTCCTGGAAAAAATTCAGAAAACCTAATTAAAGGGCACTGAAGGGGCCAGACAGCAGGAAGACCCATCGCGTGAGTGAGTCTGCAGTCAAGGTGGCAAAGACATCGCTTCCCCCCAAACTCCTCCAGAGTCAAGGCGGCTCCGCGCTCCGGTAAGCAGCACACGCACGGCCCCAGCGGGTGTGCATGAACGCAGTCCTGTAAGGGTCCCGACAGTTTTGCTCGTGCTGTGTGAACTTAACACGCTGACTCAAAACTAACAGGGAAGTGAGGAAAGCCACGGATAGCAGCATGGTCCCGACAAGGGGCAGGGTCTGTCCCCCAGGGGCCGAGGCTCACTGCGTGGCCAGAGGGATGGACACACAGAGACCATGGCGCTGAAGGGAGCTCCACTCACAACCACGCACGATTTACACCAGTGTCACACTACGGCTCAGAAGGAAAGTGGTGCTGAAAACAACAGAGTATTGTAGTGGGAAAATGAAACTGAATTCCTAGTTTTCTATTGTCTGGAAAAGCCCATTCCAGGAAGGTCAGAAAAGTCATCTTTTTAGAAGATCATACAGGAAAGTAACATCATGACCTCTGGGAAGAATTTCTTAAGACACAAAAGGCACTATTCAGAAACAAAGACTGATAAAGTCCAACACGTTAAAACTAAGAACTTCTGTTTCTGCAAAGACACCATAGGGTTAAGTGCGAAGATAAGCCATCAACTGGGAGCAGCCGGTGAGCAGGATGGAGACCTGAAGGCTAACAGCAGAAGGGGAGCAGCGCTGGGACGACACCAAGCCGGCGCTCGGCAGAAGCGGAGCCCTCACTGTCAACAGATTCCCGAACGGTAGAACCGCAGGAGTCAGCAGGAGACGCAGGAGCAGGGCGAGGCTGACCGGGGGCTCTCGGGGCTGGGGCCAGTGCAGAAGCCTGACAGACCGGCACACACCCACAGCGCTGCTCCCCCACCCCAGGCAGCCACGTGCGGCGCCCACACACGCGAAGCAGTCACGCTGCTGAGAGGCCGGTCCTCTGCTGCTCCCTCCAGCCTCTGTAAGCAGCCGCAGGCCAGGAACAAAGCCAGGAGCACCCCCCTCGGCCGTCGGCAGCACAGCAACGGGTGTGTTGACTCACGCGCTCCGGGAGGAGCCCCTAGACGTGAAGGACAACCCCTGCAGCGTGACCTCCGCGTGGCCCCCAAGCCACACTCCACGACCCCGGCGGTGGTAAAGCCAGCGAGGAGTGTCAGGGGCCAGCCACCTCTGAGCAGCACAGGAGGGCCCATGATGCTCCCCTAGTGGGGTGCTGGTTTCACCGGTGTCCGTCTGTCTTTATTCTAGGGACCCTGTACGTTGACCACTCAGCTTCCTGGACACCTGTTGTCCTGCAATCCACCTTGTGGTCACTCATGCTCACCTGGATCTGGGTCTGCACCTGCTGGGTCCCAGCCAGCTTCTGGGCCTGGGAGATGGGTGTGGTAAGGAACTGGGTTTTAAGGGCTGGCTGGGTGGCATAGGTGACCTTCTGTGGTTGGCCCTGAGCGGCAATCTGCTGTGCGGTGATCTGAAGGAAGAGAGACCGCCCAGGTTAGAGCCAGGCGAGGCCGTGCCCTCTTCTCAGAGCGTCAGGGCCTCCCCATAGGCCCCCACTGCCCCAACAGCCCCAGCAGGACCACCCCAGGCCCCCAGCGCTGCCTGCCTTCTGCCCAGTCCTGCAGCTGCCCGGCTGGCGTGCCCAGCCTCCTCGGTCCGGAAGTCCACTCAGAGGCCAGGCTGGGGTTCCTCTCTACATCCTGTCTGCTCATCACACGAGTGAACGCGACCACGACACAGAACACGCACGTACACCTTCCTGAATCTAATCTGAAGGTCTGGGCACACGCGCTAAAATATTTAGCACAAGGGATAACAAACCTATATGCACAACCTTTACACATTTAACCTAATCTCTGCCAGAAAAATGTGACTCCTACTCAGGAGACCGTGCACACAGTCTGAGGCTTACAGGCCACAGCTACACACAACATCTCAGTAACGTCTCAGAACTTTTCTCTCAGAGCACGTGAACGTCAGACCCAGGCTACAGCAACCTCTGACTCAGCGGAAAGCTAAGCCTACTCGATTACCCAGGCCCGACTGCCGGTGTCCCGGTCCTCCTGTCACCAGTGCGTCCAGCAGGGCCTGATGTGCGAGGTGCCCTGCGGCCCACGCCTGTGCAGTCGAGCCCAGGGATGGCTGGGGAGGACTGGGGAGGCGGCTGACTGAGTGGTGTCCCTCCCAGAACCATCCGTCAGCAGGGAGAAGGCAGCCCCCAGAGGCAGGTGTGCCGAGTCTCTTCCATCAGAGCAGACACACCTCTCCCAGCCCACGGCTCTCCCCGGAAGGCAGGAGGAGGGTGTCTGGAGGGCACACATCCGACGGGGTGGGCTGCTGCTGGAACAGCTCTTTCCCGGGGCTGTCCCGCGCTGCTCCACCACCTTCTTTGCCGGCGGAGCCCCTCCCTGCTGCCGTGCCCTCTTAGCATGTCATCTCATCCAAGGCTGCGGAGGACCGCTCAACTTCTGACTCTGTTCTGCTGTCCCCGCAAACCACAATGGCGCCAGGGACAGGCAGTATCTCAGCCCCCACCAGATTGGAGCTTGGCTCCCACCAGCGGGAGCAGCGACACTCCAGGAAGAGCCATCCCACAGAGGAACAGGACATGTACAGGGCCTGGCACCCAACCATCAGCTCCACGACTCCGGGCAAGTCGCTTCCTTTCTCTGAGCTTCAGTTTCCTCAATGTAACGCAGCCCTGCTCCAAAAAGTGGCATGAAGTGCCCGCAGAGCTGTCAGCACACATGGGGAGCACCAGCCGCTCCGCCCTCAGCCTGCGTATCTTCGATCCAGTTCAGAAAGCAGCAGCGACAGCGCATGGTGCGAGCACTGGAACATCACCGTCTGCACGCTGCGCTGAGTGCGGCCAGGAAGCACACAGAGCAGAGGTTTGGACAGAGCGCCTCACACTCTGCACCTGCAGGTCAGGGCCCTACCTGCATGGGGCACGGCCTGAACACGCTGGCTGAGGGACGGCTCAGCCCGAGCACCTGCACCAGCTCAGAGCTAACTCTCGAATGTCCGAGTCCATGACATGCGGACAGGACTCCTTCGCATGAGACCCCTCTTCCCTGCAAGCACACACAGGGGCAAGGATGCAGTCCCCGCCTGGGTCCCGGCCAGGTCCTATCCGTTCTGCACACTGGAGCGCCGGCAGTCACGCAGAGTGGGCTACACCTGCACCCCTGGACCCCCTGGCCCCTTGCCAGCCATGCGATTCCACAGCAGGCTTCACAGTTCCCCACGGGCTCCTGTCACCACCTTCTCCCTGCAGGGCCTCATCACGGCTCCCATCCCAAGACCTCTGTGCAGCCCAAGTGCGTGAGCACAGGGTCCTCTGTGTGTGGCTGCTGGGCAGTGAGGCAACGCCTGTGCGGGGCCCTCCTGCCGTCCATGCAGTCCGTGCCTCGCAGCAGGACCCGGCTCAGTGTGCAGACAGGACGGCGGGAGAACCATGCGCGGGAAGCCGGTACCTTCTGCTGGACGGCCGCAGGGCCCGGGGCAGCCTGCGGCTGGATGGCTTTCTGCTGCTGCACGGCTTGCTGTTTGAGCTTCAGCAGCTGCTGGACGTGCACAGGCTGGGCCACGACGGTCTGTCCTGTGAACAGTGACCAAGCCTTCAGTGGGGACCAGGGTCCCACGACCTCCCTGAAGCTCTCTCCCTCTCCCTGAGCTACTGACCACGTTCCGTACAGAGAACTGCCTGCATCCTGCCGCTGTACTTGAAGTGTTTGTGGACCCGCAAGGATATTCAAACAAAGGTGCGGGAAGTTCCAAATGGTACTGTTAGATCAAGGGCTGAAACTCGTACGTGGGTACCTCTGAGAGGCACTCTGGCCACACGGTGCCCCGACACACTTGAAATGGGTGTCCGGCACAGAAGCCAGCAGGGTGGGTGGCCACTTCTCCGGGAAAAGACCCGTCAGCCCCGCTCAAGGCTCTCGGAGGGGCAAGTGGGGGGGGGCTGCACATGGGGTACCTGCGGCTTTCTGCGGCTGCCCGATGGCCACGCTGATCCCGGCAACGTTCATGGGCAGGGTCGTCACACCTGGCGAGGAGACCACGGCCGCGGGCACGGACACCACTGGAGGCTTCGCCAGCGCCACCTGAGCGGGCTGGGGCGCCTGAGCCTGCATCTGCCCTTGCGCCTGCAGCTGCGAAGGGGGAACCCGGGTCTAAACAGTGAAAATAATGGGAGAGTCCAGAGATATTCGGGATACCATGTGTCTTTGCAAACATTTCCCCACAAGAGGTCACGCGGTGAGAAAGTGACAGGCCCACAAAGGTGAGGAGGAACACATTTCACTGAGGGCTGCTCTGTGCTTCCAAACCCACCACCAACCATGCAGGGACGGGGGGTCAGCAAGACCCACAGCTGCTCGCGCACTCTCACGTTCAGACCCCGCCACGTGGCACTGGTCTCTGCTGCTTCTGAACCTCGGAGGAGCCCCATCCTGCCGCGTCTCCTACAGATTCTGTCTCCCACTCCTCTGGCCGAAGGTCAGCCCACCACCCCACCCACCCCCACTCCCTCCCGCAGAGCCGGCCTGCGGACACGCCTCCTGCTACTCTCCACACTGCCCCCAAGTTACATCTTCGGAACGGAAAACAGATCCGTCTTACCTGTACAAGCGCTCAGACTACCTGAGAAAACATAAACAAGGAAAAAGCACCCCTAGCCCTAACACGACGCACATCTGAACGTGAAAGCTGGTACTCAGCCCACCAGACGCTGCTCTGACCCGCGTGGCCTGCGGAGGAAGTGTGCAAAATGGGACAACTTACAAACACTTTGTAGTCTGTTTTACAAAGTCGCGTACTACCCCAACATGGGGACGATCGCCACTGTTCAGTAAACTCCCTAGTTAAGGGGGGACCCGTCTCCTCTAACGCAACTCAAACAGCAGGACTGTGCGTCCGTTACGCTGTACTCGTTCCACTACTACTTTCCGCGAGACCAGAAACAGGCCCGCTAGGTAAACCGGTGAGCACACCGTGTAGCTCAGTGTCGAGAAGCCCTCCCAGAGCAGAAGCCGACCCATCTGGCCAGTCCCGCGTGAGGAGCGTGCCTTCCCCGTGGCCGGCATGTGGGCTCACCGGCCTTGTCTCTTGAATTTGCATTTGTTGTGAACACAGGCGAGACCACACTTGCTTTCCCAGTTTTAATCCACGTCTACCCCGCTTCTTGCAGATGTAAAGTCGGGGCGAGGCATGCGGGAAGCGGAGCCTGAGCACCCAGTCTGAGTGGCAGGTGACGAGCTACGGGACTTGGACAAGTTACTCACTGAAGCGGAGGGCCTCAGTTCCCGCCACCCACACAGCGGGTTCACGGTAAAACAGCCACTCCGGCCTTGGCCGCGCCCTGTGGGCACTGACCACACGACAGGTACAGAGCCCAGGGCAGTGCCTGGTCCGGAGGAGGGTCCACCGTGCCAGGAGGTGGGCTCCCCCAGCAGGGCAGTGGCTCGTCTGATGGGACAGCGTCTGTCCCACCGGACATGCGACGGATGTTTGTTGAACTTCACTGACCTTCCCAGACACTGTTTTCACTGTGACATCCCGCCCGTCTTCAGAAACCTCCAGAGTCTCTCTGTGCTGATAGAGCACAGAAACACCAGAGTCTGGTGTCCCGGCCTCGCCCACCTCCCCACATGGGTCTCACTGCCCATAACCTCTCCTCCAACTGCAGGGCCTCGTCCCCAACAAAAACCTCGCCCTCCCTGCGCAGCCCAGCACGCCCCCGGGCTCCTCCAGCTGCCCAGCCTGCCGTGAGCTCTGTGATGCTCAAGGCCTGGGAAGCAGGACGACCTGAGCGCCTCCACGGGTCATACTTCATCCTCTCCGAGGACAACTTAAGCTCCTGGGGGAGAGCGCACGCCTTCTACTTTCCTAGTGGGTCCGCCACAGCACCTGACATGTCCTCGGCGAGCAGCAACAGTTCAATTAGATGTTAAAAGACACAGCTTTGGAAAAACAAATGTATCAACGGCAACTTACGAGCCGGGCCACCTGGAGGTTGGCCACGGTGGTGCCCGTGAGCAGGGCTCCGGGCCGCGGGGCCGTGACCGTGGCCAGCTGGGGGCTCTGCTGCGGCGTGGGTGGCGGGGCCTGCACTTGCACTTGTGGAGCGGGCTGTGGGGGCCCTGGCGGGGCCTGCGGTGGGGGGGCCTGCTGGGGCAGCTGCAGTTTCTGCTTCTGCATTTTGATCAGATGTTCCTAAAACCCAGATAAAGGAGCTTTTCATCAATATTAACTGCATTCCATTGTTTACAAATCTCGGTTTTAAGTTACTGTTGTACGATCCATTATACACCAAGGTCGACAGTGACTAGGACACAACATGCAAACCACCCCCGGGGGCTCTCTGACTTAACCAGAAACGGTGATTCTGGCAGACGAGCGAATTCATAGCAAAATTTCTTGGTTTTTCTCACTTGCAAATACATCAACTTAAACCTATAGTACTATAAAATTTTTAGAAAGTCTTAAAATCATGGTCCTTCTGGAATTTTTAAAATTTATTATGTGTATCACCTCTCAACTTTTTATTCCAATTGTTTCCAAATGAATAAATTGATAAATAAATCCCATGTCTTTAAAAGAAGTGAAAACATCAAAATAGCCCAAAACTATCTTAAGGAATCAATTTTCTTTTCAGAAAACTTCTAGCGTGTAGCTCACAACTATCTGAAGCCGAGTCAGGACAGGGCAGAGTGGAGAACCCAGACACCAGCAAACGAGCGGGTAAGCAGGCTCTGGCAGCCGAAGGAGGGAGCGCAGGGGCACAGGCCGGCCCTGTGTCCTGGGGAGAAGCAGGAGGGGGAGAAGGAAGGGGGATGGGGGCGGCTGGCCCCAGTAACCTTCTAATCTAGCGCCATCCCCCAGGCTTCCGCAGTGACGGGCATGTTCTAGATCTGGGCTGTCCAATATGCCAGCCACAGCCACGCGCACCCACTGTGCCCTTGAAACGTGGCTGGCGCGACCGAGGCGCTGAACGGTTTAGCTGGTTGCACTTCCTCTCTGGCGCGTCCTGGGGCCGCACTGGCAAAGCTGCAGCTCAGGGACTGTGTCCTCCATGGCCCTCCAGCGTGCCCGCCTGTCCCCTCCGAAACCGAGAAGGGGCAGGCCCGAGGTCAGGTACTTACTGTGACAGGCCGGCAACTAGCTGCAGTCCTACAGTACCGTCTCATCTCTATTACATATGTTTCTCCACCCACTTTCCATGCCAAGCAAGAACACTGCTCCGTGTTGGCAGGAATACAGTACTTCCTTTCGAAAGGAATGCGTTTACGTGCACAGCTGCACAGCCGGTGCACAGGGCAACCAATATCAGGGTTATCAGTACTCAACACCGCCAAGGAAGTGCACAGGAAGAAACCAAGTATTCAGCACCTCGTCTCTGGGACTGTCAGCGAAACTTCCCACTGGTTTTGCCTCCGGCTGGGAGCGGGCCCGAGCGGCCTTCTACCTCTCCGGAACCTGGGCACAGGGCACCAGACGGCAAGCAGGACGTCTCCAGAGCGCTGTCCACAGACTGGCCCCGTGGCCATGGACGTGCCACCGTGAGGAAAGCTGTTTTTAGGTGCAGTACAAGCACTCCCCACAAGGACAGCAGCAGACCTGTGCTTCCAACCAAATGGCACACGGGGCCTCGTGCAGCGGCTGTGCAGTTTCCTACACGATACTCACCGGGGTCAGCTTGCCGACAGCCTTGATCTGTGCTGGCGACGGGGCCTGGCCCTGGATCTGCGGAACCTGCACCTGGGAGGGCGGGGGCGGCGGCGGCGGCTGCTGCTGCTGCTGCCGGAGCAGCTGGAAGTGTGCAGGCGTGATGGCCTTCCCAGGCAGCTGCACCCCTGTGGCTGGGAGAGGGCGCGCCATCAGGCTGTGTGCGCACATGCCCCGCCCCTCCTCCCACGACAGACGCACAAGTGTGTCCTCAACAGGAAACCCCACCTGCCTTTACCTTGGGACACCTGAGTCACCAAAGACCGCGTCGGAGTCTGCACTGGAGTCAAGCTGGTAGTGACCACGGCTGAGGCTGTCACGGAGGTGACCGCTCGAACACCCTGGGTCGGTGCCAGGGATACGAGGTCGGACGTGGCCGGGGAGCCGACCGCGCGAGGCTGGGTGTGGACCACCTGGGCAGGAGCAGAGCCTCCAGAGGTCTAGAGGAGGCAACGAGGGAGGTCATCAGGTTACTCCGCACTATCCTTCAAGGCTTCCACACTCACCGAAGAAGACAAGAGGACACCCGTCTCTGAACCCGAGGAAAGGAAGCACTTTCCAGAGTTCGGTGGTTCGACAAACTGCATGCCGGAGGGAGTAAGCTTCACCTAGGCCTTGAGCTTCAAAGTGGGTCAGTCACCACAGAAAGAGACCGTTTCATATGGCAGTGCTCCTATTTCCATTCTGAAACACTGCCCCATCCCTCTGTCCTCACTTAAAAGGTCTGGTCCCCAGGAACACTGTGAGGTTCTGACTGCCCTGCAGATGCCTGTGCTGTCTCCCCAAACATACCGCAGGGTCCCGCTCTCCACCACTGCCCCTCTCCTGCCTCCACAGGCCTCGTGGCATCTCAGAGCACCCCCGCTGCCCCCCGCGCTCCACACTGACCCTCGGAGCTACAGCTGCCCAGTCCCACCACAAACTGTGGACAGACCCCACCGATTCCACCTCTGAGACGGCCGGTGAACATGCCACTTCCCCCTGCTGGCCCCTCCATGTGGGCAGCCGGGAAATTCTTCCAGACTGTGGGGTTCACCCCAGCCCTTCTGCGCGTCCTTACTCCCACGTTCAGCTACCTCCAGCATTGCACTCTGTGCTTTCTATTCAACCCTCTGACTCCATGTGTCTTCAATCGCCTTTCCCGCCTTTGCTCACAGCATTTTTTTTCTCATCACACTTCTCCCAAAGTTTGGAAGGTACACTCTTTTTATGTTTTTGGTGGCTCATCTAAAAATTATACCATGAAGGGCGCCTGGGTGGCTCAGTCAGTGAAGCGTCTGCCTTCAGCTCAGGTCATGGTCCCAGGGTCTTGGGATCAAGCTCCCCATTGGGCTCCCCGCTCAGTGAGGAGTCTGCTCCTCCCCCCACTCACACACTCTCTCTCTCAAGTAAGTAAATGAATAAAAAAATTTTTTAAAATTATACCATGAGTACTTGTCAAAGTCTCATCAACCAGTCTTAACACTTTTCCTCAACAAGAGTGTCTCAGCACCTTGGCCCTTGGCTGGCTTACACACCACTGACCCCGTGTGGCCCATTCCTGCTCTGTCGGCCCCGCAAGGAGTCATGGCTGCTGTGAGGCCAGTCTCCACCTCAACTGTCCACTGTCACTGCCTCTGTGCTCACTTGTCAGACCTTGTGCCTCAAGCGTCCTTTCCTAGGGACCCGGCCGCCGCTAGCCCACCCCACGTCCGCTCGCTGTCACTGTCCCCGTGTTCTTCAAGCTGTTTTCAAAAGAGGTAGAGCAGGGTTGGCAGCCGTTTCCTTTCCTTGGAGCACAGATCTTGTTCCAGAGGATCCTGGCTTCACCGCCCCCGGGGAGGCGGCCGCCGAGCCTCTGGCTGCTCTCGGGACTCCCTACTGTCGGCACCACCCTGGATCGGGCTCAGCGTCACTGCTCAGGTCTGGAAAACTCACGTCTTTCAACGCTGCCTTTGCCCGCCCTCCTCCCCATCCGGAACTCTGGGTAACCACATACTCCATCCTCCAGGTCGGCCTTCCACGCTGCATTCAGGGTAACGTCGAGACTTATCTTCCGGTTAGCTCATTCTCTCCTCGACGGTGCATTAACAGACAGTCAGCGCATTACCAGGGAGTTTTTCCAATTCTGATCACCATAGTTTTAATCTCCGGAAGTTCTTTACAGTTGACCATCGAGCAGCGTGGGGGTTACAGGCGCCAAACCTCCTGCACAGCTGGAAATCCAGGTACAAGGTTTTTGACCTCCCCAAAAACTTAACTGCTAACAGCTGTCGGCCAGGGGCCTTAATGACAACATAGTCAATAAACACATACTTCGTGTGCTATGTGTGTTATACGCTGCATTCTTACAATAAATGAGACAAAGTTAGACAAAAAAAAGTGTTAAGAAAACCGTAAGGAGGGCACCTGGCACTCAGTCAGAAGACTGTGTGGCTCCTGGTCTTGGGGTTGGAGTTCGAGCCCTGCACTGGGCTCACACTGGCGTGGAACCTTCTTAAAAATACAATGAGAAGGCAGGGCTGCTTTACGACCTACGCCCACGGACCCCACTACGTCAAGCGGAGGCAGGTGCCCACTGCCTGCTGCTCTCGCTGGTGTCACTCTTCCCTCCTGTGTCTGGTTGTTTTCTGCCGTTTAACGCTCACTAGGCTGGAAAATCAGGTGCAGAGGTTCTGAGGAGCCCAGGTCGAAGGCACGGTCCCCCAGAGCACCTGCACCTGCTACTGGCCGCCCACCCGGGCGGGGACCCTGCCCACTCGAGGCCGCGCCTGCTCTAGCTGCAAACTGACAGGCGGCCGACGTGTGGCCACAGCTGTGCAGGCGGAGTGAGTCCCCGACCGACCGGCCCCGCTGCTCAGCGCCAGGGTGGAGGGCAGGCGGGTTCTCTTCTGCTTCCGCCCCGTCCCAAGGGCTCGGCCGCGGGGCTCCCAGCTCGAGGAGTCAGCACCTCCGCTCGGTCCCTCTGGGCGGGTGGGTGAGCCTCAGGCTTGCGCCGCAGTCTGAGGTGAAATGTGCCCCACGGCAGACCCCGTGCCTCACCGCACCGTTCTCCTCTCCGGGTTTCTTCCCTTAGATTTTGCTCCAATCATTACGTATTCCTTTGTCAGCTCCTTAAAACTTTTTTAAAAAGATTTTAAAATTTTCTTATCTAATAATTTTAGTTCGCTTCATTCGGAGATTGGTATAAATAACTCGCCTCGCCTTATTATCAGACAGAGAACTCGTCCCTGGACTTCCCAAGTGATTTTCACTCTGCACTTTTCTGCTCAAACCCGCTCTAGTACACACAACGTCACCTCTCCACTCGGAGACTATCAAGAGCTCCCAGCTGCCTAGTGAACGAAATCTATACTCTTTAGCCGGTACCCAAACCCTACGACCCGCTAGCCTCGGCACGCCCCACTGCCAAGCACACACAGCCTCTCGGGGCCTCCTGGCGGGTGCAGGAACCATCGCTCCTCTGTTAACGCGTTTGTTTGTGCCCCTCTAAAGAGACCTACTCACTGTGCCTTGTACGCCCCACACACCTTCCCAGCGCCAAAGAGCCAGGTGTGTGGATGATGTCGTCCTGTCCTTTGGAAGCCCAGAAAGCCCACCCTGTCAGCTGTACCTCTTCCCGAGTACAGCCCCAGGACTAGAAGAGCCCTAGGAAAGCAGGCCGTGTGTCTGACTCCAGTTTCTATTTCCACATCCCCAGCAAGAGCATCTTGTCTGTAAGACCTACTCAAAAAATACATCATGGATGAATTACCTTATCTTCCAAAAATATCATACATAGAAATAGGTCTTTTTTCAAAATAAAACATCAAGTGCAATGATTTGGGAGTTGCGCTCTCACATGAGGAATGGTGTCGGTTACAGAGAATGCTTGTAACGTCACAGGCCTACCTAACAGCTGTCGTTATTAAAATGGCTGAATCAAAAATGGTTTACTGCAAAGTATAATGAAAAATAATCCCAAATCGCACACTAGAAAAACCTTTCATATGTACTGTATTACCTAGAGAATATTCTAATTTTTAAAGCAAGATTAAAGTATAATTTACATACAGTATAACTCACCCGCTTCAGGTATACGGACCTATGAATGTTCACGAACGCAGACACAGACAGCCAGGGAGACACCACGATCCAGACACGCAACATACTGTCTCCTGTCCCTGCGATCTTGCATTTTCCACGTTAAACGGACATGCAGCATACGACACCTTCTGAAACTCTCATCACAGCACAATGTGTCTGAGAGTCGCCCACCCTGTTGCTCAGCCCAGTAGCTCAGTCCCTCGTATTGCTGGGTAGCCCTAGATGGTGTCCATGTGTCTGCGGAAGGCCCTCTGGCTTGTTTCCTTCCTTAGTAATCATAAATAAAGCCACCAGACACAATCACATTCAGGTTTTCTTGTGCAGCTGTATGTTTTTACTTCCCTTGGGGGAAAACCCAGGTGTGGAAGTACTAGGCTGTAAAGTGTACGTTCATCAGAAGTGGCCGACTTCCCACGTGACTCTAAGATTTTTGCAAGCCGTCAGCAACGTGGGCTCCAGCCGTGCTGCCAGCGTCTGCCACGGCCACGTTTCTGTTTCTAAAGTCACTCCCAGAGACACATGGTAGCTTCTCACTGTGCCTTTCTTTTTTAAAGAGGGGGCAGGGGCAGAGGGAGAGACTCTAAAGCAGGTGCCATGCCCAGCGCAGAGCCCAGGACAGAGCCCAGGGCAGAGCCAGATACCAGGACCCTGAGATCACAACCTGAGCCAAAACAAGTGTCGGCCGCTCAAGCGACTGAGCCCCCAGGCGTCCCATCTCACTGTGGTTTTCACGGGATTCCCCTGATGACTATTAACGCTGAACATCTTTTCACATTTGTTATCCCTGTTGCTTCTTTGGTGAAGTAACCGCTCTAATCTTTTGTGTTTTATAGCGTTTTCTCATTATTTAAGAATCATCACTGAATCTGCAAACCAGGCCTTTATCACATGTATCCTACAACTATGTTCCATGATTTCCATTTTCCTCCTATTTTTCAAACAGCAGATGTTGATTTTGATGAAGACTAACTTACTAATGTTTCTTTCATGATTCATGGGCTTTGGGATCCTAGGAAATCTTTGCCTTAACCAAGGAAGCAAAGATGTTCTCCTCTGATTTTTGTCTAAAATTCTTGTAGTTCTGGGTTTTACACTTAGGTCTACGACCCATCTTGAGGGACTCTTCATACCTGGTGCCAGTTACAGACCACGGTTCCTGGTCCTGCAGGCGGCTATGTGGTCCTTCCAGCACCGCTTGCTGGAAGACTACCCTTTCTCCTGGCACTCCTTCAGCACTACTGAAAGTCAGTTACTACACACCCAGGAGTTTACTTCTGGATCCTGTATCCTATTCCATGGAGCTGTGCCCGTCCTTTTGCCAACGCCACCCTGTCTCAATTACTACAGCAACACCTTTGTAGAAAAGACACTTTCCAGAACCCAACAGGGACACCAGAGGCCTGCTGATGCAGGGCACGTGTTGCCTTCGGATACATAACTGAACTGGGAAAGGAGATGTAAATTTCATCTCCTTAAACTCAGTTGTTTATTTTTGTCATTTATGGTGAACACCAAGGCGAGGAGGTGGCTGGACACAGGGTGTGTCTTTCGGTGTGTGCAAGGTCTCCTCTGGTTCTGTGCTCAGAGGGTCTGAGGGCTCTGTCCAGGTTTGGCACCGCCCTGCCTCCCGCACACGGGTCTGGACGTGCGCCACCCGGCCCCCGCGCACTCTGGCAATGCACTCGACAGCACACCCGTCCTTGTGTGACACCATGCTACCCACCCCCGTGTGGTTCCCCCAAGATTGCCTGTCTCTGCATCCCTGTGTCCCCGATGAGCAAAGCTGTCATGCACTACGTGCAGGACCCCACCGGCGCAGTCAGCGATGCGCCCTTGCACCTTGCCTTCCTCCTCCTAGAATCCCCGTCAGCAGGGATCTCAACACACCCTCCCTCAGCAAGCACACCATGCAAGCCATTTCCTGAACTCCCGAATGTTCACGTTGTCTTAGGAAGTTCAAGCTGTGCCAGTATTTCCAGCACTGCTGGGACACTTCTGCACAAAGCAGACAGCTCTCAGGGTGCCCGGGAGGCTCAGTCCGGAGAGCACACGACCCGTGATCTCAGGATCAGGAGTCTGAGCCCCATGCTGGGTGTCAAGCTTACTTCAAACAAATTAAAAACAAAACAAAACAAAACCCCAAACAGCAGACAAACAACTCTCACAGGGTCCCGGGTCACAGGTGCTACCACAAGCGCCCAGGGGCAGGGGCGACTCACAGTCAAGGCCCCCGGTGCCGCGGGCGACGCGAGGCGCTTGTTAATGGACTGGAAGGTCGCGGCGGGGACCCCCGCGATGGTGTTCACGATGACGTTTCCGCTCACGGTGCCTGCGGGGAGAGACCCGTGAGACAGGAGCGCAGGGAAAGCACGATTTCTGACAGGGGCATCTCGGGCTTCTTACCCGTTGGCAGGCTCGTCCCCGTGACAGACGTTTTAATGGCTCCCGCCTGCTGAAAACAAAAAACCGTTTGAAATGGAGTGCGAACTCTCCCCTTCACAAAACCTCCAAATGTCTCCACTTCATGAGGATCACATCCACACTCCCGCCTGGCTACGCGGCCACACGGGCCGACCCCCCACCATTCCCCGCCCCCACGCCCTGCACGGGCTCTCCCTGCCCCCACCATGCTCGCTGTGGCCTGCTCTCTGCCCACCAACTCCCATCACTCAGGCCGCAGCCCAGGGCGAGGGGGCTCCATGCAGAGTCCCTGCCTGGCCACCCACAGCGGTGTCCCTGGCGCCATGGAAATGGGCTGAGTGAGCAGCTTTCCGACTGCAGAGCCAGGCTGCCCAGGCCCCATGGCAATCCCTCTGCGGCAGACAGAACCATAAACGAGCACGGACCACGCCCACACCTGGCTGGCAGCCCCATGCATTCTCCCCATGTGACTCCAACATTCATGTCACACAGACACGGGCACACGCAGCAGAGGAGCACACAGAGCACGCTGGCAGCAGCACAGTCCGCGTGAGGTCACGAGTGTGCCTTTCGGCCCCTTCTCTGTGCATTTGTTTCACCCCTTTCTCTAACGGGCACCAAAGATTCACGCACACGCACGTGCAAGAACATGATGCACCAGCTTTGAGGGGAGGCTTGCACACCGGCATGAACAGTACCAGGTCTGCAGGCTGATGTGCCAGGGACACCTCCCAAACCACCACCAACCCGGCCAGCAAGAGCACGGAGCGGGCAGAGCGTGGGTGAGGGCGCCCCTCTGCACGCTCACGACCGCCAGGGAAAGGCGGGGCCCTCTGCTGACTCTGAGGAAGACGTGCTTGCATCTGAACAGACGGTCCTGCCCCACGTCCCCACAGGCACCCACGCCGGGGAGAGGCGCCTTCTCACCAGCACTGCGGCGCTGCCCACCGTTGTGATCGCCGGGGGCACCTTCGGCGGGGGCTGCGCGGGCTGTGCCGGGGGCTGCGCCTGGGCCTGCGGTTGGACGGCTGGCGGCCCCGCGGGCTGCGGGTTGCCCGCCGCCTGGGGTTGGGGCAGAGGTGGGGGCGGCTGCTGGGGTGGCGGGGGCTGCGNCCCACACCTTTTTCTCTTTGGCAATTCGCTCCGCTCGGAGAGATGCAACCTGAATGGGAGGCAGTGGTTTATCGTAGTTGATCCCACTGAAAGACACCAGCAGAGACAAAAAATAAACAGACACGGTCTGAGAGGGAGGAACACTCCAGAAACCCAAAGCTCTCACCTCCCAAGCTGCAAAAGCGTTCTCATAAAGCCCCTTCAAGAAGAAAAAAGCTGCCTGTGTCGTCCAAGACCACATCTCCCATTCCCTTCCGACACAGAACCTTCCAGAAAGCAGGCCTGGGCCTGGTCCACCACAGCAGCACCCAGTAGAGTGCCCGGGATTGCAGGTGCCCCGAAACGTTTGTGGGTGCACCTCATGGCGAACCACCTGCCCCCTCCCACCCAGCCCACCAAACGGACCACCTGCTCCAAGCAGGGCCCTCCCTCCATCCCTCCCCAGTGGAGTATCAGTCGTCTTGCAAGGAGTTGTCCATAGCCCTGTGTCCCTAGGTCCCACTTTGGCCTGCCAAATGTCCCTGTGTCCATGAGAACTGATATCAGGGCCCAGGCTGCCTCCCGTGGCACCAGGCTTCCCAGACGCAGAGGCTGACCAGCAAAGCCCAGGGGAAGGGACGGCCCCCTCACAGCCCAGTGCCACGAGGTCCCCACAGGCCTCCCCACCCTCTCACAGAACCCACGCTCCTGCCCCACCCCCCACCAACTACCATGACCTACTCACTTCTTTGATTCCTTACCACAGAGAGCCTAGCTTTGCTTAGACCTCATGCACATCGCTCTCTCCACCTCCAGGCCTCCCCTGCCCTGCAGGGCCCAGGCCACGCCACCCCTGTCTGGTGCTGCACGCCAGCCCTTCCCAGCGGCCATCGCTCATCCCAGCTCGTTCGGTGACTTCTTATCCATTCTCTGACCTCAACCACGTAAGTCTGCCCAGATACCCCACCACGTCTCCGCTCTCACATGAATATGCAGGCCCTCCTCCAACGCTCCCTCCATCACACTTGGCCAAGCTACACCCATGCCAGGCTCCCCTGGCCTGCCAGCTCCAGGTGGGGCCCAAGTTCTCCACCACCGAGACAGAAACCCACCTCGCGCACGGCAAGGACCCCAGCCAGGCCAGCTGGCGTCACTTCCTCCTCCTTTGTGTATGGCCTGGCCCCTGACTCCTCACGGACCCCGGCCCTTGGCTGCCACCTCGAGATCCCCAGAGGACACCCTGACTGCAGAAGGCTGAGTCCCCACCCAGCCGTGGACCCACATGCTCAGTTCTCCTCTTCCCTCGTCTCTTCACCTTCCAGTCATGTCCACCGACCCATGGGGGATCCATCCCCCCAATCTACACCAAACACAGAAACCAACCTGAGCCCCAGGACACTGCAGGCCTGCGCTCACCTCCCAGTCTCTGTCCGCCTCACCGCTGCAGGGCTTCACACTGAACCTGTTCCCACTGAGGCCCTCGGCCTCCTCAGCACCGCCGCCCCCAGCATACCTGCCCCCAGCTCGCCTGCTCCCCACCTTGGAGATGCAACCCCAGGCCCCGTCGTGCTTGTCCTGTGGCCCTGCCTTGTAACGCCTCTCCTTGGGCCCCCCACACTGCAAATCTGACATCGCCTCACATTGGGGTGACATCCAGTAGGAACACCCCCTTGTCTCCTCCCCCCAGGCCCCCCTTGGTTCCTCCAGGCTGTTCCATCCACCTTCAGGATGGATTTTCAACCTCCGTAAGATCATTCTGAGTTTGTGTCTTGCGAGTATGAAAACAAGAACACGCCCTTCTGCTCAACACCCAACCCCTGAGCCCGGCAGAGCGCTAGGCACGCAGCTTGCCAACACATGCTAGTTGTGCGAAACGCTCCGTTCATTTCATCCACAAACCCACACTAACGTCTGCTCTGTACTCCTAGATTCAGAACCCCTACAGCCACAGGCACACAGACAATACACAACTCAAGTAAAGAATGCAAAGGCCATTCGTGCTGTGAAGGAAAACACAGGGTCAGGGTGTAACTGCCGACAAGGCGGGGAAGGTGATGTGTGAGGGGGTCCTGGGCCTGAACCACGCAGATGTCCAGGAAAACTGCCCCAGGCAGGGGCGGCAGGGCACAGCTATGAAGCAGGGAGCAGCCTGTGGAGGCCAGGCCCACAGAGACAGATGGCAGCACAGGCCATGAGCCACCTCAGAGCAGCCAGGAGGGGCCATCGGCGGTCTCCACAGAGATGCGCCCCACTGGGGGCCACGCTGAGAGCAATTAAGTTGGAAGCAGGGCCCTCGGTGTACTGCAGACCCTCCCTTGGGCAACCACGTAGGCTTGAGCCAGACGAGCACCCGGGCTTCATCTGGACACGCGCTTCCCACCACCTCATCATAAAGCAAACGTCCGAAGGCACAGGGAGTGCGTGAATGCCCGCACACCCCACACTCAGCTCCCGAGTCAGCCCGCTGCACCTGCCCGCACACCCAGCGTCTCCCTGCCCATCCTCTCGTCAGTCCTCTTCTCGCTCTCACTCCGTTTCAAAGCAAGTACGTTCACTGCTATGCTGGATGTACTTTTAAAGTGGAACCAATCAAACACATGCCAGATTAGAGGCGGGCAAGACCGAGAAAGGAGAAAACCTCTCCCGTAGCCCCGTCATGTCCACCCGTGTCTCCCACAGCCTGCAGGCAGGGACAGACCCTCGTCACGGCAAGGCCATGCCCCCCACCCCGGCCCTGCCGGGACCACAGATTGCATGACTCGATGATCACACTGGGTTTAACACTCAAATGAGATCATTTCCAATAGTGGAAAATACAGAAATACCTTTCTGCCAACACGGAGGCGTGCTTGGGGTTTTTCTGGAAGGGATTCATGCCAAGCCTGCGGCACAGAAAAGGAGACAATGGTTACCAAACAAGAAAAGAGCTGCCAAAGAAGGCAGCGTGACCAACACACGGTGCAAGCCGGCATCCCAGCACCAGCTCGTCGCGGGGCAGGGGTGGTAAGGACGCAGGAAGCATACAGAGGCTTGATGGGGGGGCTTCTCTTGCCGGCCGTCATCTTCATCAGGTCAAAGTGGCTCGTGTACAGCTGCGTGTGCGTGGCGTTCTCGTCCTGGGCGTACATCTGGCCTGTGCGTAGGGGCCGGTTGTTCTTACTCTGAGACAAAAGCCACGGCACCACGTCAGTCAGATGGTGGCCGGTCTGGAGGCCTGACCTCAAACCTCCCAGTCCAAACCCAGTTCCTTCTTCCCGAGGCTCAACACCACCTCCACCCACCGCCTGCAAACACTGTTCCTCTCCACACGTCACCTTGCACGTCACCCCGAGCAGGAGGACTCCCTGCCTCTGCAGGGAAAGACGACTGCTGAGCAAAGTGCCCGAGGTCACACAGCAAGTGAGGCAGAGCCAGCGCACCTCCGTTGGTGACAGACCCCGGAGGGAGCAGAGGCTGTCCTCCCGCAGGCTCCGCCCACGGTGCACAGGGAAGGGGAGAGGCGCTGGGTGGTGCGCGAGTCTGCTCTCAGGGGTCTTCAGGGCAATCCTTGCGCCTGGTAATCTCTCCAGCATAAATCCTACAGTTAAGCCAAGCACCTGCTTGCTCCCAAGACAACTCAGCGTCCCACAGAACTTCAGAGCAACCCCTCGTGCCAGAGAGAAAACTCCAGTCTCGGGACGCAGTATGTGTAAAGCCAGCGTGCCTGTTAGCAACCAAGTCACGGCTGGGCCGCAGGGCTTCCCTAGGACCCTCCCCTGCATCTCCAGGCTCTGACTGCCCTAGAACTGGGAGTCAGACACAGCGTGCAGGATGGAGACTGCCACGCACAGTAAGAACCACACAAGGGAGGCCGTGCATATGCACCTTCCTACGTCATTTGTGCTAAGTGAAGGCTTTGTATCAAGGAGAGCCACGTCAGAGGAAACTCAAAACAAGACCAGAGACCAGCCAAGGAGGGTTCTGAACAGGGGACCGCGTCTGTGACCACCCCCGTGTCACAGAAAAGTGAAGGAAAAAAGGCAGAGCAAGAGTAAGATCAGGTAAGTCACACGAACAGCCAACAGTGAGCCCAGGTCATGGCAGGCGGGAGAGGCTCCTGCCCTGTCCCACCCCACATGCTGCCACCAGCACATGTCTGCGAACACCAACCTCCCGGCTGGTTCTGACCCCATCACGTGGCCTTCTGCACGGCTGCCTGCCCATTTATCCACGTCACCTGCAAATCTAACACATGCATTTTTGCCTTTCTCTCTAGATTAGCTTCTCACAGGAGCTGTAACGGAAGACAGAGCTTCACCTCCATGTCTTCCCACATTAACATTACAGCTGTCGCTACATGTGCTTCCAACACACGACAGACCAAACACAAGACTCCACGAAGCTTTGTTGATCAAGGTGCCACAAACGGTACTGGGAGACTTGCTTTTCTCGTTCTTAAACAAAAAGCTAATAAATGCCTCAAGAGAAGCGCTTTCAGGAACATGAGAACAGAGGCGATGGCAGCAGCGTGATCTTCATGCCGCATCTGCCCCGCACCGTCTGTCACACGCAGCGGGCTCCATGGGACCCTTGTCAATGCCATCAGCCTACCGCACGCGCACCCCTTCTGTGCACAGGCCTGGGACGTTCTCCAGAGCGCAGACAGATGGGCGAGTGGCAAGAAGGGGAAACAGTGAAGGTAGCAGATGGAGAAACAGAAAGAGACCCTCTCGGCTCGAGAGGAACAAGAGGCACGCAAGTGGAAACCACAAGACAGCTGGCTCTCAGGGGGCCAGGCTGCCGCCACTGCGGGCTTCCTGGGAAAGACACCGAGTACCCAGCCTCTGTGCCCTTGGCCTGTGCAACACACACGGTCCACGGGGACCAGCGTCTAGAGCTGGTCCCACCACCGCGGCAGCCGATGGGACTGGTGGGAGCCCAGAGCAACGGCACAGGAGGCAACGACAGGCTTCTCTTCAAATAAGCCAACAGAGCCTAACAAAGGCACTTCCGTACACCTGATGCCTTTTTAAACAAAAAAAAAAAGAAAAAGGGAAAGAAACGAAGATAGGACCAGCTCTCGGGTGGCACGGGAGCCTCCAGACAGCACCTGGAATTTTCTAGGCACGTCGGGCAAGCTCTCAGGCCCAGGGCCACTGCGGGCACTGCTTGCAGCTGGGGCAGGTGTGCGCAGCACACGCCAGGCGCAGCACGGGCCTCTTGCCTCGCCAGCCTCCACTGAGCCCCAGGGCTGGAGTTCTGCGGTCACGCGAGTACAAGGGTCTGCCCTCACCTTCCCCTCCTCCCTCGGAATGAGCACATTCTCGTAGCGGCTCCGGCACTGCTTGGAAGAGCGGTAGATACGGCTGCAGGAGTTGACGACGTCACTGACGAGGTCCCAGTTGGGCGTGTGGGCCGGGGACACGATGGTGAGGTTTAGGGGCAGTTCCAGCAGCTGCTTCACGGCCTGCAGGACCGGGTTGCAGGTACACAGGTCAGCGAGCTGTGGCCGCGGGACGTGCACGGGAGGGGCCGGGTGCGGACTGCGGGCCGCGCTCACCTGCAGCAGCGCCCAGTCCTCGCTGATGAGCCACTCAGGGTTGTCCGGGCCCGACTCAGCCGCTGGTTTGGCAAAAGCTGGCAGGGGCTTGGCAAACTGCGCCTGCTGCTTCAGCAGGATGTTCTTCTTCTGCTCCTTCCCTTCCCGTCTCATCTTCAACACGCCGGGCGTCGCACGGTCAAACAGCGAGCGAGGGGGGACGACCGGCTCCCCGTGGCGCTGCTTCTTCTTCCTGCCTGCGCCTGGACAGAGAGCCTTTCTCGGCGAGGCAGTCAACGAGAAGACTGCCTTCGCGAGCGAGGAGACGGGAACAAGAAGGACCGCTGGGGAGGCCCAGCACGAAGGAGCCTCAGTGGAGACAAATCTACTCTCTTGCTTTTACACCAAGCGGACTGTAAACATAAAGCTGCCGCCCCGCCCACGAGCACAAAGCAACCGGACACGCACGCCTGGCCGCGGGGTGCGCACCTGAGGGGTCCGTGCGGTGCCGCCTGCGCTCCTTCCTCACGTACACGGGAGGCAGCTTGGACTCTGGGATGGGCGTGCTTTCGTACGTGAGACACAGGACTGGGTCCACGTAGATGTCGTTGTCATCCTGGGGGGGTGTGGGCGGCGTCCAGAGCTGCGCAGAGGAGAGCCGTGAGCTGCACAACTCCAGGAAGGCGACCCCCCCCCCCACACGCGGGAGACGGGCACTCACCGGCATGACTTCCATGTGCCCGTCGGCACCTTCACAGACGTACTCCTACAGGAGAGGGGCAGCGTTTCAGTTTGATAGTCTCCGAGGCACGCTGCGGGCCAACTACCTACCTGCTTAGTAGGTCTTCAAAGTACCTACGACACGATTTAACCACATTCGGGGAAAGCCCAAGTGTAACCAGAAATCTGCGACTGAGGGTCAAGCATCACACATCGGCCGTCGGACACAGAGAAGGGCTTCGTCTCACGGAAACGCGCCAGACCCTGAGTCCCACATACCGCGTTGTAGGCGTCCTCCCTCGTGTAGGTGAGCAGCTGCTCCTGTTCCTGGTCCTGCAGTGCCCGCGCCTCCCTCTCCCGCAGTGCCCTTGCGTTCTGGGCCTCCCACGCCCTCACGGCCGTCAGCACGGCATCCTGGCAGGCAGACCACAGAGAGGGGCCCTGAGACTCAGCCGCGGCAGGCCCCACGACCCGGCTCGCGCCTGGCTCGTGCCATTACGAGCCGAGCCCGTCCCAGCTAAGGGTCCACGTGCTTTGGACCCCTTCCCGCCCCCAACACATAATCCTCCGTCAAGCACTGAGCTGCTCCCAGCGAGAGTTGTTCCCTGGGGTTTTCCCAGACTTGATTTTTAATCTGTTTCTACACGGGTGGGTTTGGTTTTCATTCCTTTAATTCCACGCAAGACACATTTACTTCAGGCCATTTGACTCTGAAGGCTGAGCCCGCCCTTACCTCGCTGTTCCCCTCCTTCTCTGGGCCAGTCGGTGTGTGGAACAATTCCAGATAATTCAGAGCATATTTCTCAATAGGTGTAAGCTGTTTCAAAAATCATTGTTTGAACAGGGTTAACAGCAAGTTAACAAAGGTTAAGGCCCTCGTACGACCCCCACCAATGCTTGCATCGAGACAGTGACTGTTCTTACTCAAAGCGACCAAGGAAAATTTCACAGAAGGGTCAATGTTTAAAACACCAAGGTGTACGGAAAGGAGTTACGTGGAAGTAGAAACGAGAAACCACCCAAACCTGCTCCATGAAGCCCGCTAACTCCTCCAGCTGCGACGGCTCTTCGCTCCAGCCTGGGCTGTCGGAGCCGGACGACCCCGGCACGGCTTCCTCCTCGGGTTTCTGGGCATCTTCCTCCAGATACTCGATGCTCTTGAGGGCCTAAAAAAATTACACGTTTATATTACTTTCACATGGTTTTAAATTACGGGGTTTTGGAAAGGAGCCACCCTACATAACACCAACGAGACAGATCTCCACCGCTCGTGGAGCCTGCCAGCGCTAACGCACTCTCGCTCAGGCCCCACTCACGCCTGGAGAAGGAAGCACTGGGGGAGGCAGGGGATGAGTGGGAGAGGCTCACGGCGACACTGGACAGCAAGCCCCAGGGAAGAGCTGCCACACCATGAAGCCCCGACCCCGAGCAAGAGCACGACGGGGCACCTCGTTCAACCTCACGCCCGACACACATCGTGACCACGGCTCTGACAGACGGGAACGATTTTTCTCGGTGCACGAGACACGGGCCGCTGTCTACATGCACAGGAGACACCCAGTGTCACGGCCGCCAAAACCAAGCCTGCGGAGAACAGGTGTGTAGGACGGTCAGCGCCAGCACACATCAACAGCATCCGAAAGGAAGGCACTGCCTTTCCCCAGCCAGGAGCTCAGGCCTGGCGGGCGCAGGTGGGCTTGGGGGCGCACACTCGCACATCGGGCGCGACCCAACGACCTCTGCTTACCAGGTGTCCGTTAGGAGACGCACAACCTCTTTTCTTGGTGATTTAGCAAAATCTGCAGTTTATAATGTAACCTGACCTCACACCGCACACAGACCACACGTCTAAGTACAAAGAATAAACACTGAAACACCCAGAGGAAGACAAGGGAGGACGTCCCGACAAGCCGTGGTCAGGAGCAGGTCTCTAAGCAGCACACAAGTGCAGCAACCATGATAAAGACGGGCCGCTGGGTGGCTTCAGACCGCAGAGTCCCTGCTCACTGACAGCACTCCACAAGGCAGACCGCAGAATGCAGGAAGGGTACTCTACACGTACCGTCCAGAACAGAAAGAACACCAACAAACCACCGAGGAGAAGAAACAGCCCAGTTAACCAAAAAAAGGGGGAAAGCTGTGAGCGAACACCTCAAAAGAAAGTACCTGCTGCCAGGGACCGCGCAGAGGCTCACAACTTCACGGGCCAACAGCAAGAGGCAAATCCAGGCAGAGACACGGCCCGCACCCGCCAGCACAGTGCTGGGAACCACACGCCTCGCCTCGCCTCCACTCCTACGCGGCTGACCAAAGGCAGATCGGCTTGGCCAGCTGGGAAAACTGCTGGGCAGCTGCTGTGGGTCACACCCACGCTCACCGAGGACCTGGGGGCCCCACCCCAAGGTGCACTACCCAAGTTAGCAGAGAGGCATGCGTGCGTCTGCCAAGAGACGTAGAAAACGTTCCCAGACGCAGGGCTCAAAACACAGACGGCGGGCCAGAGAAAAGCATCACGGCCCACGGAGCCACGAGAACGACCGCGACCCCTGACCAGAAGCCACGCCCGCACGGGCAGTCGGAGACAGAAAAGCAGCCCTCGGGGAACGGGAGTGGTGAGGGGAGCAGGCTATTTCTGGGAGCTTCCCCCAAAGCGCCCTCTCAAGCTGATTCTCTGTGATGCGCCTACTTCTCAGGAGGTTCCCGTGCTTCAACAGAACTTTCACCGAAAGCCACTGCCCTGCACAAATCCTCTGAAGAGCATCACCCCTGCTGGAGACGTCCCAGGCCACGCGGGCATCTGGGAAGTCATCCTGGTACCGTGGCTCGCTGCGTGGCTGCTCTGGACGCATCCCTGCCGCTGACCTCTGCTCCGGCCCCCACAATCCAGACTCAGCACAGAGCCAGCAGACGTCTTTAAGAACATGGCCAGGCCCCACCACCCGCGCCCCTCATCCCCTGCTGACCCCCTGCTGCCCATACTGTCCCTCTGCCCACACCGCCCCTCCCTGGACGTCACCCACCATCTGCGGGGCTCTCAGCACTGCCCATCGCCTCAGCAGGGAGAGTCCCTGTTCTACTCATCTGCTGGTTTACAGTCTCTCCTCTTATTGGAATGCAAGCTTGGGGGGGGGGACGGGGGGATGATACACTATGTCTTTTATTCAACGCTAGGTCCCTACTGCCTAGAACATGCCTGACGTACGGCAGAACATTCAGCAAATAGACTTCGACAGCACCTGTATGCTGAGCTAGTCTGCTGCTCCGTGCAGTACGCACGTGTCCCCAAGACAACCGCACACAGAACACCACGTTCCTCACACACACACCCTCCTGCCTCTCGGTTCTCTCCCGGGACACGTACGAGACTTTCAACGGAGACATCGTTATTTCTGGGAGAGAATCTACTTTTTCTTTTTTTTTTAAAGATTTTATTTATTTATTTGACAGAGATAGAGACAGCCAGCGAGAGAGGGAATACAAGCAGGGGGAGTGGGAGAGGAAGAAGCAGGCTCATAGCGGAGGAGCCTGATGTGGGGCTTGATCCCAGAACGCCGGGATCACGCCCTGAGCCGAAGGCAGACGCTTAACCGTTGTGCCACCCAGGTGCCCCTCGACTTTTTCTTTTTAACCTCATGCACATTACACCTGTTTTTAAAAGAACGGGGTCAATCTAGGTGTCCCTCCAGATGCAGAAGGAGCCATACGGTGTCTCTATGTGGGGGTCATCGTACGTGGGAAACTCCAGGAAGGAGGCAGGAGGAACTGCATCAAGTGGTCATCACTGAGCAGGGAGGGAGGGTCTGGTGTGGGACACTTGTGTCTCATCAATTCTCGAAGGTTTTACCACATACGTTTATTACTTCTCAACCAAACTGGAACTGTTAAAACAGCCAAGGCTGCGGCAAGTCCTCCTCACCAAGGGTGCGAGGACGCAGACGGGGGTGGAGAGGTGCCACAGGTGAGCCAGTGCAGCCTTCTACCACGGGCAAGGGCACGGGAAGAGGCCCAGGATACAGGGATCCCTCCAAGGCCAAGAGCCTGGAAACCGACACCCAGGAAGGAGGGGATGAACCCCCCCCCCCCCCCCCCGGGGGGGGGGGAAGGGGAGTCCTGGGGGGAGCTACAGCCAGGCTACTCCACGAGGCAGGGCAGGAGGGGACATGGCCCCAACAGCGCGTCCACGGTGTGTCTATACAGCAGCACTACCCAAAAGCAGCAGCACACAAACCACGTGTGTAATCTAACATTTCTTGCTCACGTGTTAAACGTGTAAAAGGCAGGATTTTATTTAACCCAATATACCCAAATATCATTTCAACAAGTAACCAACATAAGAAGACATTAATGAGATCGTTTATGTTCTCCTTTGTACCGTCCTCAGAATCGGGTATGCGCCACACACTCGCACACAGGGCTCCTCCCAGACAGGAGCTGAAACAGCAGGCCGTGGGGACGGGCAGGGCAGGGCAGACAAAGTAGGTCAGACAGGACAGGCAAGGCGCTCCACACTGCCAGCTGCCAGCTACGGCTCAGGGGAGGCAGTGTGGCTTGGGAAGAGCCGACGAGGACACGGATGGCTGCTGAGCTGGGCAGCAGGTGTCTGAGGCCCCCAGACTCTCCACTGCTTTTTACCCGCTTTTCCAGACGAAAATGCCCATAAGAGAAAGCAAGCAGGCAGGAGGGGTGTGGTAAGGCTGAGCGATGGGGGCCTATACAACGGACAGGGCACTCAGGGCCTACAGCAGGTGCGGCAAATCCTCTGTGACCTCCAGGGGAGACATCTGTCCTCACCTCAATGAAAGGTCTTGCAATTTTGGGTGCGATGATTTCTGTGGCAGAAGGCTCCTGAGAAAGGACCACAAACTCCTCAGCCTTCACTGGGAAGCCGGCATCGTCGGTGGGAGAGCACACCTCAAACAGTTCCTGGATGGTCCGCTGCACACGAAACACGCATTATTGTCCAGCCAGAAATGGGTCAGAGCCTCACCTGAGCATCAGACCGCATCACCAGGGAAACTGCCCGGCAATTCCTCATCCACACGTGTTAAGCTGCATTGCCCGCCCCCACCCTCACCATGCAGCGACCACGAGGACTGCACGCCAGTGATGGGTACCTGTGTCAGGAAGGCCATGGAGTAGTCGTTGCCCTGAGCGGCTACTTCCCGGATCAAGTCTTTGGTTCCATTTTTCAACAGCTTCTCTTCAATGGAGTTACCACTGACAAGCCTATGAAACAGACACGCGTACAATGACAGCTGGGCCCCCGGAAGCACAATGCCACGAGCAGTTGGGGTGTGGGGGTTCTGCTGGCACAGCACCCTGGATGCTTGCGCAGGAGCCGCGAAGCTCTGCGTGTGCTCGGGGCATCCCTATGTGGTGGTCAGGGTCACCTCTCCCGCCCCAGCTCTAGCCACCCCCACCTCCCCTGCCACATCTAGAAATGTCCAGGAGGACCTCCCCAGGAGGACCGCATCTGGAGCACCTGCCGTCCCCAGTGTGGACAGCCTGGCACGCACACTTATACGACACACCCCTCATCCTCATACAGTCGGTGACGCACAATACGGGGCAGCACCTGCTTCACCGCACGCATGTCTGCATTTTGCATTCTCACCTAGTGGTGTGCTGCAGAGAGCCCCCCAGCCCCACGCCCAAATGGTTCCAGTGGCTGCTTGATGCCCGGGGTATGGCTGTAACCCAAGCACGGGCATTCTCCGGTTCCCAATGCGTGCTGTGTGAACGAGCTACAGTAACCAGTGATGCCATGGGCTGGGCTCCCTGGAGGGAAATGCTGGGGACAAAGGGCGCACACCATCTCCATTTCAGCAGACCTTGTTTACCTGATGTGCCCCAACCCCACGCGCCCAGTCAGGGGCAGGCGCTCTCTCGGCCAGCACCGCCAGCAGCTGTGCCCACTGCTGTCCCGTCCAGGTGGCGTAACAAAGGCCATCCCACAGAGAGCCACCTACCCTCCGGAAGCCGAGTCTGGGTGTCCCGGCACATGTGTGGGCATCTGGAATGGCCTGTTCAGGTGCTCGGGTAACTCCCCCCTTTCTTGAAGAAGGGCTCACTCATCTTTCTTCTCAACTCCCATAAGAGCTATCTAAGCCTCTGTCTGTTGTGAGGATTGCAAATAATTGTCCCAATCTATTATTTGCCCATTAGAGCTTTATTTATGGAATCTTTTGGCAAACCAAAACTTAACTTCTCATTTCAGTGCAGTCAGATATCTCTGCCTTTCCTTCCCTTCAAGCTTTCTGTTTGGCTTAAGGGACCCCTTCAAGCCACAGGAATTATCTCGTCAATACTACGCTAAGCCTGCTGCTTTGTCTCTACGCCTGCGTACCTGACCCGGGAGCTGGCACTCTGGCCATAAAGCGGGCACAGCGCTCCAACCCCAGCTCTTCCTCACAGTCCGCAGGGTCAGCAACACGCGCGAAACGACCGGCACTCCAACGAAGCTGGAACCCCACCCCCCGGCTCACAGCCGCGCTGTTCACTGCTCCCCTGACGACGTGCCTTCCCCCACGCCTCTCTGCTGCAACCCTTGTCAGCATTTCCACTGGCTCTTATCAGCTACCCTTCACTCCAAATACACTTTAAAAACCAGGAGGGCACGTATTGCATGGTGCGCTGGGTGTTATACGCAAGTAAGGAATCATGGAACTTTACATCAAAAACTTGGGATATACTGTGTGGTGACTAACAAAATAAAAAATTATTATAAAAAAAATTAAAAGAACAGACTCAAATTAAAAAATAATAATAAAAAATAAAAACCACTTTATCCAGGGACGCCTGAGTGGCTCAGTCGGTTGAGCATCTGCCTTCAGGTCGGGTCACCATCCCGGGGTCCTGGAACCAAGCCCCGCGTCAGGCTCCATGCTCAGCGGGGAGCCTGCTTCTCCCTCTGCCCCTTCTCCCACTCACGCGTGCACTCTCTTTCTCTCCCTCTCAAATAAATATTTAAAAATAAATAAAACCCACTTTATTCAATCACGGGTGCACACGCACGCACGTACGCAAACACCCACAATGACGGCTTTCCTTAAAACCGTTCTATGTGTTAACGTCACTTTGAGGAAAGCACGTTTCACACACCAGGTCTTCCTGTCCCGGAACACAGCTCAGTCTCCAACTGACCTCTCACCACATTTGGCACAATTTTATTCTTGTTTCCTACACATCCTGCACCTTTACTGCCAAGACTGTCCTGATTCGTGGATTATAATTACTGAGAACAGAACAGCTTTCCCATTTCCGGCTAGTAACTGCTAAAGGGTCAACGATTTCAGTAACTGCTAAAAGGATCACTCAGGAAAACGCTGCTCACACAACATACACGGCACAGCAGACGAGCTGACCAGCAGGGAGACACACTCATGATGAGCCATTGAAAGAAAAGGGGATTGGGGCGCCTGGGTGGCACAGCGGTTGGGCGTCTGCCTTCGGCTCAGGGCGTGATCCCGGCGTTGTGGGATCGAGCCCCATGTCAGGCTCCTCTGCTATGAGCCTGCTTCTTCCTCTCCCACTCCCCCTGCTTGTGTTCCCTCTCTCGCTGGCTGTCTCTATCTCTGTCAAATAACTAAATAAAATCTTTAAAAAAAAAAAAAAAAAAAAGAAAGAAAGAAAAGGGGATTAACAAGCAACACTATCGGCATGAGCCGTCCAAACGATGAGAAAGATGCCTGGAAAGATGTACAGCAAAATGTCACTAATTTCTATCTCTGAGGGATACTTCTCCGCGAACGTCAGAAACGTAGTAATGCAGCTACTTAAACTCGGCCTTTGGAGGCAGGACTCTGCCTCGGTGGAAGAAGTGAGCAGTCACACGCACAGGCCGGGGCCTCGCACACAGTGCCCGCCGCGCTCCCAGCCACTGGCACCACACACGCGCCGGAACACGGGCAGGGCCGTCGAGTGCTAGCGCGTACCGGAGACCTGCTGTTACTACTACCGTACTACATGCTTCTGCAAGGTCAGAAGTACAGCGGAGAGCCTTCTCCACTTTCCTCGGTTACGTGCAGGGCCCGTGACAAGAGTGCGGGGAGGCGGTACACACAGATCTGAATTCTTCCAGTTGTCATTTTACCGACGGAGAACTCACATCGGACAGTGAGTGAAACACTGAAATATAAACTGCCCTTCTGAGGGCCAGGTGCTCAAGAGGAAGCATAACAGATACGCACTGAAGGTGCAGCAAGTTGTGTCTAAGTGACGTTAATTCCATTGTGGTTTCAAGCAAACTAATCATAAACTGAGCAAATGCTGGGCCTAAAGAAAGAACAGATAGAACAGCGAGAACAGAAATCTGCCTCAGAAAAAATGAACGATGCAGCAGAAACTTCTGGAACAAGTTACAGGGTATACCTGACTCCATGGGGTGCTTCTGCTCCAGCACCTCCTGCACCCAGGCCTCCCTGGACTCCCTGTTGTGCCCGCCACCCTCACCTGTAAATGTGGACGTCCTTGCGCCTCCCGATCCGCTCGCACCACTCCTGGGCCTTGGCGTCCATCACAGGGTTCAGGTCGTTGTCGTAGAACACCACCGCGTCGGCCTCCACCAGGCTCACGCCCGTGGCTCGGCTGTGGGTCGATAGGATGGCGCAGAAAATCCTCCTGTCTCTGTTGAAACTCCTCATCAGTTCCTGAGATGAAGTAAAGCCCTCGGGTCAGCTCCTCTGGTAAACGGTGGGGTGGCTGGGACGCTTTCTGACGCCTCCTAGCCAGGAACAAACGTCTGGCCGTCCTGGCTCTGCATGCATGCATCCACGCCATCTCTTGCTTACTGACCACAGACACCCCCACACACTCTACACAGACCAGGCCTCACCGACAAAAGGAAAACGTCAGACTCCACCCGACACGGACTGTCAGCTCAACCCGTAGGCCCCAGGAGAACACAGAGTCTTCCTGGGGAGGGACGTGTGCTCGGTCCTGTACCCTCAGGCAATGCCGGGGCACTTCACAGCAAAAGGCCCGGGAGTAAGGCTGAGGGAAGCAGGGAAATACGCCGGACAGAGGCTCAGCCTCCTTGGGGGCTGCTCTCTACAGTGACCTCAGCACCAGACCAGACCGTCACAGGGACGGCTCTTCTTCCCAGAGTCCACGTGTGATCTGTTACGTCACTACCAAAAAAACTTGTTAACCCCGTGCTGCATCTCCTTCCAGGCCCTTCTCAGTGTGTGTGCATGCAGGTGAAAAGTCCCATGTGTGCGGGATCACATGGTCTGGCAGCCTGCTTCCGGCGGAAGCACTCTGCTGTGCTAGTAAATCCCATTCTGAATGCTCTGATGGCCACCTTGCAGTCCAGCCCACGAACACTCGGGATGGTGCCACCCAGCAGCACGGCACACGCACGACCTACTGACCCGTTCAGCTGCTGGACGTGTGCGTCGGTCCAGGGAGGAGCAGTGGGAGCACTGAGCCCTCCACGCAGAATCACTTGGGCCGGTGCACACCCCACCCTGTGAACCTGTCTCCTAGAGAGCCGTCTGGCTTTGCGCCTGCCGCGAGCGCACGATTGCTGCGCTGATCCAAGCACCACAGCCTTAGCCCGTCTGGCAAGTGACCGAGGGGTGCGCCGCGTGAAGCTGCATTTCTCGCGGGGTGCCTCATGGGAGCCGTGCCCACGTTCTCACCCCCCTGCCGCGTCTGCAGGCCACCATGCACCAGGGACCGCGCACGCCCCAGTAACAGGACACGTGAACTGCCGGCCTGCTGGAGCCCCAGGACGTGAAGCAGACTCCCCGTGCTCGGAAGGGCCAAACACAGCCCCGCGCACACAGCTCTGAGAACCCAGGGCACGGAATGCAGATTCAGGTGGACAGCGCTGCGCCGCCAACCGGAACCAAGGAAACGCCTTCCTCCTTACCTGCCGTTGCTCGCTGTTGGCATTTTCATCGATCCTGATGTAGGTGAGATAATGGAAGTTCAAGAACATTTCTAAAATGTCCAGCATGAGAACCATCTGTGACAAGATCAGCACTCGACGTCCTTCAGATTTCAACTTCTGAAGTAAGATAGCTAAAGCTTCGAGCTTTCCTACGGAACGAACGACATCGAGTCCCTCGCAACCCAAGGCAAGGAAGACCGACCTCAAAGCCAGTGCAGACAGGTGCCCCCGTCGTACCTGAGTCGAACTGGACCAGTCTGAGCTCAGGAAACCGGAGCGAGCGCAGGGCCGTCATCCGCTGCAGCTGCTGCGCATAGGGCGCCATGTGCTCTCTCAGGCGGTGCCTCAGGAGCCTCATCCTGTGGCTGTAGAGGGACGGCGGCCTCGCCACCCACAAGGACGGGGGTGCAGCCACCACCGGGGGGATCACACACACCACCCTGAGGAGCAGAAAGCGCCCACGTCACACGCGCTGCCCACGGCATCTCCACCAGCAGCTCCTCTGTCTCAGGAAGCAAAGGGTCAAGAAGGAAGTGGGCAGAACCTAATGGTGGAGTGGCCAGAAAAGCCCTGGTGCCTAATTACAGTCACCACAGGGGTGACACGCTGCCGGCCCACGCCATCCGTCACAGCAACCGTGGGAGTGGGCCAACGACGCCCACCCAGGTGCAAACGAGCAGCGCAGGGCACCCCCCAGAGACTGCAGCAAAGGGCACAGAGATGGCTCATTCCCTATGAAGCTCGTGTGTTCTGATGGGAATCTGGAGGTGCAGGTGCTGTGTCTCCAGGACGGTCTGGGGGGAGAACATGAACCCCAGAGCTGGTATAGCCACTGTGCCAGGAGGAGGGAAGCCAGACTTAGCAGGAAGAGGCCCTGCCGAGAGCAGCACCATGACGACACGGATGGGCCATTACAACATGTGACACGCCCTCCTGACCTCCGGGTGTCACCCACACCAGGACAGCCTCACTCTGGAGGTCGGCTCAAGCTGCGTTTCCCTGACTTACTACGAAATACATGCAAATGAAAAGACCACGTGTCCCCAGAACACTGGCGGACAAAATCAAAGCTCTAAATAAATGGATAGGAATTCCACGTTCACCGATCTGAAACGTCCACATGGCCAACATGTCCGTTCTTCCCAGCCTGACCTAAAGATTCGGTGTAATCCTAATCCAAACCTCAGCCAGTTAACTCTGTAGATCACCGACACACTGAACCCAAGGCGAACAGGGAAAAGCCACAGACCGGAAGGGCCACACAGTACCGAGCGAGAATACAGCTGGAGGAGGGCACTGCCCAGCAGCAGGTCTCCCTGTAAAGGCACAGGGATCGAGACAACACGGTGCTGGTGAGGGAACAGGCCAACAGACACGACGGAGGGCCCAGAGAGAGGCCCAATGCAGTCACCTCAGCTCTCCCACCAGAGCGAAGACCATCTGTCAACCCACGGTGCTGGAACAAGTGGACACCCACACACAAACACGCAAGCGTGAAAGACTCAGCCAGACACCCTGGCTTCCTAATGGCGGCACACGATAAACCCCATTCCCGCCAACAAAGAAACCCCAAATAACCACCAACCAACATAAATCTGATCAAACCTCTGAATCCAACAATTTACAGACAATACAGGGAACAAAGCAACAGGTCAGATTATACACCTTGAGGCACCAATTCAGCAAATCCAGATTGTGGGAAATTCTACTGGGAAAACCACCAGGCTTCCTCAACAAATAAACTACAGGGGTAAAAAAAAAAAAAAAAGGCGAGCTAGAAGCAAAACCTACACGTTAGGGGCGACACAACCTGTGTCAGCCGCCCGCTATGTGTCCACGTGACTGTGACTCTGATTTGAACCATAAAAATATTTATGACAGGGGCGCCTGGGGGGCTCAGTCGTTAAGCGTCTGCCTTCGGCTCAGGGCCTGATCCCAGAGTCCTGGGATCGAGCCCCGCATCGGGCTCCCTGCTCTGCTGGGAGCCTGCTTCTTCCTCTGCCACTCCCCCTGCTTGGGTTCCCTCTCTCCCTGGCTGTCAAATAAATAAATAAATAAAATCTTAAAAAATATATATATATATATACACACATATATACACGAGAAAACCAAAACCGTGCATGCAGAATAGACTCTCAAGCTATCAGAAACTGTTCTTTGTTTAGGTGTGATGATGCTACGGTGACTGTGTCTCTTTCAGAGCACAGCGAAATCTTATACAGGAGCTCGTGTTTGTCTGGAACTTGTTGCAGAATAGTCTGTGGTTCGGGGCAGTAAACAGGTGAAACGAGACTGGTCGGGAGCCAGTAAGTGTTGACGGCGGGCTGGGGGTACACTGGGTTCACGGCATCATTCTGCTTGTACACATTTGAAGATTTTCCAAGATACGAGATTCTTTAAATGGGGGACAAAAATGAATCTAGACACAGACCCAGTCCCTTCACAAACATCGACTCAGAATGGATTGCAGATCTAAAGTGAAATGCAGGGGCGCCTGGGTGGCACAGCGGTTAAGCGTCTGCCCTCGGCTCAGGGCGTGATCCCGGCGTTATGGGATCGAGCCCCACATCAGGCTCCTCTGCTATGAGCCTGCTTCTTCCTCTCCCACTCCCCCTGCTTGTGTTCCCTCTCTCGCTGGCTGTCTCTATCTCTGNATAAATAAATAAAATCTTTAAAAAAAAAAAAAAAAGTGAAATGCAGACAAGAGACCCCTGGAAGAGGACGCAGGGCAAGCCTGGGTGACCAGGGGGTGGCGATGACTTTCCAGGCCCAACCCCAAGGCACAGCCCATGAGAGGACGGACAGCTGGACTTCACTAACCCTAAACACTTCCTCCCTGTGAAAGTCAATGTCATGAGGAGACAAGCCACAGATGAAGAGAAAGTGTGAAAGATGCCTCTGATAAAGGACTGTCATCCAAAACACACAAAGAACTCTTAAAACCCAACAACGAGAAAACAACCCGTTTACAAAACGGGCCAAAGACTTTAACAGACACCTCTCCAAAGAAGAGATGCACGTGGCAAAAAGGTACGAAAACAGGCTCCGCATGGTGTGTCCTCAGGGAAGTGCAGATGACAACAGCCATGAGACACCACTGCACACCTGTCAGTGAGGTCAGAACCCACCGCGCAGACCACAGAAGCATGACAAGGACGAGGGGCCACAGGGGCTCTCGCTAGCTGCTGCTGGGAATGCAGAACAGGCAACCACTCGGCTAGCTGGCTTGACCTTTCCTTACAAAGTGAAACACGCTCCCACCAGATGATCGGACGATCATGTTTCTGGTTTTTATTCAAATGAACTGAAATTTATGTTCACAAAAAAACCTGCATGTGGACGTTCCCGGCAGCTTCATCTGTGACTGCCAAAACTTGGAAGCAACCAAGATGTTCTTCAGTAGGCCCATCCAGACAGGGGAGTCTCAATGAGAGCTGAAGAGAAGTGGCTGTGAAGCCACGAGAAGCTGTGGAGGAGCCTTCACCATGTCCCGCTACGAGAAAGCAGCCCAGCTGAAGAGTCCGCACCCTGTACGATTCTGGAAAAGGCACAGCTACAGAGATAGTAAAGAGGTCGCTGGTTGCCAGGGTTTCATGGGGAGGGGCAACCAGGCGGAGCACGGGGGCTTCAGGGCAGCGGGAGGACTCTGCGTGCTGATGTGGTGGACGCGAGCCAGGCCACAGGAGCACTGCCGGGTCCCCCCTGTAAACACAGAGTGACCATGAGACACACTCGGCCACGTGCACAGAGCAGAGGAGGGAAAGACGACCCATCCTCAGGCTGGACCTGACCTGCGCTCAAAGCAGGGAATGGAGTGCAAACAGGGTTGACGCTCTAGGTGGGGCAGAGAGGAAGCAAAGATGCATGGTGGGGGGGGGCGGGGGGATCTCAGCTGGCCCCGGGCCCGACAGCATCTGCATTCTCGTTTTCTCTTCTAAAGCTTGTTTCTGAGTTTAACTCTTAAATACACACTTCTCATCATGGAACATTAACTTTTTCATTGGTTTTTAAAAAAAATGTTACTTTAAAAGAACAAAATGGAGAAACTCATCAACCACACAGCAGTCTGTTCCGTGCACCCAGAATGCACACGGCTGCTGTGGCCCTGCACCCAGGCCAGCCAACATTCACCCAAGCACTGCCCTGGTGACACGCCCAGTGTCCAAGGGAAAAGAAAGCCAGACGAGGACACACAGACCTCCTGGAGGGTGGAGAGACCGGCTGGTGCCAAAGCCGGAGACCGGGGAATTGATTCAAGACGGACAAGTTAGAAGAGCTCGCGGAGAAACTGACAGGAACAGACTTCCACGACGGGCTGGCGCCGGAGGCCCGCGGGAGCTCGCGGAGGACAGCAAAGCGCACGCCCACACGCAGGCCGCCCTACCTGTCGATGACATCCTGCAGGCAGGCCTGCCGCTGCGCCCGCGTCAAAATCAGGTCCCTCCGACCATTTGAGGGTGACGTGTAACCGCTCGCTGGCCCGGCCCCCTTCCGCTGACTGCTGTCAGAAGCCCCAGGCCAAGGTGCCTGTTCCTGGCTGACCACGGAACAAATCCGCAGCAAATCTCTGCCGTAGACAGGGGCTCGCGAGCAGCGCCGCTCGTTGACAAAGTAGATCTGGTCCAGTCGCTCTTTCAGAAGTCTGCTCTTCTCCTCCTTTGTGGGAAACAGTGTTGAAAATGGTCACTGAGGAACAACAGGCCCGGGGCCTGGTCTCGCCAAGCGCCGCGGTGTCCCTCGCACATGGGGATCCTGAGACACCCGCGTCCCCTTCTACGGCAGACGGCGACAGAAAAGAGGCGGACAAAACGGTGTGTCTCTCTGACTGAAAAGTATTTCTCCAGACCCGATGAGATTTCTAACGCCCAGAAGATGGATATGAGAACAAAAAAACGTGATGGGATTTCTGCAATCACGAAGCCCAGTTTCCTTTGTTATGAAATGTGTTTTTAAAGTCAAATTCTGGGATTCAGAGAGATGATGTGCTTTCAAAGGCGTGTCTGTCGACAACACCATTAAGTATCACAACCGTGCCCCCAACAAGCAGCTTCTGAAAAACAACTTCGGAGGCTGAAGGGAGTGGCCCAGGGGATCCACGCAGTGTCGGGAGGGGGGGGCGTACCTGGGTTGGCCCTCCGACAGGAGAGGCTGGTTTGGAGGTCATTCCAGGTTCTCCAGTAGCCAGGGGATTGACCGCCACTCGCCCAGGCACACCAACTGCAAAGCAAGAGGGAAGAGCTGGGAAGCAAAGCTACGGTGGCTCTGCCGCCCATCCTGTGGCAGCTCGCTCTCGCAGAGCACTGACTCAAGTCCAAATCACTCAGGACTGACCACGAAGCACGCTGCTCTCTGGCTGTCGTCTGAGCCATGAGTCTGTCTCTCTTCTCTGGTGAGTGCCCAGTGCACTCAGAGGAAGCACCCACACCTGAGGCCCGTGGTCATCCTCACCGCCACCCCACTGCACAGCAGCCACGTGGCCACATGCACATCCCCTGTGACTTCACCCGCCTGCCTGCCCCCAGCAGGGAGTCAGCGCTGCCCTCGTCCTCCAAAGAAAGAGAGAGCAGTCGCTGTGCCCCAGCGGCCCGGCCCACCTCCATCAGCCAGGCCACACTGCACGTCCTAACAGAGACTGCACGGAAGGCACTGAGGACTGAAAGGGGCCTGCCGTGAGGCAGCCACTTCACGGGACTGTTGCGGGGGGGGGATGGCTACTGCTTTGTGGGGACGGGTGCCAGCAGCAGGCTCTGGTGGGGGGGGAGGAGGCCTGGAAAACAGAACCAGCCACAGGCGGAAACACATGCCACGGCTGGGACACAGAAGTGCAGCCAGCCCCGCCCAGTCTCACCGCAGACAAGACAGAGACCAGGGCTGAGCAGGGACAAAGGCTTGGGTCAGGAGAGGTCCCCCTGCTGCTTCGACCCACAAACCCCACCCAACCACCCACTCAGCCTCCTCAGCAGACCACACAAGAGGTCGGGACCCCAGGGGGAAGCCGGCCACGGACAGGCCAGACAGAGAAGGGCCCAAATCCTGCTCTGTTACCTGTCCCGGGGGAAATTCTAGCACGCTCGCTAAATGTACTTGTGACCTTAGCAAGCCAAAGTTCTCCTGATTCCAAGCTTCTTGTCAGAACAAGAAGTGAGTGGGGACTAGTCATGCTCAGATACCTCTGAGAGGAAGGCTGACAGCGACCTGTCTGTGGAAAGCAAGATAATCGCAGCAGGGCTTTCAGGTTCTGCGACGCCACGGGCATAAATCATAAACAGCTCCCCATTACCTCAGAAGCAAAGTCACACAGAAAGCAGCTTCAAGAGGCACGTGTTCCCGCTCAGAGCACCCTACCTGGCGCAGTCATGGGGGATGGGCCCGGGCCGCTGGCCGGGGGCTTGCTTCCCAGGGCGTTGAGGGCGCCCGCCTGAGACATGGTCTGCATCACCACAGGGCCTGGCGGCCGCAGGTAAGACTGGCCTGGAGCGGATACGATCTGAAGAACGCTGCCTGCAATCACACGAGCACCAAGAGGCGTCACTCGCGGGCCGCGCACCTCCTCCGACCTGCTACACGCACTTCCAAACACACGGGAACGAACGAAGCAACAGAGCAACAATCCAAATTCAAATTTACTCCAACAAGGCAGAGCAGGGTTCAGTTACTCGGGAAAAAATGACATTATTTCATTTAGAGTAAATGAAAAACTAAGGAACACAGTCACTTTTAAAGTCAAGAAAACGCTCATCTGTCCTTTGCCATTCCTGACGTCGGGTAACGCGGCGGGCACCCAGGATGGGCCTGTCACGCCTGCCTGAGGCCCCAAGACACTCCCGGGGCAAAAGCTCCAGACCATGCATGGTGCTGGCCCATCTGTAAAGCTCGACGAAGAAACATCTACAAACATTCTCTAGCCCAAAGGCTGCAGCTCTCTTCGCACTTAGTTTAAGGAGCTCACCACACTCAGCCCTTTGTGTGATGACATCTGACATCGTCTACTCGGGAGGAACTTCCCCACGCTGGGCTCTGCACAGTAGTGCCTGCCGGAGGTATAAACAGATGGCCTTGCCCCTTTGGCCAGAAGACTGAAGGAATAGGGAATTGTGCCAAGTTAAAGCTGACTTTGCTGCAGGCTTCCCGGGGCCCCCACTCTGCTAGCCTGTGTGGGAGCTTCCCGCGCTGCACACACCTCACCCCAGGGAGGCTGCTGCGAGCGCCACATGTGGCGTAGGCCCACAGCCCAGGGGGACTCAAACTCTGGGCCGCTGCCACCCAGTCACTTAGGGCTAATCCCAGTGTGCCCCTCAGACTACTCGTCCTCTGCACAAAGCCGTTACCGCAGGAATACATCGTGCTCAAAGGCCTGAGAGGCTTTGGTCTAGGAGTCAATGCTGCAAGATCTCTAAATGAAAAAACTTAACGTCTACATACTTTACTAGTCCTTTGGTGTTTTTAGGACAATTTATTTCACACGGAAGTTAAAAAGCAGCAAATATTTCTATACTGACTTTAAAATTAGGGGACTTTGGGGGACCCGGGGGCTCCGTCGGTGGGGCATGCGACTCCTGATCTCAGGGTCGTGAGTTCAAGCTCCACACCGAGTAGAAAAGTAAAAAAAGAGTAGAAAAAAGTAAAAGAAAAGTAGAGAAGTACAGAAATATGAAAACGGAGAACATTTCCAAGGAGCACATTTTATCCAAGAACGGTATCAGCTACACGGCATGTGTCCAGTACAGGCAGCAGGTGCTTGGCGTGTTACCCAGCCAGCCCCCTCAACACCCCACAAGGGAGGACGCATGCAGGCCATCTCTAGGTGAAGCCCCTGAGCTCCCGGGGGCTGCCTACGTGCCCAAGTCCCAGCGGCAGGGAAGAGGCCAGGACAACAGCAGGCCACTGGGTGGCTGTCCCTTACCTTGCAGCTGCAGGGGCTGGCCCGCGGTGAGCTGCCGCAGCTGGCTGTGCGACAGGGTGAACTTGTTCCCCTGGAACTGCAGCGTCACTGGGGTCTCTGGCTGGGCGACCCGGCTCTGCGGCCCCGCCAGGGAAGCCAGTTGGGCTATTTTGACCACCTCCCCACCTGCAGAAATGCAGAAGAAGATGGCATTAAAACCCCTGAGAGAACTTTGCAACGGCTCTACTGACGACCACCTGTCGTCCAGAACGGCCGTCTGGTAAACCGAAGCGTCACAGAAACGTGTCTTAGGTGCCGCTTCCTAACACTCTCAGAAAATAGTTATTTTCATAGAAAAGAGAAAATTAAAATTAACATTGGATCTTAATGGTTAATTTACTTAATCATAACTGGTAGAGATTTAAGATATCAGATCTTAATATAATTAACCAAACTACCAACTAACATTTCACTTTTCTCTCCAAACGATGACAAAGCAGCAAACGTCAAACACAGCAGCAATCTATTTGTAATACACTTTGGAACTCTTAATATCAACCTCTTCAGAGACCTTTCAAAACGTGAAATTACATGTCCAATTCAGGGCACAGAGGTACACAAGATTATACCCCTAAGAGTGTAAGAGAACAGGTCACTAGGATAATACATCACACAGACGTAGCTGTAAGATACAAAGGTTCCCACTAACTTGCGCTAGACTGTAGGATTCGATCTAGAACACTGAAAAAATGCCAGACTCGACAGTGCTTAACACATTTGTGAAAACAACTCAGATGGAGTCCTGTGTACGCAACTCAGAAAGGCACTACCTGCAGGTTTTGAGCGAACACCAGGGGTACAGAGTTCGGGCCCCCAATGGTTGATAATGGAAAACACTCCCCCGCAAGGAAATCCATGCCAGAATGATTAGTGACACCATACAGAGAACAGTTAGCAGGAGACCAGGAAAATACCCAGAGGTCCTGCCCACAGAAGCTGTGAACAGGAGGGAGCGACAGGAGGAGGCGCAGAGAAGGGTGTGTGGACAGGACGCCCCTGGCCCTGCTCCATCCACACAGAAAGAAGGGGAGCGGGGGGCTCTGCCCGAGCTCAGCTCCTGGGGCACGGCCCCCGCAACACCTGTCCCTGGCCAACAGAAATGTCACCCGTGCGGGGCTTCCCTCCCCCAGGCAGCTAGCCGGGACTGTTAACTCTTCACTCACTGGCAGTGGAAGCGAGGCCTCGTCATGACAGACCAGCCTGACTCGGGGTCTCCCAGTGACACCAGCCCCCCAGCTTCCCAGAGAGACCTCCACACACTGGTCATGCCCACAAATGAAGTGCTCAAGGGGGAGTCTGCGAAACAGTGGTGCCTACGACCGTCTCCATAAGGACACTTCCTACAGCAGAATCGGGGGGCACATGAGAGATGTGGAAATATGCTAGCAATATTGGTCACAGTAAAAAGGTCTAAGAAAATGTAGTAACACTGAGATGTTTTCATCACCAAGTTATCATGAGACATCTCAGCTGAGCAGAAATTCATTCCCGCCTTAAATATGATCAGAAGCAAGAGAGTAAAAACAAGTCATGGTTTTTAACAACCGGCACCAGCCCTCGTGGGCAAGAACATTACATGCTCTCGCCCGAGTGCCACCTGCTCCGCAGGCTGAGTCCCGCGGCCGATGGAGTGAGGAGAAGTGAGGCCATCAGCACACCAGCAGAGCATGCGTGGGAGGAAAGCAGAGCTGACGTCCGGGGATCAGGAGAAAGGACAGAGGAGGACAGGGCCCTGGATGCTGGCCCTGCAGAGGGCATCCCTCTGCACACGTAGGGCCAGAAACGACAGCGTGGCGAAAGGCAGCACCCGGGCGTGGGGTTAGGGAGACAAAGGGAGTGGACAGCAAGGCTCTTCACACACGCTGATCGGAACACAACTTCCCGTGGCAAAGACGTGGCAGAACCGGGAGGGGCGAGGCCACTTACTGGGCAGGCGCGCCTGAGCCTGCGAGGTGAGCACCAGCCCCTGAGGCAGCGCGCTCTGCCCGGCCGGGTGCGAGGGGGCCTGGGGCGGGGGCGGGGGCGGGGCCCGCGGTTTCGCAGGATGGGCCGGGCTAGGTGCTGCGCTGGAGGTCGAGGCGGGCGGCTGTCTCGGAGCGGGAGCGCCGGTGGAGGCCTGGGAGGTCTGAAACGGGGCTGCCACTGCAATCGATAAGGTTTGTTTGTGCAAAGCTGTTAGAGGTTCTTCACGAAATGCAGAAACAAAACAAACATTTCATTAAAGCCTCTCAGATGAGAAGTCCTCTCTAAAAAAAAGGGTGGGGGGTGTGGTCAATGGGGTGAAACAGAACTTTCTAGCAGCTGTGCGGTGTTCTCCGAGTTCGTCCGCAGGCCACGCGGTCCACTTCCGCAGGGCAGAGTGCTGGCAGCCAGCCAGGTCTGACGGGGGCCGCGCCCCACCTGCACGCACGCACAGGGCAGCGCTGCACCTGCCCGCGGGCCGGATACCGAAGACCCAGTGAGAAGGCCGGGACACCGTCCTGTTACTTCTGCCAGTCAACCCCGCCCTTCCTCAGTGAGCGCTGGGCAAGCGGTGGCCCCAAGCGTGACAGCAGCCTTCCTGAGCTCTCACACACAACTCTGACGCGCGCGTCCCTGCGTCAGAGAGCCTTCGCCGGGGCACATCTTCACCAGCACGCCAACAGCGACTCGACCAAAACCGTCATGTCTTGTTCAGGGAAAAACTACAGTTTCAGGGCACCAAAAGGCCTGAAGCTCATGGGCAAGCCACGTGAGGTGCGTTCAACAGAGCCAGAGCAGGCGGCCCGCTCCCGATCAGAGCAATGGCTGCCCGTCCAGAGGGGCAGGGCAAGTGCCAGGAGCTCCGTCCACAAAGACCCTCGGCAACCCCGAGGGCACGCCAGCACGTAAAGCATACCTTTTGCATCTGGATTTGCAGAGAACGTGGCAATCGGTGGCCGTCCTCGCACGTGGCCCTGCGGAGTGGCCGTGGCTGTGCCAGAGGCTGCCGTCCGAGTCGGGTGTGTGCTGGGGAAAGCCACGGTGCGACCCTCGGGCTTTTGGCCATACTGCACGGGCTGAAACAACCTGGAAAGAAGGCGTGTGTGCCACTGAGACACAGGGGGCTCGGGGTACCCAGAGACGGTGAGGGTCCCTACTCCCAGTGTGGCTCAAAGAGGGCTCAGGGTTCTCAATGTGGCACTGAGCAGCTCAGCACAGGTCCGGGGCAGGCACTGACCACCCTCGGGACACACAGTGGCAACGTCTACCCCGAAGCTGGGGCACCCGGGATGAATGCGCATCTGGCGCTCAGAGGCCACAGCACTGGACTGGGCGCAAGTGGACTGGGCGCGAAGCCACGTCCAGCAACCAAGTGATGAGGCAGCACAGGTTCTGGTGGCTGGAAGTGGTACCGGTGCCTTGGAGGCAACAGTGGCCACTGTTTCGGGTGTTACCACACCGCAACACGCTCTTTATAACGCTTTTACCTAGAAAATTGTAATGGCGGGAATTCTGTAATTTCAAATACCCTGTGCAACGCATCCGCTAAAGGCAGCCAGGAGAAAGGCAGTGACCTGAAGCCGGGCCAGCCCGAGAGAACCGCAGCTCTGCCGGCCCATGTGCGGATCTCACCGAGGCGTGCAGGCCCCTGCGAGTGTCAAGCAGAGGGCAGTGTGATCCCAAGAACCCAGGGAGGGCACGTGCAGAACAGCCAACGGGAATGGGCTCCAATCTGCAGAGCTGGCCCCATTAAACTCCTATTTTCCCATATCTGTCTCATTTTCAACCCGACCACGAGATCTTATGTACTTTCAACTTGCTGGATTTAACCTATGTTATTAGGTCATTTATTTCCACTCCATCATTTAATGTGGTCTGCTCCTTTCAGCCACATGGCACCAACAAAATCAATTCTGATGTCCTTCAGAAGTCCTCTGTGTGGCTGTCAGGGGTGGAGCCCTCTGCCCACCACCCACGTGCACCCTCTCCCTGAGACAGCAGCCACCAGAGTATGCCCAGGGCAGAGCAGCCTGACCTCCTCCCTGTACAGACCCATCACCAGGCTGTCCTTAGGAGGGCGAGGGCTGTACCGTCCCACCCAGCGGTGCAGACTGCCCACAAAGACCACATGCAATGAGCTGCCCCCACAGACACTAAGGACAACAGGGCAAATTCCAGAAGCAGGCAAGCCAGCGAGAAGGTCAGCCATTTCTTCCCCCCACCAGCCATAGCCGGGTCCTCATGTAAATTCCCGCCACACATCCCAGGTCTCCCTGATGGGCTGTGGGGCTGGGTCCTTCCCAGGAGGGGAACATCACCGACCCCATGGCTGATTCAGGGCCAACCAGGATCCAGCCGGGGACTTCGGTGAGCAGGAGGCAGCACTCCACACCACACACCTGCTAGGCTTCAGTCTGAGGGCCGCCGGCCTGCCCGATGGGGGCGGCGCAGTGAACAGCTCGTCCATGAGTTTCCGCGTCACTTTCTGCTTACACAGCAACTCTGCTTCGTGGCGAGTCATTTTATCCTCTAAGCCGATAAGATCAAATATAGAGAGATCCGTTTCCTAAGGAGAAAAGGAGCAAAGTTTTGCTCTGGGAGACTGGAGGAAAATGACTGGGAACCCAAGCACATCCCAAGCAGGATGGCCAGGCCCTGCACAGCCTCGGTCCCCGGGACACGCCTTGAAGCCATTCCGGGGCTCGGGCAGGCTGCTGGACCTCAGCATGCCTCAGTGTCCCCATCGTTAAGAGCACCCCACATGTCCGTGTGAACGGAGAAGACAATGCTTGGAGAGAGACTGGACTCAGGAAAGGAAGGGAGTATAGACAGCACAAGTACCCGTCCGCATCGACAAGGGGCGCCTTGGGGGAGAGATGCACTCATACTGGGGAGGCAGAGGTGGGCACACAACATTCGGCCCAGAGCCCTGGGGACACGCATTCCATGGGCAGGCCACGCCGCCTGAGTCCCCAGTTAAGGCAGACGCCCCGCGTGCCTGGCACCCCCCACATGTGCTTCTCTAATGAGAAGGCACAGCTGCACTCCCATCATGACATCGAGCATCAAAGTGGATGACGTCAAGTGCTGGCAAGCCCTCCCATACCCTCGTACACATGTGGGGATGTGAAAACTGCCCAGCCGTTCCTCAAAAGGCTGAACATGAAGTAGGCACACGACCCTGCAATTCCATGCCTAGACACGTGCGCAAGAAACATGAAGCCCACATCCACACAAAGCTGGTCCATCAATGTCCGCAGTAACATTACTCACAAGGGCCAAAATGCAGAAACAACCCAAGTGTCCGTTAACTGATGACCACATCAACACGGTCCATCCACACCAGGGAACACGACCCAGCCTTAGAAAGGAAGGAGATTGGGACACACGCGACAACCCGGGTGAACTCTGAAAGCGCTACACTCCGTGAAGTAAGCCAGACACGAGGACCACGCTGTGAAGGATTCCGTCTGTGCGCAAAGTCCAGAACAGGTGGACTCATGAGGCAGGTCAGGTACGGGGCTGCCTGGGGCAGGGAGGGGAGGGAACAGGAGGGACGGCTCATGTCTGTGGGTTCTCTCTTGGCAATGATGACACAGTCCACAATCAGTGGTGATGAATGCAGGCATTTTCAGTGTCTTATTCGCTGCTGTCCCAGGGGCTAGAAAACTCCCCGACACCTAGCACGCCTCAGTGCTTGCCGAACAAATGAGAAAAAACACCACAACATAACACACACCAAGCTCTCGGAAGCCAGGCACACGGAAGGTTCCTCCTGTGGATTCGACACACACAACGGCCACGGAGGTGCACAATTATCCCCGTCCTGAGGGACAGCAGGGCCCCGCAAACATGCACAGCGCAGGAACAGGACCTCCCCGGAGACTGAGAGCGGCCCATGACGATGCTCGCTGAGACACCCGCATGTGTCCTCAACAGGCCTCACCACGGGGGGGGACCCCAGCTCCCCATCGAGCACCCGTCACGTGTGCTGTTTCCCACACTCGGACAGCACACGTAAGGCTAGGAACCCGTCCCCTGCAGTTCTGGGGCCAGGGCTTGTCCCCCGCGGGCCGACCGCAGACGCAGACGCCGAGTCGGCGGGAGGAGCCCGGCGCCAGGTGGGTCTGAAGCGCGGGCCGAGAGCGCGGAAAGCAGCCTCCCGGAGCCACGGTAGCTACGCCGCATCCGGAAGCGAGGCCGGCGGACACGTACCTTCCAGGAGTCGCCGTCGAGCGCCTTGAGGATGAGGGAGGCGGAGCGGTACCGCAGCGGCCCCGCCGTGTAGGACGACTCCGGGAGCCGCGGCTCCACCAGCCCGGGGTGGTTGCAGATCCTCTGCAGCCGCAGCAGGATGCTCAGCACGTCCACGAAATGGCCGCTCTTCAGCGCCTCCTGCGTTCTGCTCGGGGACAAACACCAGCACCGTCGGCACGGGCGCCACGGCGCGGCCGACTCCACAACACGCCACTGCCCCGTGCTCCCCGTCGGAACGCTCAGGTCCCAGCCGCCCTCCGGGGCTTCGGACTCGGACTCACTTCCTGTCCCCCCCAACAGGCTGAGAGGCCAGAGAGCCAGGAGTGAGGGTCAGACGGGCACGCGGCTCGCCACGCCCCTCCGGCCAGCGGAGGACGACGCTCGACGTGGACGGCAGGGACGGATTTCCGCCCCACGGTCACGAGTGCTGTGAAGCAGGAGTGGGCATCAGGGCGAGAGCACCTGACCCAGGGGAGGAAAGACCCCGCGGGTGGGATGCCAGCCCCGGCCCTGCAGCCACGAAGAAGGCACACACATGAGCTAACCGCAGGCCGGGCCAGGACCACGCAGTAAACACAGTCCAAGCAGAGACCTCCAGGGTCTCCAGGTGAGGAGGCGGGCACGGTGTCCCCAGCAGGTTAGGGAAGGAGCCGTGCAGGACAGGATGGGGGGTACGCTGGTTCAGAGATCCAGGAGCAGAGGCAGTGGGATGGAGGGACAGGCAGTAGCAGAGAGAATGCCAGGCTTCCAAATGAGCAGCTGGGCGATGGACTACTGTGTTCGAGGACAGCCTAGAGAGCAAGTGCTCTGGGAACGCCCTCGTGAGAGCAGGTCTGCAGCACTCCAGGGACAGCCCAAGCAGCCACAGGAGAGTGTGGGCCACTCGGGAGCCCGGAGGCCCGCAGGCCAGTGGAAGCCCACACAGGCAGTTCTCAGCCACAGCAGAGGGGCTAAGCAGGGCGGAGACACACACGTAGTCTACAAGCTCGGCTCTGGAGAGCAAAGGGAGAAGAGAGAGTATTTAAAATCACACCTGTCTGTATAAGGACACACTTCAGAAAAAAGAGCTGAAGCACAAGTGAGCCCCAGGACCCTGAAAGAAGCCCCCAGAGGGGAAGAGATTCACATAGGCAGGTCTGCGGGGCCCCCAGGAAGGCGGGGGAGACGAGCTCTGCTGAGAAGAGGGTGCAGCTCAAGACAGCAGGAACGTGAGACACAGCCACCACACAGTGACCAAAGTAAAGCTCAGAGCCCCCTCGAAGACCCCAGACCATCACATCAACACGCAACGAGGGATGTCTGTCATCAGGAGCTCTTGCACGCTCAGGTATAGGCGTGCTCAACACTTCCCATTCGACTTGACAGGTTCAGGGGAAAAGCAGCCCCCAGACGTGAAGAGGGACAGTCACTTCCTGCTGCTCTACCAGGAGCAGAAGGCACACGACAGCCTACGTGTCAGGTCACCAGCCTCCCACAGCCACAGGCAGGACTAACGTCGGGACCGTCTAGCTCCCAGGGAAAGCCCAGCATGCCCATGGCCCAGCCCTGCAGAGCGACGGCCCGGAGTTCCTGAGAACACGGTCCACTCCTGGCAAAAGATGTGAGGGGCGCCTGACAGACAAGCACGGGCCTCTTCCTTGAGCAGCAGCAACCTCCACGGACCCTGCTCTTCGTAACCTGAAGTCGGCACCTACAGAAGAGCTGTCCAACAGCCTGCCGGGCCCGCGCTGCGGCCTGCTCGCACCGCACGCTAGCCCAGCACGGACCGAGGGTGTTGCTGGGAAGGAGCACAGAAACACTCAACCACAGCAGCGTCACTGATGCCATTTGCCGAAGACTAAGAAACCACACCAGGGAGTAAAAACGCACACTTTATGTTCTGTCCTAAAACTTTCCAACACTAACTCAAAAAAACAAATGTGAACAGCAAAACCATCTCGTGAAGTCTCAATGCACACAGACACTATGCTGACGAGTGTGACGGCACAGTGCCCACGACCGCACAGTGCCCGCCCTCATCTCACGAGGGGACGATGCTCAGGGGGCCCAGCAGGCTAGCGGAGGGGCCACTGGAGCCCCAGCAACACCAGCACGTGCAGCCTCAGAGCAGCTCCCCCAGAAGGAGGCGGGCGGCCTCTCTGGCTGTAAGAGACCGAGCTGCTCAGATGGGATGTGTGGCCTGCGTGAGCCTCAAGTGAAACACCATGAGCCTCGCCCATGAATTCAGGGAGCAGGGTGGGCGCCAGGCCGGTGCTGGGTCAGCAGGGAAGGGGCAGAGCCCTGGGAAAGCGGGCAGACACACAGAGAGCACAGGGCAAGCGCAGGTTCCGGACGCTGTCCCCGCAGAAGGCCGTGAGAGGGCAGAGGCCCAGCGCCTTCCAGCCGGGCAGGACCCACAGCGTGAAGCTGGCTTACCCAGGCTGCAGGATCACGTCCTCATACAAGGCCTTCTGCCGACTCGACAGGCGGCATTTCAGCACGTGCTCGTACTTCTTTGTCAGCTGCTTCTCCACATCCCTCTTAGTTCTCCTCAGGATAAAGGGCTGCGTCACCTGAAAAGGAGAGGTGTGAGCATCGTCCCCTTTCCAGGATGACGTCACCACACCCAGCACAGGGCACGGCACCGCAGCCACCGCACGCACATACCCGGTGCAGCCGTATGACCACTTTGTGGTAGTAATCCTGGTTCTCATCGTTCGGAGCCTTCAGGGGCAGGTGCAGGTAAGGCCTGGAGATGCCGGGGATGAGGAAGTGCACCATGGTCCACAGCTCCAGGAAGGTGTTGTGCAGGGGCGCGTCAATCAGGAGCAGGCGCTGCTGGCTGTGGGAGAGTGAGAGGTGACAGCGGACATGGCACCCCGGGATGCTGGCCACAGGCGCTTCCTCCGCAGACGTGTAAGGATAGGGACAACGGGCTCACAGACCCTCCCGGAAAGGGACCTGCGGCCCCCAAGCACTGAGCGAAGGGAAGGGAAGCAGCTCGGTGCGCCCGCGACCACACGCACCCCTCCGCCAGCCAACCCAGAACCCTGAGGGGGGGACCGCGGGTCAGACCTCCTCAGGGTGAACACGGCCTCCCAATGCCTCTCAGTCATGCCCCGGACACGCTGCATCTCGTCGATGACCAGGCACCGCCACCGCACGCGCGTGAAGGACGCGTAGCCCCTGAAGAACTGCTTGTAGGGCGCGATGCACACGTTGAAGCTGTTGGGCTCCGTCCACTCCTGCAGCACACGAACAGGCGTCACCTGCGGCCACCCCCCCGCCCCGGGCGCACACAAGACGACGGAGCTTGGGTTTCAGGACCTCGTCCTAAGAGTAGACAGCACTCGTGAGCACAAACTGAGAAGCTGCTCGGAGGCATTAAAGACTGTTTGAGGCAACAGGTCACCACAGAGTGTCGTGAGGGGAGCCAGCGTGCACGGGACGCACCCAAGCACGGAAATCATACTGAGACGCTGAAGGAAGGAGCGTCCATGCTGCAACTGACTGCTTTGTAAGCTTTTGAAAGGCAAATAACCAGAAACAGGAAAACGGAAAATACATCCCAAAGTTCTCACTTTTCCAGTAAATACTACTCAACACAATAGTCTACTGATGAGGCAACCTTATCTTCAATGAAACACTGTGGCCTCTGGTCCACTTTCACTCAATCTGGCGCTAGACGGAACAGGGCGGAAAGAGACCCCGACCAGCTCTGCTCCCGTGGCCGCCTGCGCGTCACCTGTAGCCCTACGGACTGTTCCCATGGGAGTCACCTCACGAGTTCACAGCTGAGAACTGGGGCACATCACAAGTTCCTGTTCAGGCTTGTGGCGCTCACTGGGCCTGTGGGTGGGAGGGATGGCGCTGGAAGCAAAGCGCTGGAAGGAAAGCGGCCACGGGCCAGCGTGCGATGGGGTGTGTGCATGGGGATTCTCCTTGCCAGGGCAGGCTGTGCTTTCAAGGGGCTCCACCCCTAGGAACCACCTGAAGGTCTAGTGTCTCACAAACAAGGGACTTTGGACAATTACACAAACACGTCTTGACATTCTGAAATCTATGTCCCGTACAGATGAAGATCACATCTGTCCAGTTTTATTTCACATTTAAAATAAAATACCTGTCTCTTTGCTTTCAGTTCTCTGTGGCTCCCAACATATAAGAGGGTTTTGAGCCCAGGGCACCAACGCTTCAGCTCGAGCTCCCACTTGAGGATGTTACAGCCTCTCACGACCACAAGATGAGGGCCCCAGTTGCCTACAAAGGAGAGAAAAGACAGAACTTTCCTCTCTAACGGAAACAACCCGTCAAATCTGGACACTCAGTGCTGTGCTGACCAGAAATGCATGACAGGTACACGTGGGGTGTCCCCAGGCACGATGCAGAGGTGTCGTCCCTACCACGCAACCGCCAGACCTGTGGCGGAGGGGCGGAGCCCTGACACACAGCAGACACTCCACAAAGTACTGAAGGGGGACTGAAGAAGGTGAGTATTTATTCAAAATCACGGTGAACCCCACTGTGAGCACGGGAAAGAAGGTGCATCTGTGAGGAACAGTGCCCAGAAAACGGAGGAAGCATGCCGACGGGGCATTCGGACCCGGCCCAGAGCCGTGCCCTCGTGGCCACCCAGTGAGGCACGCTGGCTCAGGCTCGGGCACGGTGCACATGCCCAGCCTCCAGTCAGAACACACCCAAACCACCCCAAAACAGAAGGTTTCAACTTCAGTCCTCCAAAAAATGTTTTAAGCTATCAGAACGCACACAAGACAAGTTTCCACTTCAGTGCTACAAATGAGACGTACACCACGTTGAGACAGAAACAGCAGACTTGGAAAGGCCACGTACAGGACACCCGGCCGTGGCCAGTACCGCTCGTGGGGAGAGCACCGCGTCCTGGGCTTACAGAAGAATGACCCAACAGGGAAGTAAACAAGGATGTAAACAGATGCAAGAGGACAAAAACTCTTCAGAAGGCACACCCCTGAGAAGACAGAGGCAAATCCACCCCAGATGCGCTTTCCCCCACCGAGAACCACGATTTTTTAAAAACCAGAATTTGGAACATTGTTCCAGGTTTGGTTTTCTGCAAGGCCCTTATTCCAGATGCACTGTTGGGGTCCAGCAGGGAGCCTGCTTCTCCCTCTGCCTGCCCACTCATGCGCTCTTTCTCGCTCTCTCTCTCAAATAAATAAAATCTTTTTAAAAAATAAATAAAAATTAAAAGAAAATAAAAACTGAGATTGAAGCTTTTCACACAGAGGGCAAAGAAGAGGCATTGCTAGTGATGGTGAGGGAAGGGCGCAGCAAGCCAGGGGAGAGGGAGGAAGAAGCTTTCCTGAGTCGGGGAGCAGCGGGGTAACCACCACCTTCTGCACACCCCCATCACACAGGTCTGCTGAATGTCAGCAGTTTCCACGCGACCTGTGGCAGGATGCCACCTCCCTAATTTAAAGAGTCCCCTCTGGCTTCTGAAACTCCGTAAAGGGGAGGAGAACGTGTTTGCTCTTCTGGTCGGCTATCCAGGAACCCACTCAGTCTGCATCTGGAACACCCCCTTTGCAACAGAACCAGTACAGCTAACCCATGAACAACGTATGAACCACACATGTCCATGTAAGCACATACAGATTTTTTTCAATATGTACAGTCCTATATGTTCTCTTCCTTATGATATTCCTAATGACATTTTCTTTTCCTAGGCTGCCTTTGCTATAAGAACACACTACATAATACCTGGAACATAAAAAATACATGTTAGTCGCCTGTTCATGTTATCAGGACAGCTTCTGGTCAACAGTTAACTATCAGTAATAAAGTTATGGGGAATACAAAAGATGTACGTGGATTTTTATCTGCATGGGAGGTCAGTGCCTATGACTACCACAATGTTCAAGGGTCACCTGCATGTAAGACCCTGTCCTGTGTTAGAGACACAAGGCACATACCCTTCTACATGCCCTCAAAGGCACAGAGCAGGGGACAAGGGGACAAGGCCAGCACCTGACCCACAGACCAAGTAGAGGGCAATGAGCAGGGGGCTGATCCCTGAACATGCCAAAACAGAGGCCATGGGGCATGAACCAAAGAGTCTAAGGGTGAGGAAGCAGCTGGGGCGGACAGCCTGTTGCAGGGGAGGCAGGCATTCTGTCTCTGCTCCGGTTCAGCGGCCGAGCCCCAGCAAGGCCCAGACAGCACTCCCTAAGGAACCCCAGCTGTGGAGCAAAGTGCTGTGAGGTGGTGGGGCCCGGCCAGCAGGCAAGGGGGTACACACCGCTGCTGCCCAAGGAAGGCTGACACATGGCAAGAGCTGCTGTGCACACAGGTCTTGGCTGGCAGGGGACACTGGAGTCACATAGCCCACTCGCAGCCTGGTGGGCCTCATGGTGTGTTAGATTTTGAGTAACAGTGAGTTGTTCAATCTCGTGTTAATTGAGAACAAGTTTTTCACTTGTTCACGCGATGAGTATTTCTGAGCTCTGTTCTTTTGGGTCTTGCACCAGAGCACAGGGCCAAGGAGCAGGAAGAAAGGCCATCTCCACCCTCAGGCCAGATACACTGCCCGCAGTCAGTCTTAGCAAGTATACACTCTTCAAAAACACAAGCTCTTACCTTCGTTGCAAGCTAGGTGGGCAAAAAAGGCAATGATCTGTACTGTTTTACCAAGCCCAGCTTCATCTGCCAATATGCCATTGAGGTTCTTCCGGTAGAGTTTGGCGAGCCAGTCCAGGCCAATCTTCTGGTAATCTCTTAGCGCACCGTACAACAGAGATGGGGCGTTCAACTTCACCTGCAGCAACACAAGGGCCAAATGAGCACTTCTCAAAATAATCATCAGAAATTTTTCTGCAACGTGAAGTCCAATCAGTCAAGTGGCAACCCTACTAGAGCCCCATAGGAAAGATCTAGAGATGACAGGAGAAACAAGACCAGTATTCGCTTTTCCTGACAACTTCTGCAGCTGGGACAGAGCTACGGAGAAGTAACAAGCCTTGTGGCAGCCTCACAGAAACACCGCCCCCACATGGCAGCTCGATGCCTCACCGTGGGGCTGACCCGGGCACTGCCCTTGGGCAGGACAGCTTCGGCCACAGCGGTCACCTCCGCGATGTCCTTTGTGTGAGGGTTCCCAATAGTCATTCTCTCTGCAGCTTTAAACTGGTCCATGATGAACAGTGAGTCTATGAGAACTACATCCTTCCGGCTCTCTCGATCACCCAGGGCCACATCTTCCATATCTGTGAACAAGAGAAAAACAGATTTGCAGTGGTTGCGACAGTTTTGTGGGCCTATTTATCATTTATGAAAAGAAATAAAAGGAAAAAGGTTGAGAGAGTCCAAAGATCTCAAATGCAGTAATTTTTCTGTTTTTAATCCGCCGTATACACCTAAGCACACTCCCCAGATCAATGGGTACAAAGTCCTCTGAAACTATCACACATAGGAGCACTCTGGGAAGCCCCCGGGTGAAGACGGAGAATCTGTAAGGAACCAGGAGCTGGTATCACCCACAGACATACGAGCAACTAAGGGCTTAGCGACCACCCCTCCACCACCAGGAAAGGGGAAAGTGACAAGCGTCTCCAAGGGCCAGCAAGCAAGGAGGAACCAGCCCATCCTCTGGCCCTGCCAGCCCTTAGCTTCTCTGCTCACCGGAATCTGTGTCTAAAGATCAGAACAAGCGGAACGAGAACAAGGAAAAACAGACTTTTTCAGTGTGGTCTGTGTTTGTTTAGATCATCGAATAAAAGCAAAATAAACTCCTCAAAACTAACACATTAAATAAACATAGTCTACCCTGAATATATATGATCAAAATCTAGGTCTATAAAACAATGATTTTTATAAACCCGGAAAAAAATATTTCTACACTGCTCACAAGAGTCAAGTACTCTGATAATTGTGCCAAGTTAATAAACGAAAATAAGAAGCTGAGAATTTAACAAAACCCTATCAATACAAAATTACACATTAAACATACTTGCATCTTTTTATTTTATTTTATTTTTTGTTTTTTTAAGTAGGCGTGGAGCCCAAGGCAGGGCTCGATCTCACAACCCTGAGATCAAGACCTGAACTGAGATCAAGAGTCAGACGCTCCACCAACTGAGCCACCCAGGTACACCCACAAAATCACTCTCATCTTTTTCTTCCATCAGACTAAAAGGAAATGAAGGTGACTTAAACCCTGTTGTAAGCACCCTTCCTCTGCATAATTCGGCTTTTGCTTTATGGCCTGAGTTTTTTAAAGATGTCAAGACAGACCTTCTTCTTCACTCGCCTCCTCACTGTCAGGCTTAGGTTGCGGCCACTGGAAACTGGGCAGAAAAGCTCCTTCGTACAACTTCATCAAATCGATTAGGGGCAATTCAGCTGGAAAGGATGGCAGGAAGAAAAGGGGGTTAGTTTACACCAGGAGTGGCAGCCAGTTGGGAAGAAAACACAGCTGCAGCCCTCCTGCAATTAGTTTTTTCCGAAAATGAACTACTGCCCCTTACTGATACCAGGTCTAAGGCACTTCCTTTATAAATATGAGAATCTCTGACATGACACGAAGAAACTCAATTTTTATTCATAAAAGAATTTTTAAAATTTCTAAAATAACTTCATAAATGAAAAGTAAAAGCTATAGCCTAATGAATATAACGATAAAAACACCATTGATGGGAAACAATTGGTGATATGAAAAATAGGAAACATCACATAAAAGTCAAACAAAAATAAAGCAGAAAAATGCTGTAAAAAGCAAGTGAAAACGCTGTGATCCCTTCTGCAGAAAGCGCCCTAGCTGGGCTGCTCCAGTTACTCCCCCGCCTACGGAAAGCGCCAGAGACGCTGGCGGGGACTCCGACCTGCCAGAGGCACACAGTGTCCTTGGAAAGCCACACAGCAAGAACACAAACATGGCACTGAGGCGGCCACAGGGAGCGGCAGAGCGGTGGAGGGAGCAGCCGCCGGGCCGCCACACACCGCCGCTGCGGGAGCAGGTGCTCCCCTGCAGACCGCGAACACACCAGGCGCCCCGCAGCAGCCGAACAGCGAGAGGCCCGTGCTTAGACAGGCGGAGCGGGCCTCTCCGGAGGTGAAGACGCTACATCCATGGGGTGTGTGAGCTCCGAGGGGCAGCTGCACTCCCAGCCTTAGCAAACACACCACTTACTACAACTCTTTGAAACAGACCGACCAAGCACCTAGAAATAAATCTCACAAGACACACGGGACCCTAAAATGCCCTGGACGTTCCCGCCGACGCCCTGCGTGAACGGACGGACAGGTACGCCGCCATCAGGGACCAGAGAGCTCAGCTTCATCAGGACAAGTGTCAACTATCACCCTGGGACTCCAGGCCACGAGTCTCCACGGACATCTGTCTAAAACTGGATGAGCGGATCCTGAGGCGGACCCAGAAGAGGCCCAAGGCGGCCAAGGCCGTCCTGAGAAGACTGAGGTGCAAGGACCCCCTCGCCAGCTCTCAGGAAGGACCATGGCGTCCGAGGACACTCGGGCGGACCAGCAGCACGACAGAGGCCGGAAAAGAGCCTGCGCTCCGGAAACTCACCGGCCGTCTGAGCTGGCTGGGACCACCAGCGGCAAAGACCGGCCTTTCAAATGGTGCCAGGACGACTGGGATCCATTTTGGGGGGAAAAAAAAAGGAAAGAAAGAAAAGAACTCTTACTCCTCACAAAAGACAAAAGCTATTCTTGATGGATCAGAGACATTGACGTGTGAGTAAAATAAAAAATCTGTGGACAAACAGGAAAACCGCCTCATGATCTTAAGGTAAAAAGGGGCTTTTCAAAACAAGACTGATAAATCCAACTACGCTAAAAATAAGAACGCCCGTTCATCAGAAGGTCCCATAAGGGGGATGGAAAGACACGGCATGCGCAGGGAGGGGCCGCTGTGACGCAAGTAATCAACAAAGAAGCCGTGTGTGGGACACACAACGCGCACCTGCAAGCTGACGTGGAAAAGAAAGCCCAAGACCACAACGGAAAAGAGGAAGCCGTGGAAGATGCCACACCTCGTCAGTCCTCAGAGAAGTGCCACCCGCAGGCACCAGGAGCCGCCGCGTGCCCCACACTGGGTGGGCAGCAGCGCCCCGACGCGTGGAGGTTGGCATGAGCCCCTGCAGCCCCAGCCTGGCCACCCTCGTGCGGCGGACGGCATGTGCGCCGACCTGGCTCCTCCACTCCGGCACATGCATGTGTCCGCGGGCACCAGCCACAGGAGCGCTCCGGCAGCGCACTGAGAGCGGAACAGGGGACAACCCGAGTGCCCAGCAGCAGCCCACAAGGGAGTCTACGACACGCTCACGCCTGGAACGCGGCTCAGCAGGGAGGACTAGTGAAGCCGCAGCGACACACGACCGCCAGACGAGGCTTGGGGACAGGAGCGCCGAGAGAAGACGCGGTAAGGCCAGGGCGTGATGCCATTTAGATGCCGTTCCCCCACAAGTGCCCAGCAGTGCGCCAGGCCATGCTAAGGGGCAGGGCAACCACAGCAGAGACAAGGAGCCCCTAGGGCAGGTCACCGGCTAGCACGCGGCACTCAGGCATTCGGTCCCACACCACGTGGTGTGGCCGTGATGCCGGTGCTCCAAGTATCTCCCATGTTCTTCACACATTCTTTTGTGCCTCCTCAACATTTCCTAAGAGCATCTCCGGCGAGACGCCCGCAGCCTACCTTCTTTGGCTAAATTGGACAGCTCCGCCTGGTGGTCCACGGCCCCCTCGTTTGCCTCTTCCTCTTCGATGGTCTCCTCCTCGTCCTCCACTGAAACGGTCACCATCAGACATCAGGGACACAGACCTCACAGCACCTTCTCAAGTGCTCATGAAACACTAGCAGGCTCCAACACTGTCTTGCACAGCTACGAGAGAACTTAACTAGTTCTTTTTGTCTCTCAGGCTAAATCTGGAAGTGCGGGTTTCCTAAGTGAGCAGGGTGTGAAACACAGCCTGGTTCTTCATCACACGACGGACCTACTCCAGCAGGACACGGAGTGACGTCAAACTTCTTATCCACCTGCTGACCCCACAGCAGGAAAAACCCAGGAGCAGGCTGTCCGGGGGTCACGACAACTTTGTCATAGCTCACGTCAGCAGCCCCAGCCACTGCTTGGCATGCCATTCCCTCAGCTTGCTGCCCGTCCTGTGCAACTACCAGCTCACACCAGGTTGGCCCCGTACCCTGTACCTCACCTCCAACAGAGACATGGCTCTGGGTGAGAAGAACCTACCGGCAACCTGGGGGAGAGCTGGCCCAGCTACGGTCCACCCCCCGTCTGAGCACAAGCCCTCGCCCCCTGGGGCCCTGCCACCACACCACACCGTCTCTCCCGCCAGCCTCCACCCTTCCCTGCTGGCTCCTCCCCGCAAACCAACATCTACGCATAGTCCTGCACTCTCCCTCCTCCATAGTCTGGCTCGTTTCTGCAGACCCCCTTCACACCCCCAAGGCGCCTTGTCCCCAGTGATACAAGTCACCGGGCCGCCAGGCACCCTGACAGCACTGAGCAAGCCCACCCTGCAGACGGCAAGAGAGTACCAGGCAACAGACCTTCATCGTCAGTCAGAGACGTGCTAGCTTTCCTCTTCCTTCCAGACAATCCCGACTCCTGAAAGACAGAATAAAATCTGCAAACACAGAACGGGAAGCCAAAGCAGAAATGTCTACTTCACGTGCTCCCGGGAAGACGGTGGCGAGCCTGGGTCAAACATGCCAGCCTCCACTGCCACCAGGCACAGAAAAGGTGCTGGGCAGCGGGCAGATGGAACTAAATCCCATCACCGTGTCTTCCCTTGTCCCCAGACCAACACCCTGTGGGAGCCTAATACTAAGAACCAGGCTTCTTCCCCAGAGTAAACCGACTCTATAACGGAAGGGAACACTACGGACGGTGTACACATCTCTCCAGGCAAAAGAAGGGACTCCGCTCTATCAGGCACCGTCTCTTCTCCACTGTTTCCCTCTCTCACAGTAGCAGTCCTCGACTTACCAGGAAAGCTTCTGGCATCGCATCAAGTCCCTTAGGCCTCACCTCTTTTCCTAGAGACAAGGAACATGATTCACTTTCCCTGAAGCTGTCTGCGTGGTCGCGCCCCACTGGCACCTCCTCACGGGAGGAAGACAGCAAGAGTGAGGTCCGCCTCCTTCCTTCTGCGAACCGGGGTGGAAACACAACACCAGCCCACAGCCCCGTGCCTACAAAGTTCTCCTGCAGCTCTCCACGTCTCCCATCTGGAGAGGGATCGGGGAGCTAAATGGCAATGTGCTTCTTCTGTGATCTCTACAATCTACGGCTGTAGCACCTTGAGCAGAGTCCACTGCTCTGCCTCCATTTCCTCACCAACAGAATGAGGAACATCAGCATGCCCCCTGCCCCCCGCCCAGGGACAGCGGCTTCTGCCAGTGCCTGCCATGCATCACAGCGTCCAATGATGGGGCAGTGGCTTCAGAGTGCTATGGAGGCCATGCACCAACCACAGAGGTGCCCACGAGGGGAAAACGCCTGGGGGACTTCATCTCAGTGTCTGGCACTGGCCACAGGGGACAGGCTCGGAACCTCCATCCCAAGAGTGCCCCAAAGCTGATCAGCGAGCCTGGGGGTGCTAACTCATGCCAGCAAAGCTCGGAGAGCTGAGATACGCAGCTACAGCAGCTAATGGGGGAAATGTAGCGTCACGCAGAGCATGAGCTCAGACTGACAAGCAAGTGCCCAGGGCGCCAGCACGGCGGCCAGCTGCGGGCACGCAGAGCGGCCAAAGCGCCATCAGAAACATGAAGGCTTTTAACACGTATCCTACCTCTCCTAGGAACCTTCTGTAAAGTTAAGGCCTTTTTCCTTTTTTCTTCCAATTCTACTTGTAGTTTTATCTCCACAACCTGAGTACGAAGAGGGGAACAAAGATGTCGTTAAGGATGGAGACCATGGACGCTGGACACGTGACAACGTTAAAACTCACACGGAGTCTGAAAGCACAGCTGTCCCAGCGCCATTTCAGTCACTTCAGAAGGAAGCTCTTGTCAGGGTGCCCGAGCCCCGGAGGGGGCGGTGGGCAGACGTGCGGAGGAACAGCTGCCCTCCGTGCTGGCGCTCACACCGATGGCAACGCTGGAAGGCCCCCGCCGACAGCACGAAGCTCGCGGCCACGGAGCACAAACACGGGCACGGGAAGAACCGCAGGCACACAGCCCTTTATCGGTGACGCCGCGGGACGCCTGGCTTTCCGGGTCACTCACTCAGGCACGTTCAGAAGGCACGGTCCCTGTTTTCAGGACCCCATTTAAATTTCAGGATTTACCTGTTCAATATTTGACCAAAAACACTCTATTTCTCTGGCGGTCGAGGCAGCGATGCGTCTCAGTCGGTTCTGCTCCTCTTTCCTTCCCCTCTCCTCACGGAGCTTCTTTTCCTCGTGGTGCCGCACCACAGTCCTGACGAGCTAGGAAATGAACGGCCGTGGACTCGACACCGCGCTGCCGCAGGGGCACAGAGCTCCTCACGACAAGAACACGGATTCGCAGCGAGACCCGCCTTCGTCTGCTCTGAGGGCGCACAAGACATGCCCACACCAGCAGAAACCACTGCCAACACCCTGCTTGACTGTCTACAAAGTGTTACTTTACCAAATACACTTATTTTTCTCCAAAAAGTATACCATGTTGTGTTCCAATCTTCCTTCTCATTTGACATGTGATTAACACCTTCTCATCAGAGTAACGCTTTCCATAGGCATCACTCGCTCTGCAGGAATGCGGGAAGATGCATTTAACTGCTAGGAGCGAAAACTGTCGGGGTGGGGTAATTCGTCGTTTTCAAAGCTTTTCCTTTAAATACCAAACCGTTTTCCAGATCCGTGCTGTTATAGCCTACCAGCAGTCCTCAAAAAGGTGCTGAGAAGGAACTTGGAAACAGACACACTGTGAGCCTGAGCGTGCCCGGCTGCGGGCCCCCACGTAGGGGGAGAAGCTGGCTGGGGGCCCATCGGACACTGTGGACGGACCCCCTTCCACAGACTCCTGGGGGCCTCATCCTGGCACAAAGCCTCCTGCTCAGGGTCTGCAGTCTCTCGCAGGAGAGCGGCAGCACGTGCTGAGGTCCACCCGGTGTCCACAGCTCGGGACCACCCTCCTTCATGAAAAGAGTGTGCCGAGGAGCAATCGGGTTGTTCTGGATTCCATGACTCTGATTTAAGACCCCTGACACTCAGACTCCACTGCTTCCAAAGCTCCTGTACTCTCTCTGCCCAGCCTCTGTAGGAAAGGCGGAGTTCAGGGAAGGGAGGTGGACAGCAGGACACACGAGACCGCTCCCCAGGCCTGAGAGCACAGGAAATGAAAGGACAGCAGCTCTGCCCCGAAGAACAGACGGTGGTGCAGTAACGTGAGAGAAGCAGGGCCCAGAGCCATTTACATGTCCGTGAGGACAGCTGCCTCGTACTCTGAGACCTAAGGTTTCTGGAACGCTGACCCTTTCCAAATTCCTAGCCATGGCAGTGCCATCTGGGAGAGGCTCCCCAGGACTGGGTATCTGCTTTGGGACCAGTGAGGAGGAAACCAATCCTCAGCCAGAACTGGGGGGATGTGGGACAGAAGACCAGGTAATGAAGGTCAATGTGCAGCCTGAAGGCCCAGGACGGGCCCCCACGCTGCCCAGCAGCCAACCAGCCTCTCTGTCCCCTCCTAACCCTGAGCCTCCTCGGCTCCCACGTCACCAGGGTGTGGGTCTGGGGGCCGCAGGCATTCCAACCACCAGGAGAGTCTGGCAGGAAGAACTGAAACGCCATGCTGGGGCTGCAGCCAGGCAGACGGGTCTGCCCCCGCGGGCCAGCCAGGGCTCGCGAGTGCTCCACGCAGCACAGCTACTCCCTGGACAGTGCCGCGGCACTCTTCACGTCTAAAAGCCAAAGCCCTCGGAGGGGGTCCGGATACTCCCACGTACGGCAGTGTGAGCAAGCGCTCGCCTGAGAACCGCCACCGACACGCCTTGCCTACCTTCCTGGCTGCAGCCACCTTCCACCTCCTCTCCTGGGCGAAGTCTGCGGCCATCCACTGCATCTCCTCCAGCACGTAGTCCCAGTGCGACTTGGGGCGCGGGGCCTCCTGCAGCTTGGGCAACCGCCTGAGGGACCACAGGCCTTCTTTCCTCAAATCTGCTATCCGTTGATGGATCTGGTTTTCCTGCAAGGAGCGCAGGGGTGGGGGCGTGTCCCCCACGTAATTATTAAGTGCATTCCACTAATTTAGACCCCGAATTCATGAAGCCTCACTAACAAAGACAGGACTGGACACAAAGGTCGAAAGTGGCCCTAGAGAGGTCAGCAGGCACGCCACCCTTCCCAGAAGCAGGGGACGCAACGGCCGTGCCCTGTCTCCAAAACACAGACGGACACCCAGGCCAATGTTCACACCAGAGCACTTCCAAGGGAAACGACATATGCCTGGCCCTTGCTCCAAAACCACGGGGAAGGGGAGGGACAGATCACCTACGACTGGCCACACGCTATCACTGAGTGAACACCGGACAACAGGGAACGCGGGGGCCGTGACATCCTGCCAATCCCGGTATGTTTAATTGCCCTCGTGAAGTTTAAACAACTGCTCAGTCACCACAAACGGCAAGCACTAACTAGGTACCGGGCCACGGCCACACTGGCCTCCCCTGCTGCCCACGATGAGTGCCGCCTGTGGTATCAGCACAGAAAGGACGCTCCCCCCACAAGCCCACTTCCACCAGGACAGGTGAAGCTTCCAGTCATAACCCTGGTTTCTAACTGATCAGAAACCATGTCTGACTGTCCTCACCCTCGAGCACTCGGTTTTAAACTACTGCATCCTTTGTAGAAATTGAAATCAAATGAGCTTCACGAACGAGAACACACCTGACAACCTTCTTGGCATTCTCAGCGTGCTTACCAGTGCTGTCTGCTCTGCCAGCTTATCCTGAGAGCTGTCTTGCGGCGGGGCGGCATTCTGAGCTGGGCTCTGTGGTTTTGGGGGTGCTGACACGGCTGCCCCCGGGGACCGGGAGGTGACCGGAGACAGTGACTTATTGGCTGCCGAGGAGGGTCTATTCCCTGCAGAGACCCGTGCCGGAGACGGGCCCGAGCCGCTGGCAGGAGCTACGGACGAGGCGGAAGAGACTGCTGGTGGGGGCCGCTGACCCGGCTGGGCAGGGTCCACGGGTGGTCTTGTCGACGCCACCGTCTGGCAGGCAGAAAACAGGCCAGCAGTGAACAGGTGCACCCCTCGAGCAGCCCCCCTCGTGCAGCCACCGGCAGAGACCGTGTCGCTCACAGACGTGAGCACAGGGGAGCCCTTCTCGCGGTGGCGCAGAGGAGTCAGGCGCACACAGCACACGAACACCTGCCCAGTCGTGCCCACAAGGGTAACGCATCCCTTCACTCCACCAAGCCGCGCCAGGAGCGCATCACAGGCTCGGCTTTCATTTGTCGTCTTATCCCATGGGAGACTTTCCTTCTCGTTTTTTTTGCTTTCTGTAGTTGTTTCTCCCGTTTATTTTTTAGAATTTGTAATTGTATAAGCTTCTTCTTAACTGAAAAATACCAAATGCTCATCTTGCACCTTTTCTTTGAAAAGTGAGTACCAGTTCCATGCCCCTCTCCCGGCAGGCAGTCTGTACCTCAGAGTGTGTCAAACTAGAAGGACGCCTCCCACCCTGATGAAGACAAAGCGGGACTCCTCAAGGAATTCTGGGGGGAAGCAGAGAGCAGGGAAGGCGAGATGCTACCGGCAACCTAAGAGGCACATCTATAACCTGGAACCCGGGGAAGATGCTGACGGAAACACTCTCTGTACCCAGGCAGGGTGCGGTCCCTGCTCCATCTCACCTAGCCCCCCCCACCCAGTGCGGCCGGCCGCACACTCTTGGAGAGAAAGCTCTAGCGGCACCTGGCCGCGGCCCTCGTCTCCGGGCTCCAGGGCTGCTCGACATCAACAGCAGAGCTCACTGACTGTGGCAGAAACCGCATGGCCCACAGGCCTGGTGTGTTTTCATGTCCCCTCTTTGTGACCCTTCACAGGAAAAGTCTGTCAGCCCTACCCAATCTAAGAGGGACAGGTTTCCATGGGTTTTGTAAGGAGCTGATCCTTCCAACAACAAGGGCAGGTAAAGGAATCCAAGCAAAACCCTGGTGCTGCCTGAAGTCAGCCGTGTGGCTCAATGAGACCAAGTACTGGAACAGACTCGTTTCCATAAAAATTTAACAAAAGTGGTGGTGGGCCGAGGTACGCACGGAGCAGCCATGCGGACCTGCACAAAAGGATCCAGTATCTGTCAAGGTGCAGCTCGTAGCTCCTCCAGACACTGGCCGAGTGATCCTGCCAAGGCCGTCTCAGGTCTTTTTAGGATAAAATGGGGATAATAAAGATTCTATATCCTAGGATTGCCAGGTAGAGAAAATAAAACAATGCCAATAAAGTCGCCCCATAGCACCCGATACCCAGCTGGTGGTGAACGCAAAGCAAATACGACTGCTGTTACCCCGTCACCATACAAGGTCAAATCACACTGTCAATCTCAAATAACCATAAAGCACTTGAACGGCAAGTCCATGTTCATAAGGGAAGCAGCAAGACAGAGGGGCGGCCTCCCCAGGCTACTTAATCGTACAGGCTAAGACACTGCTCTGAGAACACCATCTCCGTCTCTCTGGGCCCCCCGTGGTTCACAATCACTTTCAGGGACTCACTGCTCCTTAGGAACGGCAAGCAGCTCCCTGCACACTTTTCAAGAAAAGTGTCTGGGCAACAGCGATCAGTAGGGAGGAGGGGCATCATGCTACAAACCCAGGGAAGTAAGGCCTCACACCTTCGCAGAGTGCAGAGCACCCAGAAGGGGAAGGCACCCGTGGGGGACACCCAGCAGCTGGCTGGGCGTGGGTAAGCCTCACTAGTGGCTCGCGGTAGCCATGCAGCCTAGAGAGAAGCCCCCACACTCACACTGCCCCCCTCGCGCACTGGTGGGAGGGTGCCCGCCACCCACCCTGCATCACTGGACACATCAGCCGGGACAACGGCCATGACACCCTCTGCACGGCCGCTGAACCACAAGCAGCAAGTAATCCCGTGCTGTGCCGGTGTAAATGTGTACATTTCCACAGTGTAACTGCGGCTATAGAGCTGGATAAAAGAATGCCGAGTGACCTGCTGGCAGGAGGGCAGGGCGGTGCCACGCCACGCACCGCACACCTTGGCTTTCGTTCCGTTTCTAACCGACCGGACAGGCGCCCAGCGAGTACCTGCGGCTGGGACGGGAGCTGGGCGGCCTGCATCTGAGCCTTCCCGGGCATCGGGGCGTGCAGGGCCTGTGGCACGGGCTGCGGCGGCGGCGCGGGCAGCTGGCTGGGCGGGGGCACGGGGACAGGGGCGTTTGGCTGCTGTGTCTTCGCCGGCACCTGCAGCTGTGCGTGAGGCTCCGCCACCTGCGGCTGCTGAGAGAAGTGCAGTGCTGGCGGGAGGGGCGCGCTGGGGAGGCCGGCCGGGGGCAGCCTGCCGGGGAGCTGCGGCGGCGGGGTGTGCAGGCTGGCGGCGTTCTGCACCGGAGGCCCCGTGGACGGGTCGTACTGCTGCTGGCTTTGCTTCTGCCCGGCGAGCTGAGCGGCCTGAGGGGCAGGAGGCATTCCTCCTGCAAGACAGGAACAGCCCCAGCAGCGTTGAGTTTGGAGCCCGGAGCATTGTACACGCGGCACAGCTCACATCCCGGTGCTTGTCACAGACCCGTTACTCAGAGCCATCACACACTCCAACGGGAAATTTCGCTGGCGGAAACTTCTATTACATTACCTCTAACGTTAGAAACGAGCACACAAAAAAGGATAGAAAGGCGCTTGACCCCTGCAAGCTAGCATCAAGCAGAACAGGTACGGTAACCAGTGCCCCAACTGCAGCAGCAACCGAGGGGCACGCAGGCGTGCGGAGGAGAGGAGCCCGAGGACAGGAGGGGCGCGGCTCCCTCGGGGAGAGTGCACGCCTGCACAGGCTCTCTCGCTGGCCGTGTCCCAGCCCCAGAAACCACTGACTGCGCTGCCGCAACCGCACGGGTCTCGGCCAGGTGCTGGGCTGCGAGGCCTCTCTGTGCGCACGCTTGTTCTGAGCTAGAAGAGCCAGTGCTGGCGCCGGGCCTTACCTTGAGCTGTCGGCATTAGCTGCTGAAGAGGAACCCCTGCATTCGCCCCCGGGTGCTGGAAAACTGCCCCCTGGTGGCCCACTTCAAGCCGAGGCCGCTTAGACTGCTCTAGAATAATTTTCAGAAAAGGTGCAGTTTGATGTAAAAACAAAACCACAGAAGTAGCAGAAAAAACATGTGTCAGTGTTTTTATAGTCTTTGAACATGGAGGCCCTTCCATAAGTGAACCAAAATCCAGGAGGTTGATAAATATCATTTCTTTCCATTAAATTTTCACGAGGGTAAGAAGCAGCCTCATACAAAAGCAAAGGCGAGTGACACCCCAGGAGACCGCGGTGTCTGCAGCACGCATGCAGGAGAGAGGCTGGCAGGGCCGCCACGTGGAAAAGCTCTTCCAAGTTCCCATGAGAAGTGTCAGCAAAACCAGACGCACAGAATGGGCAAAGAGCATAGATGGCTGAGCAGAGGGAGTCACAACACAGCAAGCTACCGAGCAACTGCATCAAAACTGAAGAGCTGCACAGCACGACAGACAACGTGTGTCCCCCCAGCATCAACAAAGACCAGAGGAGTGATCATGCTTCATCCACAGGCCAAAACGTGAGAGCACCAGAAACCGCAGATGGGACTGAAGAAGGGCTGGCCCTTCTGTGGGGCCACATGCGTCCCCCATGTGCTCTGACCGAGCACTTCCATTTCTAGGAGCTTCTCCCTGAGATACAGTGACAAACATGTCACAAAAAAAACAAAAAACAAAAAACAAAAAACCTGGGACTGGATGTTCAATCCCATGTTCACTGTAAGAGAAAAAGGTGGTAATAAAAAGGAACACTACCAACGGTGTGAAGAGGGAAAGAGCCCCAGGCGCTCAAGGAATGCACAGCTGTCAGAAAGAGTGTGGTCCTGAGCGGGTGAGGCGGCCTAGGAAATTACTGCTGGCAACAGAACAGTGCACAGGGAGTGCACTCCCATTTCCTCAGAGTGACCGCATGTAAGAACGCGAGCGTGCGGGCAGGAGGCCCAGCACACGCACCGACGTCAGCAGCAGCTACCTCTGTGGCTGGGGCACAGGGAGGGAAACCAAAGCAGAGGGAGACTCGCTTCACACCTTCCTCAAGTGCCAAATCTTTCACGTAAAATGTGTGTTTTTATAATGTGGAAGAAAATTTTCGGTTTAAAAAAAACGAGCAGGGGCGCCTGGGTGGCACAGCGGTTAAGCATCTGCCTTCGGCTCAGGGCGTGATCCCGGTGTTATGGGATCGAGCCCCACATCGGGCTCCTCTGCTATGAGCCTGCTTCTTCCTCTCCCACTCCCCCGCTTGTGTTCCCTCTCTCGCTGGCTGTCTCTATCTCTGTTGAATAAATAAATAAAATCTTTAAAAAAAAAAAAAAAAAAACGAGCAACAACTTGAAAAATAAGACATTTTATCCTCAATCATATCATGAGGACTAAGAGCCCGCCAGTGCACAGAAAACTGAAATGGAACACACCAAACTTAATGGGCAAACTTCTAACTTGAAGACACACACATACACAGCCACACAGACGTTCTCTTCAGCTGAAAACCAGCACGAAAAAATTTAACTCTCAAAGTAGAAACTCAACAAAACCAAGCACGTCAGCGTTCATGTGGCCACTACGCTGTATGTCCCCTCGAGCCACTCGGGCCGGTACTCCAGGACGTACCTGCCGGGGTCCCCGCCTGCTGCCTCTTAAAGGGGTCTGTCTCTCCCACACTTCCGGCCCCTGCCACAAGGGCCCCTGCAAGAGCTTGCTGCTGAAAGAGAGAAGGAAAACATGAGACTCTGGTCATGTAAGTGCCATACAAGAATGGGTATGAGCTAAACTATCGTAGTTATTACACACACTGGCCTCCCTAATCTCTAACCAGAGAAATGTTACCTGTCCAATGCATGTAATGTATGCTTATATATAATAAGGAACTTAAAGTTCTAACTTACCTCTGGAGGGGAAAAAAGGACTTGTGAAAGATCTTATTCTGGTTTTAAATGGAGTTTCCTATCAGTGCAGATCTACACTCCACCAGAAATGAACAGAGATAGCAAAGGACTGGCCAGTGTCAGGAAACCAGTCCTCAATCCGACAGCTGAGCCTCCCTGTCAGTCACACTGCCTGTCATCACTTATCCCCCAAAACACAAAAGCTGAGTAAGAAAAAGAAAGCTTGAGGGGCGCCTGGGTGGCGCAGTCGTCAAGCGTCTGCCTTCGGCTCAGGGCGTGATCCCGGCGTTCTGGGATCGAGCCCCGCATCAGGCTCCTCCGCTAGGAGCCTGCTTCTTCCTCTCCCACTCCCCCGGCTTGTGTTCCCTGTCTCGCTGGCTGTCTCTCTGTCAAATAAATAAATAAAATCTTTAAAAAAAAAAAAAAAGAAAGAAAAGAAAGGTTGAAAATTTCTTCCTCCTGGAAAATGACACTAAAGCCCTACTTGACAGACAACAATCTGATAAACTTGGGTCTCCACAATGGCACCGCTGCAAGTGAACACCCTACAAGAGCTGGGGAGCGCTGGGAAACATGTGACCAGGTAATGGGAACTGCTGACGTGGAAAGCTTCTGGCACAGACAGGAAGTGGCCGAGTCGGGGTGCCCCACGCTTTCATATTTCTGCACCATCCTTGAAGGGCTGCTATGCGCTAAGGATGACGTTTACCAAGCACTAGTTGCTAACTGTTTTCATGGTTCAACTCTGTCCGCTCTACTTAACCATTTTAAATGCCAGAGTTACACACGCCTACATAAGGCAAGTGCCCCAGGGTGGGCACCACTCGGCCAGCACCAGCCACGCCGCAGGTCAGGGCCTCCCATGGGGACAGGTGCAGTGACTGACTTAAGGGGAAAGTAAGCACCCCTATCTATGTTTAGTGAAGATGGAGGGAGGAAGCGAGAGAGGGAGCGGAAAGGGGGGAAGAAAGAAAAGAATGATTTGAAAAGCACACAGTATGTAAAATGTGAGCAGTGTCTACCCATGGGGACAGGGTTATAGGTGAGTTATAATTTGTGTGCGTGCACGTTTCTAAATCTTCCAAACATCCTACAATGAACACATAGTTTTATAATCAAAAATAGGCTTTTTTTAAAATAAAAGAAACTGATAAAGGGTTCTGTGTCCAGTAACAGCCAAGTGATCCTATCAGACTGCACATGCTCCAGAGAGATATGAACTCTGGAGGATGGGACTGGACGCCTGCAACAAAGGAATGGAACGAGGAGAGGTTTACAGAGGTTCACGGCATTTGGCATGAGGGCAAGCCCCAGCCTGTGCTGCGTGGACCAGCCCAGAACCAGACACACCGAGCCTCACTGGCTTGAAGACCACTAGGACAGAAAGCACGAACCCACAGCAGAAGGAAGGGGAATCATCCCAGGAGACGACTGCACAGAGGGAGGTCCCAGGTTGTCTCCCTACTTTAGGCTGCCTCCTAAAGCAGAACACACAAAGACTCCAAGCACAGGCCAACACAACCACACCGGGATTTCAGGGGCCCTGACCCGGGAGAGTTAAAATTCAATCACATTAACTATGAAAGCAGAAATGATCAATACTCTTAGGAAGACCGTTAACAGAAACCAGAGTCTCTACAACCTCTTGCTCATGACATCCAAAATCTCTCCCAAACACAAAGACACAGGAAAACATGAGCCATGCCCAGAGTACAGTTCATGGACACAAACTCCATGCAACGCAAATGCTGGACTTAGCGGTAAGGGCCTGACAGTGGCTTTAAGAAGTATGCCCAAAGGGGCGCCTGGGTGGCACAGCGGTTGAGCGTCTGCCTTCGGCTCAGGGCGTGATCCCGGCGTTCTGGGATTGAGCCCCACATCAGGCTCCTCCGCTGTGAGCCTGCTTCTTCCTCTCCCACTCCCCCTGCTTGTGTTCCCTCTCTCGCTGGCTGTCTCTATCTCTGTCGAATAAATAAATCTTTAAAAAAAAAAAAAAAGAAGTATGCCCAAGGACATAAAGAAAACATACTGCAATGAAGAACAAGAGAAAATCGTGACCCAAAAGAAGAAACTATTAAGGAAGAGAACCCAATGGAGATGCCGGAACTGAAGAATACACTATGCGGAAGACAAATTCATGAGAAGCAGAGTCTGTGAACTGAAAGCACAGTGCCCAGAGAGGAGGAGGAGCGGACCTGGCATCCGTCCACGGAGCCGGGCCATCAGGGCGACGGCGCACCGCGTATGGGTGGGAAGACGACCAAAGCCAGGCCGAGCCCAGAGAACGCATGCTCACACTGCCCGGTCACCCCCTCAAAGCTCTGCAACCCCCAAAGGGGGATGGAAAGTCTTCCTGAAAACGGTGCTGGGGAACTAGGCATCCACATGAAAAGGTCGAAACAATGGACGTCACTGAAATAAACGTGTGCTCATCAGACAAGGGAAGGTGGGGCCAGCCTCTCTTCTCCAGGCTTCCCCGCTGCCCCCGACTCCGGCCTTCATGATGATGCCGCCTTCTCTTATACTGCCTTCCTGAGTATTCTACTGGGAAAGATACTGCAGTCTTTAAAACACAAACTTGAGGGCACCTGGGTGGCTCAGTCAGTGAAGCATCTGCCTTTGGCTCAGGTCATGATCCCGGGGTCCTGGGATCGAGTCCCACATCGGGCTCCCTGCTCTGCCCTCTACCCCTCCCCTGCTCATGCACGCACACGCTCACTCTCTCTCTCTTGCAAAAATAAACAATCTTAAAAAAAAAATACAAACTTGATTTCAATTAGCAATCATTTATTGAACTCTTTAAAAAAAACAGAAAATAGAGATTCTCTGGTGGGAAATGAATTCTGAGTGTCCGTTTTAAGAGAGCATCAAAACAGACTATCCATAGAAGATAGTATAATTTACAGGGAGTCTAGAAGCCACACCAGTAGAAAGAACAGTTGAGAGAACTGGAGGTGTAGCTCACAAAAAAGACAGTTTGCCACCTGAAAGAGGAGCAAAGCTAAATTATTCTGGACAAAGAAATTAAGAGCAGTCATGACAGCTGGTGGTTAACCAGGGGTAAATTTCTGCCCAATTTAAATAAACCAAACCACCAAGCAACTATAAACTGGGCCTGTGGTTTGCAAGGTCGGGTGTGCAGTCAAGAGTGGGGTCACAAGGACTTGCAAGTGGGGAGAGCTCTGGAGTGGATGGCTCACCATGTCTCAGCTCGAGCTTCTACCAGCAGCCTCCCCGGGCTCACCTTTGGGCAGGGAAACTGAGCACAGCACAAACAGAGAAAGCACTCGTGCTGACAGCATGCCTATTACACCTGAGCTGCCAACCTCTGTCCAGTCTACACCTACGAGCTTGCAACTGCACACATAAAATATGGACACAAACATAAGAATAAGAGAGCAATAGTAGGGGCATCTGGGTGGCTCAGTCGGTGAAGCATGTGCCTGCAGCTCAGGTCATGATCCCAGAGTCCTGGGATGGAGCCTGATGTCAGGGTTCCTGCTCAGCGGGGAGTCTGCTTCTCCCTCTCCTTCGGCCCCTCACCCGTGCTTGTGCGCACTCTCTCTCTTGCAAATAAATAAATAAATTCTTTTTTTTTTTTTTAAAGATTTTATTTATTTGACAGAGATAGAGACAGCCAGAGAGAGAGGAAACACAAGCAGGGGGAGTGGGAGAGGAAGAAGCAGGCTCATAGCCGAGGAGCCTGATGTGGGGCTCGATCCCATAACACCGGGATCACGCCCTGAGCCGAAGGCAGACGCTTAACCCGCTGTGCCACCCAGGCGCCCCTAAATAAATAAATTCTTAAAAAAAAAAAAAAAAAAGATACTTAGACTTCCTGATTCACTAATGCCGGTCCTGTGAGTTTTTTCTAAATAAAAAAGATATAACCTAAAATTAGAAAAAGAGTTTACTGAATTGCATTTCCTCAAAATGATGGCATATTAGGAGCTGCCAGAATGAGAATTATTACAAGTGAATAAAACCTAAGGAGTATTTGTTAAATGAAATAACATTTTTAGGGGCGCCTGGGTAGCTCAGTCGTTGAGCGTCTGCCTTTGGCTCAGGGCGTAATCCTGGTGTTCTGGGATCGAGCCCCACATCAGGCTCCCCAGCTGGGAGCCTGCTTCTTCCTCTCCCACTCCCCCTGCCTGTGTTCCCTCTCTCGCTAGCTGTCTCTGTCAAATAAATAAATAAAATCTTTAAAAAAATAATAACATTTTTAAAAAGCATAAATACACTCAGTCGACTGACACAGATGTAATATAAAAACTATGAAGGGCACCGGCCGGCTGCCAGCTCAGTCTGTGGAGCACATGACTCTTGATCTCGGGTCTGTAAGTTCAGGCCCCACATTCAGTGTGGAGAGCACTCAAAAACTAAACAAACCAAGCAAACAAAAATCTCTGTGTTAGAAGGATGGAATCATGGGTAACTATTCATTTTCTCTAACACAGAGTTACTGCAAGGCACTACCTACAATGGTTTTTCTTATAAATAAACACACATACATATGTGCGTATCCGTACGCACCATAGGACACCTGCACTCAAAAGTACTCCCTCAAAGTCTTCTGGAAGCAGACAGAAATTAATACAGATGTAATAGAGAAAATTCTGAATTTCTAGCATTTCATTAGTCAAAACAGATTGGTCAATTTAAAAATTCTACAATTGGTTTTAAATAAAATTCACACTGAGATGTTCTTTTCAAAGAAAACAAGGGACGTTTTCATTTCATTTCAACTCTTTTTCTGACTGACTCCATTCTCCTATTTCCTGAGAAACCCACCAGTGTTTGCGTCAAAGATCTGTAATTCAAACTGGAGACTCCTTGGTCTTCTTCTTTTAGCCTCTTAAATATTTGATTACGACATACAACATACATACAAAAGAAATTATAAAACATATGTATGAGATTTTATATGCATAGTAAAACTATTGGAATTTACATAGTGGAATAGAGCTGTTCACTGAACACACTGTTCAAACTTTCCGTTTGAATTTCTTCATAATAAAATGTGGAGAAGGAACGTAGAAAAATAAATACACAAAGTTTAAAAGAGTGATAATAAAGCAATCACCCGCAGGAGCACTTGGGTGGCTCAGTCGGTTAAGTGTCCAATTGTTGATTTCAGCTCAGGATCATGGGATCGAGCCCCACGTCAGGCTCCACACTCAGCGGGGAATCTGCTGGAGATTCTCTCTCTCCCTCTGCCCCTTCCACTTGTACTCTCTCTCTTTCTCAAATAAATAATTTTAAAAAATAAAAATAAAGTAACTGCCTGTGTACTCATCCCAAGGCTCAGGAAACAGACTGCTGCTTACGCCTCATAGACCCTGGGCACCACGAAGGTGCCCACCACCTGAGCTGTGTGTGAACACCTCGTGATGCTGTCACCTACAGACTCACCTCCACACGGTTCTCCTCTGGCTTGCTTCCCACAGAACTCCCATAAGCCCTTCTGTTCCGTAGGTGTGGCCGAGCCCGCACACAGCCACTCGTGTTGGCGCTGTGGCCACCCCTTCCCTCCTGATGGCTCTCATCGACATTCCTCTGTACGAAATGCATGATCCACTGATCTGCTCCCCCTGCCAGTGGCCATTCAGTTCCTTCCAACTGGACACTATTCCAACCAGTGCCACTAGGAACACTATTATACCCGGTTTCTGGAAGAGATACTCAAAAATTTCTTACAGCATGCTGTCGAGACAAAGGGTCTGCCCGTGCTCACCTCTTCCAGGTCAGGCAAAATGTTTCCAAACGTCTCCACGCTATCCTCCCATCAAAAATAGATGAGAATCCCACTGACCTACATCAGCAGATTCTGCCCAGTTTAATTTCTGGTGATCTGGTGAGTGTGATGGCAAGTCACAGTGGTTTAATCTATGTCACCAAGGAAGCCCCGTGTCTGTTTCATAAGCTGACAGGCACTCCTTGCCCTCCGCTGTGCCACTGTCCTTAGGCAAGTACTTACCAATGCCGTCTAGAAACACAGTAATGCATTACAATCCAGCACACATTAATAGGAAAAACACCCACTGATACATGCTCTCACAATCTCAAATGTAAAAGATATTATCTTCAACTGCATCAAACTCATCCCAAGAAGCACCTGATATCAGGTTCAAATTATTCTTCCCCACCAAAGGGGACCGGGCCCCTTGCAGAAATGACTGATTCTGGGCTAGATCAAGGAAAACACAAGATGAACCTCAAGTATTTCGTCCCAGCAAGTCAGGAAGGGCTCAGAGAGTGACCAGGATATGTCAATAGTGCATGAGGACCAGCTTGAAGGTCTCCATTGAGTCAAAACACACGGTAATAGAAGGGGGGACGCTGGGCAGCAGATGATGGAGGGGGCACAAGGAGACCTGATGGGCGTGAGTTACAGCGGCACTTGACAAATTCCACAAGCTGTCACACTTAGGATCTGTGCCTTCCCCGCCAATAAATTATACCTTGCTGTGACAGAACTCACCTTCTTTACAGACCCAAGAAGAAAAATCACATGTTCATGTGAATAGATGGAGAAATACCATTTGACAAAATTCAGTATCCATTCATGATAAATACTAGAAATACAGAAATCTCCCTCACCTGGTAAAGGACATCTACAGAACCTGCACTATCTACCGGACTGGTGGCAAAACACTAAATGCTTTCCCCTGAAACATCAGGAAGAAGGTAAGAATAAGTATTCTGGGGGCGCCTGGGTGGCGTAGTCGTTAAGCATCTGCCTTCTGCTCGGGGCGTGATCCCGGCGTTATGGGATCGAGCCCCACATCAGGCTCCTCCGCTATGAGCCTGCTTCTTCCTCTCCCGCTCCGCCTGCTTGTGTTCCCTCTCTCGCTGGCTGTCTCTCTCTGTCAAATACATAAATAAAATCTTAAAAAAAAAAAAAAGAATAAGTATTCTGACCACTCCACTTAGAGTATTTGGAAGTGCTTGCCACTGCAATAAGGCAAAAAATCAAAAATAAATAAAAGGCATATAGACAGGAAAACAAAAAATGAATCTTGCTTTTCTTGACAGACATGATTCTCTACGTAGAAAATCCCAAGGAACCTACAAAAAAGCTCCTAAAACTAAGAAACAAGTTTAGCAAGGTTGCAGAGTACAGGTTCAAATAATCCCCTGTATTCCTACATACCTGCAATGAACATTTCAATTTTTTTTTAAATTTAACTACCACTTACAAAAACACAGAAAAACTAGAAAACACCTGACTATAAATCTAACAAAATATACAGAATTGGCATGCTGAAAACTATGAAACACTGATGAAATAAATCAAAGATGACCAAAACAAAGGGAGAGATATGCCATATTCCTGGACTGGAAGATTCCATATTGTAAGATATCCCTCCTCCCCAAAGTGGTAAACAGATTCAATGCAATCCAAATCAAAATTCCACAGATAGCTACAGAGCAGATTCTAAAATCTCTGTGAAAATGTAAAGGAACTAGAATGACCAAAACCACTAAAAAAAAAAAAAGAAGAAGAAGAAAGAAGAAAGAAAAGAAAAGAAAGAAAAGAAAAAAGGAGAAAGGTTGAACTCACACTGATTTCAAGGCTTACTACAAAGCTACAGTGGCCCAGACCGTGTGGCATCAGCAATACACACAGACGAAGGGAGTTCTGGAGAGTCTCGAAAGAGACCCACACAGACAGCAATCAGCTCGTTTTCAGCAAAGATGCAAGGTCAATATAAGAGAAACAGAACGGTTTTTTTAAGAAATGGTGCTGGGGGCGCCTGGGTGGCTAAGTCGTTTAGTGTCTACCTTTACCTCAGGGCGTGGTCCCGGGGTCCTGGGATCAAGCCCCACATCGGGCTCCTCTGCTGGGAGCCTGCTTCTTCCTCTCCCACTCCCCCTGCTTGTGTTCCCTCTCTCGCTGGCTGTCTCTCTGTCAAATAAATAAATAAAATCTTAAAAGAAAAGAAAGAAATGATGCTGGAACAACTGGAAATCTGCATGCAGAAAAGCAAACCTCCACATATGTCTGCCACATAATACAGACCCTGACTCAAAGGGGATCGTGGATGTGCATGTGAAACACAGAACCATACAACTTCCAGGAGAAAATACAGGAGGTTTCTGTGACCTCGGGCTGAGCCAAGAGTTCTTAGGATGCCAAAAGCACAATCTATAAAACCAAAAAAATGGTAAAACTGACTGCATCAAAACATAAAAGTTCTGCTCTGGAAAAACAGCATAAAAGAGAGAAAGATAAGCTTTAGAATGGGCAAAAACACCTGCAAACCTGTAAGTGACAAGGAACTTGCATTCACATCACACAAAGGATTCTCAAACCTAACAGTGACACACGCAGGATTCAGACTTTCCCAAAGAAGATACACCAAGAGCAAGCACTCAGGCGCGTCGCAACAACTGGAGCCGAGTAGGGAGGACGCACCGGGGCCTCCCCTCCACTGGGGGCGGCAAAGCACAGCAGGGCACAGCCAGGGCGAGTTTGGCAGTTTCTTATAAACTCAAACCTACACTTGCTACACAAGCCAGCAATCTGCCTCCGAGGTATGTACCCAGAAGAAACAAAGGCCTAGATTCACACACACAAAACTCTCTGTGAACACTGACAGCAGCTTTACTCCTAAGTAAACAATCCCACTGTCCTTCAGCGGGTGAATGAGGAGACAAACCGGGGACACCCATGCCACCAAACACCGCTTAGCAAAGAACAGACGACTGGTAAACGGCACAGCGTGACTGCTTAGCGACAGAACCCACATGTGGTATGACTCCATCTAGACTTCTTTCATACTGGAAAAGGCAAAATCACAGAGGCAGAGAGCAAAGGGAGGGAGGGGCGGCTACACAACTCTGTGGGTCTGGCAAAACTCAACAGAACTACAGACAAAAAAGAGGGAGTTCCACTGAATTAAGTAAGTCTAAATAAATGAATACTATTAGTGACATAACCCACTGACTGAAATAAAAATCCACATATGAATATGTAAATGGAAGAAAAAGGAAAGCTCACTGTTAACAGCAGAAAGCCAACTGATCAATGCATTAGGGACAACGGAGCTAGAAAATCCATTCTGCAATCTTTAAGGTGAAAACAGATTCTGGCCAGATGGTGGAATTAGTGGCTAAAAGTTTAATGAGATACAGGACATTTACAGAGTTTCAAAGTGTCTTCCCCAAGCTATTTATCATTTACCAAAGAAAAACTAAGAACCTCCCACTGCAGAAGCCGGGTGGACACGAGCCTCACCACGTGGTCGCAGAGAGCATCGCCAGTCACAGGCCGCTGATCTCACGGCCTCCTGGTACGGCAGTGCGACCCGCGCACAGCGTCACTTCCGTGGTATTCCCCTCGAGGACACAGCCCACGTCAGATACAAGATATCGGACACCAGATATCAATTTGGTATCAAAGGACATTCTGTCAAATAACGAGTCTAAACTCAAAAACGTGAAGGTCATGAAAGACTGAGGAGCCAGCCCAGATGAAGGAAGACGGAGGAGGCATGACAACGACGCGCGGTCAGTGATCCCAGACCAGGGTAAAACCACCACGGCCAACCCTTGAACAAGGCGAGTTTGAACTGTGCAGGCCCACATACATGCAGACTTTTTTCCATACAGAACAGTAGTGTATTTTCTCCTTTCTTATGATTTTCTTCTCTCCAGCTTGCTTTACTGCAAGAATACGGTACATAAAACGTAACAGGCAAAATATGTGCTAATCGGTAAGGTTTCCAGTCAACAGCGGGCTAACAGGAGTCAAGTCTCTGGGGAGTCAAAAGTTATACGGTGCCCCTGCAATGTGTAAGGGTCAGCTCTATAAAGGGCACCATCAGGTCAAGACACAGAAACCGCATCTGAGCTTTGGCTCGGTCGTACTCCTGACATGACTTGTACTGTGTCAGGCAAGAGAACACTCTCACCGAAGGTACGCAGAGCATTAGAGATAAAAGTGCATGACGCGGTATCCGCAACAGCCAGTCGCCCAGTTCGGGGCAGACGTGTGTGAATACACATACAGTAGAGGGAAAACAATACAGAGGGGCCAAAAGTGCACATCTGGTGAAACCGGGTAAAGGGCACAAAGGGAGTTCTTTGGAAAACTGTTTTTGCAACTTTCACTATGTTTGAAATTACAGCAAAATTAAAATCAAAAAAGTTTTTAAAAAAACGTATCACCACAAGATAAAACTACTCTCCAAAACAAGGACCATCCATTCCCTCTTGGGAGAATCTGACCTGTTCTTTCAGCCTCTTGGCATCAGTGACGTAACACTGAATAATTTCGTTTCCAAACAATTAACACTACTCAGTCTGCGCTCAGTGGGCACCCGGATGGGACCTAAGGTCCTGACTTCAGCGTTTCTTCCAGCTGCGGAAAACATCAAGTTACCACCTGCTTAAATCTTTTTTTTCTTGTTCTGTTTTGCACTGTTCTTAAAAATACAGATAAAAGACACAGGAAAGAACCAACATTTAAAACACAGCACACAAGGAATCCTGAGTACACATTTCACAGGACTGTAAGTATTAGGTGACATGCATGCGAAGGCTACTATGTGTCACACTCAACACAGAAAAAATAAGAATGCATTAAGATCCATGTTGGCATTTAGTCATGCAACTTAATTTTATCATTTTATATGCAGGAAGACTTTTTAATTTTTTAAAAATAAGGAATGGGCTCTGGAAAAAAATGCTGGAGAGCAAATAGTAAAATTGAAGGTTAAAATATCTGGATGGAGGAAAGTTTGGGATGAGGCTACATTTGAGAACCATCGAAAAGTACCTGAAGCGGTTGCTGCTGGGATGAAAAAGCAGCAGAAACATTTGGCGGAAGCTGGGTTGCTATAGCAACAGGAGTACCAGTCTGCCCATCCTTTCCTGTCACAACCTTTACCTGAGAGAAAATATTTTGAGAAAAAAAGGCAACATAATTTTTAAGACTGCTCAAAATTTTGTCAGAATTTTATTGCTGATAGCTCAGTGATGCCTGGTGTTTAAAAATGGAATGCTTTTGCATGAAATCCTGTAAAAGGACACCGAACTGACTCCAGGGCACATCTTACAGGAACTCCAACTTGAGCTCAGATTCTGCAACCTCCAACTATAAACAAGGGAACAGCAGTCTCTGAGCAGCAAAGCCCTCATGCCCTCACAGACCATCCGCACGGCAGCCACCCCACTGCCACCGTGCGTGGGTCTATCTCAGCAGGAAGGTGCAAAAAAGGGGGGTCAGGTGTCTTCATTAGCACAGATGAGGGGGACTGAGCCTACAGACAACACTGCGTACAAACAGAGAGAACTGAATTTCACTATTTCATGGCAACAGAGGTGTAATCCTCAAAATAATCATAAAAACCTTTTGGAAAATAAAAATGATCCTTTTTGGAAAGGGTGTTAAGGAAAACACAAAATGGCAAAGCCACACAGATATGTCCATAAATCTCAATGAGGACGGCAGAGCAAAGAGACCAGCTTTTGCTCGGCAAAGGCTGATTTCTTTGCAGAAGAGCTGACAAAGAGTCCAATTGCTCCAGCTGTGTCGTGAAACGAAATAAGCCCCACCGACATACCGTACACTACACAACACAAAGCACACGACCCAGTGCGTTACAGTCGCCCTCACTACCGCCCTGGTGTGATTAGCTCCTTTTTCAGGAAATACAAGTAGAAGGGTCTTAGCAATCACTACAGTATTGAAAAATCTCAACTGGGGGATGTACGAAGCACCATTCCAGGCACCCCAAAATTTCACTATCTAAAAAAGATTCTATGTTAAATATCACTCAGTAGGTATTTGCACACATGGGAGTTTAAAATACCTCCAATTGGAGACTACATCTAAAAACTGAAAAATTCTCACAGTTTTTGCCACAACAACTGTATTTTCATCATGAAGACACCATGCAGACACACCTAGTGATGTGGAATCGTGACTGATACACTGTAAAAACCTAGCGATTCAAATCCCTGCTTAAAAACCACATTTGTGGTGTTTTTAATGGTGAACCAGTTTAAGTAAAATGCAAAATCGACACAAGCAGCCAGAAGGTGTCCACACCTCCAGCCTCAGTGCTGGACAAGACCCACAGCCCCAGCTGACTACGGGGGACAGCTGGGTCATGCCAGGCCAGCCTCTGGAAAATGGATGACCTTGCTCTGGATCCAAGCGCTCGGTCCTGGACCAGCACTGCTCACAGGGCTGTCCTGCATCCTCCTCCCGACATCCAGAGCAGCTCCTCCCCTCCATGCAGGAAAAGAGCAAAACACATCTTCAGTTTTATTCCTGGATCAAACCTTATGAAACCACGTCCTAGAAACACCCCAGGCTCGTGGGTTATGTTTTATTTACAGTTGCTAGACTCAAATCTGCGAAGCATGGTCCTCTCATTATTAAACTGCTGTTTCTCACCTCGTCGTTGATAACCTCAGACTTCTCCTCCTCCTCCTCCTCCTCCTCCTCCTCCTCCAGGTCCAAATCATTCTGCCTAAGATAAGCCTGCAACGGGGCATAGTGCTTCTTCTTGAAAGCCAAGAAGTCCATCATGTTCCCTTGAAGGTGTTGCAGGAAGAACAATTCGATCAAGTACTCCTTGAAGGCCTCCTTCAGCGCCTCCATCTCTCTGTAGTGGTAATCCAGGCACTGCTTCCTCATCTGGGCCAGCTCCTGAGAGGCCGGGGGGATCTCCTCCAACTTCTTGGGGGCCTTCCTCACCCCCACATTCCCCGCAGACGTGAGAGGGAGGCTGGAGAGGCCCGGGGGCACCGCGGTCCTGGAGGGGCTGGTGGGGGGCGGTGGGGAGGTCATCCCAAAGGCCGAAGCCCCCCCGACCCCGACCCCAGGGAGCAGGGGTCTGGTCAGCGGCGGGCCCTGCAGCACCTGCTGCTGCTGGATCAGCTGCCCCTGGATGATGCTGCTGATCTGGGGTGGCAAGCTTGCCGTGGTGATGTGGCCGGGGCTGGCCAGGGGCTGCAGGCTGGCCGCACCCGCAGCCGCAGGGCTCTGGGGTCCCAGGTGATGGACAGTGCCCCCGGACTGTGCGTGGGGCTGTGACAGTCTCCGTTCTCGGACCGCGATGGGAGCCCCTGCATGCTGCAGCTGCACCTGGGTGCCCGGAGCCATCTGGGCGAGGCCCGAGCTCTCCTGAAACACAAAGTGCCCGCCACCAGACGGGCTTAAGCTCATCTGCCTCACTAACACGCTGGCGTCCACAAAGCCCCCGGTGGGACTGCTGCTGCAAAGGCCCAGGCCAGGGCCAGGGGTGCCCGCCCGCACGCTCTGCAGGCCCGGCCCCGGCCCAGGAGTGGGCTGGGTGGGACTCTGAGTCTGCACCTGTTGGGACAGCGGCGAGGTGACCTGGATGTATGACGGAGATCCATGCTCAAAGCGCCTCTGCTGGGCACTGAACTGGAAACCTGGAGAAGTGGGGCTAGGGAGTGGCAGAGGAGCGAGCGTGATCTGTGGGTTTCCTCCCACGACTGGTCCGACGCTCTGAAGGGCGATATTCACGTTCTGCCCCGTCACGGGACTCCTATTCATCAGCTGCTGAACTTGGTAACCGGGAGACTGAGGTGCGGATGGGCTGGCCGACGGCACGAAGGGCGTGGCAGGGGACTGGGGCGGATTCGGGTGGGCCTGCTGCTCTTCTCCTTCGCTGCTGGCGAAGGCCCTGGACCTCTGCAGCTGGTGCTGGACACTCTGAGAGCCGCTGCCATGGTGCATTATCGCCCCCCTTTTTAATCCACCTTAATGTTCTCCTGAAAAATCAAAGTTGAAATCAAGTTACTTGAAGACAAACGTAAGCATCTGATCAGCACTTACTACGAGCACCGTTTAGCAGCACTGGAGAGAGAGTCTGAAGGTACATTCCGACTGGCATCTGACACAAATGAATCTTAGGAATTCTTACCGAGCCATGAAAGAGATGGCACTGGAGACGATGCCCCTCAACACAGATGAGGGACAGGTCCTTCTGGGTCACTGCTGGGACCCACTGTGGGGTCATCCCAGCCAGCTACCGTGGAAGGTAACCAGCATTGCTAGCTCAAGGCCAAAAAGGATCTGAACTCCGCGCTGGCACTAGTGACCAGTACATTTCTTCCCAGAAGCCTTCCAGCCCGGTGGCCCTTCTCCATTCCCACATGCAGTGGGGCTGCCTGTTCATCTGTCCCGGGGGAGGGACAGCACCCTGCTCGCCGCCAGGCACCAGGAGGCAGTCAATGACTGCTGCCAAATGCAGGCACAGGCTATATGCTGCCATCACCCCCTCACCAGAACAGAACACCCCACCAAACTCTGGGCTACATCAACTGCAGACACACAGAGCAACCATTACATATCAGACCCTAACCTCCTGAAGGAAAGGGCCCAGGGCTGGGCGCCAAAGCCTCGCCTCAGACCTGTTGTAGGAGCCAGAACAAAACAGGAAGGTGCCTCGAACCTCAAAGAGAGGAGGAGAATTGCCAGGACTCAGGCCTGTGCTCTGGGAGAGTCTCCCTCAAAGGTCTGCAAAGTCTCTGGAGCTGGTACCATAGCTGCAAAGAGGCTCCCAGGCCAAGCACTGCATTGTGTGGAGGACTAGGGAGGTGCTGGGGGAGAGGAAGACACGTACTGGGGGTCAGCTCTCGGGATAGGGCTGAGCAGGAGGAGGCCAGTTCTGAGGCGGGACCCCAGAATGCTTCCAAGTCAGACCCAGCTAGAGTCTCAGTGTCTGCGAGGGAGAAGACCCCACTGGGGACAGGATGTCCCCCACAGACCCCTGGGCTGTCCGCTCCCCACTGAGGCAGGGTCACAGGGACAGAAATATCCTTCCACCATTGGAAACTGTCAAGTCTTAACTGACACACCTAGCTCCCCGTGTCTTGGTGTTCCTCCCACCTTGCCCCCAAGACAAGCAAGAGGGCCAGCCCTGTCATCCTCAGGGCATCGCGACCTATCTCACAGAAGACAGGGATAAACATCAAAAACCAGAAGTTACAAAAGTTACAACACAAAAAGACACGTTCACATGGAAGGCTCCTACAGTCCCGGGCTCCTGGCTGCAAAAGACGGATACGTGGAATCAGGTGTACACCAGCAAAGACTGGGGAAACAAGAATTGGTGTCAAAGCAGCAGAAAAGGCGCTTTCTGCTCAGAAGGCCCACCCTGAAGACGGAGTCCCAAGATCATGGGCAAGCTGCAGCACACCCGTCTAACCAGGCAGTCATGGGAGGAGCGGCCGGCATGAGCACCCTCACACACTCCCACCCTCGCCCCCGAGCAGCAGCCCCACACAGTGGCTCAGGGCCGGGGGCCTCGGCACACCCGCTGCCGTCAGAACGAGCTTCTGCCCCTGGTCCTTGTAAACAAGCGTCATGAGGAGACGTGTGTGGAACTGGCACAAAAATAGAACGCACATGATAAACAAACACATGAGGGCATGTTTAGGGTCATTTCCTTAGGGTACGTTCCCAGCAGAGAGCATACAGGCCCGAAACCAGCTCTCCCATATACGACAATTCACAAAACCAGGGGAAGGTAAGACTTAGGGGGAAATATGTCACGACCACTGACACAGAGTGAAAATCCTATTTAAATTCTCACCACAAATCATTCACCAAAATAAATGAAGAATCTTATAAGGTAACATCCCAAGTTTTATACCAATTATTGAAATGTCAAAACAGGAATATGTAGAGAATACAAAATTGAATACTTACTAAAGTTCTGAAGGGAATTCAAGCTCCTAAACTTAAAACAGTAAAGTTGTATCTGAAAAAACAGATGGATTTGAAGACATGCAAAATTTAAAAATGTTTAAAACTCAAGAGTAAATCATCAAAATCATGAATATTTGGGGTAGTTATGACAGGGGGCTACCACTAATACTACAGAAAGCACTCATACAAACTGAAAATCACGCAATCCCACAGAAAAGTGAAATAAGGACGAGAGACAGTTTACATAAGAAAAGCATCTACTTAACCAGCGTGAAGGAGAATGTCCAACCTCACCACTAATAAAAGCAATACAGACTGAAGTAAATATCTTCCACACCCACTCTGCAAAGACGCTAGCCACATCACACCGCTTGCGCCCTGCCAACCCCCGCTAAGGGGGTGTGGGAGGCAGACGGGGACACAGAGCAGAGATCTCAAAGGGCTCAGAGCCCAGGACATGCCTGACAGGGTGGGTGACACGGCTGGGAAAGCAGAGGCAACCCACTCACCCTATGACCTTTGACCTAGTCCTAGTATCTCTGGAAATCTCTACTGAGGAAATTCACCTACCTATTTTTTTAAATTGTGCATAAAAACGTGCATTGCAGAATACAGTAAAAGTTAAAGAAAACAAAAAGGTAACCAGAAATAGCCAGTGTCCAAGTTCTAGACAGAAACTAATAAAACTGAAAAACATGCAGACATATTAAGTGAAAAAAGTGGACACCAATTACGTGATATAAGCTCTGCTCTGTTAGAGATGTGAATCAAAGAGCTATCCACTGAAACATATCGAAATCTGAATACTGACCTTCGCCTGGAGAAGGGACACAACCCTGGCGCAGCCTCACACGGAGCACGCCTCGGCAACGTGAGGACCCAACTACTGACAGACCCACGCCACGACGAATCGCGAGACACCAGGGGCAGAGCCAGACCCAAGGGTCATGCAGCGCAGGTCACGGACACGACATATTCTGGAACAGGCAAAACCACAGGGACAGAGATTAGACAGACTCTGAGGGTTGAAGGTGGGGGACAGCTGACTCGAGAGGAGGAGGAGGGAATCTGGGGGTATGGACCCGTTTCTCCACTTGATTTGGGGACATGGTTACGAACGTGTCTGCCCAAAGTCACGGGGCCACACGCTAAAGCATGAACATTGCTACATGTAAACCGTACCTCAACTTCTGAGAGTCGAGTTAGAGAAACAAGCCCAATCGATGACAATATAAAGAAACTGCTTATCTAAAGCAGCGTTCCCCAAAAATGTGCCACAGTTACCCCAACGGAGAGCAAAGCTACCACCAATGGCAAAACAATTTTTTTTTTTGTAGTGGCTGTTTCTACTTCCGAGGTCCATCAGAGAGAGCTGCAGCCAACCATTCAGCCCATCGCCCTGCCAGGTACTGCTCATGACAAGGCCGAAGTCAGCAGCACGAGGTTAGACCGCGCGTGCATCCTGGCAAGGAGCAGGGCACGAGCCTTCGGGTCACTGCATGCAACGCTCACCAGTGCCGCTGGCAGGATGCTGGCCACAGGCCTACCATCTCCACCTGCCGCTGCTCCATCGGGGTGACGGTGACATCACAAAGGGGCACATCTAGACACCAGGAAATGCCACTCTAAGGAACACTACCTGGGCCTTGTTCTCAGTGTGGGGCAGGGGTCCCCAGGTCAGAACCCATGAGAGGGCTCGAGAGACTGGGTACTTACAGCAGCTACTCCTGGGCCCCTGCTGAACCCTAGAATTGGTCCCGCTGCCCACCCTCCATTCCCAGCTTCCCGTCTGGGAGCTGCCAGAGTCCAGGCAGCTGGGGATCAGGATCTTCCCCTTTAACAAGGAGGCAACTCAGGCCATGAGCCTTGCTCCCTTCCCAAACTCACGTCCCTCTCTGCCCCTACACTTTCCCAGATCCAGCCAGGGCCATCTCCCGTGCTTCAGGTAATTTACTCTTTGACAAAAAAGTGGACTGGACAGAAATTATATGATTAATATTTTGCATTGAATATTGTTTAGTATGTTTTCAACAATATATGAAAAAGATACCAGACTTTCCTTCTATTCATTTGATCATTTCAACCTCCTTCTGTATTCATATGCAAATTAATAGTAATTCACATCTAATTATAATGATTCTGCGATATTGTCACCATGGTCACGGTGCAACCCCTAGGCCAAAGCCAGGGTCTGGGTACTGTTCGTCACACAGGGAGCACTGCTGTTACTGCAGGGAAGTGTTTCTGCATGGCCATGACACCACCCATGTGCAGCACACAGAGCACAAGCCAAAGAGCCCCCTGCAGGCTGTGAGCAAACAGCCAGTGGTGGACACGGAGGTGTCAGACACAGTCCAGCCTGCTAAAAATAAGGACCGGGAGCCTGGGTAGCTCAGGTCGTGATCTCAGGGTCCTGGGATGGAGCCCCACGTCAGGCTCCCCGCTCAGCAGCAAGCCTGCTTCTCCCTCTCTCTGTGCCTGCTACTCTGCCTGCTTATGTGTATATGCTCTTTCTCTCTCTGTTAAATAAATAAATAAAATCTTAAAAAATAAATAAATAAAAATAAATAAAAGTAAGGACCAGTCCACGACTCCAAATACAAAAACCAGAGCCTAGACTTGGCTCTCGTGACCCACCACAACACTGAGTATCTCCACAGACCGCTCACAAGTAACGAGCTAAACATTTGACTCGCTCACTCCTGGCCTTTACTTACGAAACGACATTTCCTATTACAAAAATCAGTAAAACAAAGTAGAACTCCAAGACTTGAAACTGAATTTCTCAAGTACGTTAACTGATAAATCGTCTCTCCTAATAAAAGAATTGCAATTAAAACTAAGCTGAAATGCCATTTCTCATCTCCCAGACCGAACCATTCAGAAGCCAGACAGCATACTGCCGGTGGGCCGTGTGGGAGCTGTCCAACCCCACGCAGGGGCCTGGCACCACCTCACAAAACTGCACGCGCTCCTCCTCACGCGGAATCCGCGAGCTCCACTACAAACGCAGCCCGAGTAGCCACCTCCAGTACAGAAACAAAGGAACACGAAGTTTACTCACCACGGCATTCTTTGTAAACACAAAACGTTAGACATAAACCACACGTCCACATTTCAGAGACCGGTGCCTCCATTTGGTGCATCCATTCAATGGAGCACCACGCAGCTGTATAAAGGAATGAGAAAGCTGAGAACTCATACACAGCGATTTCCAGAACTCTAACATTAAGTCGAATAAACAAAGTGCAAAAGACTATATGTGGGACACAACCCTTGCATAAGAGGAAAAGACAGATATACAAACAGATACATCTTGCCTCCATTCTTTTCTACAAAAAATAAGCATACACCCACATATCTGCGTATACATAATTTTTTCTCAAAAAATGTATTTCCTAGTTATGTTCACTACAACAGTCTACAAGCACTGACATCCCATAAATATCTGCTTACATTCACAAAAAAGGAACTCATGAAGAATAAGTCAGAAACGAATGAGGCTGATGACCTACTCAGGGTGGTGTGAGTAGAGTGACAGGGCAGTGAAGAAAGTGACACCATATAATAACACTTTGATTTTTAGAATCGTGTTAAAGAATCACATATTCAAAAAACACAACCAAATCAATAAGGACAAAGAACTTCCTAAAACCCAATGTACACAGAAGCAGACAATCGAACTCGAGGAAGGACAACATAGTCACCAACGGAACAGGGAAGGAAGGGACAAAGGAACAAATCTGTGCTGCTGGATGACAACTAGGAATCAGTATGAACTTATGGATTTTTCCCTTAAAACACATCTCCTAGTTCTGCCTACCGAAATGGCCTACAAGCAATGCCACCCTAGCAGAATGGAGGACACTAGGGGCAGCGGGGCCAAGACACGATGACAAGCAGCAAAGTAGGAAACCTCGTTCAGCGGAGGACAGAGGGAAAGAAGGCTAGGAGTTTTTAGGTCAGTGGCTCCCAACTGTTTTAACCTTATCCATCTTTGAAAAAATAGTCATGCCATCCCTTAACGTTATTTGAATTTCAACCTGAAGTTAATGTTGAGACTAAAAACAAGTCAAGGGAGTAAGACTAAAGCAAAGCTTCTCCTTTCAACTCAGAACTGTCTACAGAGAAACTGACGCACACCCAACTCACACTCCTGAAAGCCAGCCAACGGGTAAGCCTGGCAGGCCTAGGAAATGGCCACAAGCGGGTGAGACAGACCAGGGTGAGGGACGCTGCTGAGGCCCCCTACATGCGGCTGGAACGTGTTCGGTGTTGGCCAAGTCGAGTCTGAGGCCTGTGAGGTCCGGCCACCACCACATCTTGGTTCTGTGAGGAAGCAGCTCGGCGAGAGCCAGGGCTGGGATGGAGACTGAAGCCCGCCCCCCGCAGTGACGGCTACACAAGGACCTTCCCCCTCAACACCCCTGTCAAGCCACATGAAACTTCCCTCTTCTTCCTAGGAAAGCACTGCCACCCTCCTGAACTTCCTTCTGCAGAGAATGCTCGCTGCCCTCTCCTCCCCGGTAAGCCTGCACTCCAGCGCTTTCTAGGAGCAGTCTTGCACCCCCCTAAGCAATGACAAACACCAAAAAATGGAAGAAGTATCTCTGCTGGAGGGAGAAGGAAAAAAAAAGGGGTGAAGCTTAAACATGTTAAAAACACTGCTTTCACTAACCTTGGAATGCTTCCCAAAACCTTAAAGATGGATAGATGGATGGGTGACAAAGCAGATACAGCGAAACACTGACGAGCAGAAACTACGTCACGGGTACACACGTAGCTGACTGTAAAATCCTCCCACCCTTTGTGTGTTGTTGAAACGTTTCACAGTAAAACATTACAGGAAAAAAGACTTTCCACAGAAGATAGCAATACCAGATATCGTTCAACAAAGTCAAGGCTGACAGAAGTCCCACATACTAACAAAATGGGCACTCTTCTCCCCCAAGAGCACAGTAGGAAGGCTCCACACTCATTCCTAAAATACGTAAATTCCAAGTGACATAAACTGGGCCAAACGGAGTTTTAAAACTCGGGGCTTCACTGTGCCACGTGCCACATTGCAGCGCCACGGTGCAGAAGCGGGGATTGAGGTCCCCGTGTTCCTTCTCACTTAGCAGTTTACGGTGCCAGGTGCTTACAGTCACTGTGGTGGGGGCAGGTCCTTAACCTGATGGGACTGAGAGCCCTGAGCTCCCCAGATAGGCAGGATCGACCTCGGGTTGGGAGGAAGAGCCAAGACAAACCAAAGAGGTCCTTCCTCAGACACAAGCCATAAAGCTGCAAGCCCCCAACTCATTGCAGCACTCGCTGCTGTTCCTCAACTTTTTTCCCAGAGTGCCTGAGGGGCCTGTTTTGACCTTTCTCTCCTAATTCCCGCCACACACCCTGTGAAACTTTAATACCTCAGCCATAGCATAGATCTATGGATGCACTGTGACCCTTTGTGAGGCCACAAACCACTGTCATATCAAAGACTTTTTTCACCCTCCTCCCAAGAACCAATTTCCAGCCCCTTGTGAGAAACCAGCGCCATCATGGAGAACGCAGGTTCTAACGTGCAGAAAGAGACCTGGAAAAGTGGGACCCAAATCAGCTAGTCCTGGGAAGGAAGGAAGGAATGGGGGGAAAGAGTGAAGAGGAACTCTCATCCTGTGCATCCTTGTTTGTCGTCTGAACAGCACAGGACGTGAACCGCTTGGGCACCACTCGCACCTGAAGACCAGCAACAGCAGGGGGCTGGGTCAAGCGCAGGGCATCCATGTGTCCAGCCCACCCGGCAGCAGAAGGAAACAAGCTCTCGATCCAAGAAACCACCTGCGTGAGCCTCAAATGCATTATGCTCAAAGAAAGAAGCCAGACTCAAGAGGCCCCACGCAGAGCCCCTTTAACTGACTCCCCAGAAAGGACAGAAAACACAGTGACAGAGATCAGCGGCTGCCAAGGGGGAGGAGCTCAGGAGAGTGGCAGCGCTAGGGCATTCTTTGGGGTAAAGAAACTTTTTTGTTTGTTTTTAAGATTTATTTATTTACTTTAGAGAAAGAGAAAGCACACGCACGTGCGCACCAGCGGGGAAAAGGGGCAGAGGGCGAGAGACAATCTCAAGCAGACTCCACACAGAGCATGGAGCCCAACACAGGGCTCGATCTCATGATGCTGAGACCATGACCTCAACTGAAATCAAGAGTCAGACGCTCAACTGACTGAGCCACCCAGGTGCCCCAGAAACTGTTTTGAATTCTGACTGCCCTGGAAATTACACAACATCTATCAAAATTCTCAGAATTCTACACCAAGAAAAGGGAATACTGCAATGCGTGAAGTGTTTAAAAAAAAAAAAAAAAGCTAAGTAAAACAGCAACATGAGGTTATGTAAAGGCTTCCCCTTCACTCATACATATATGCTTTTTAAATGTATTTCTACAACAATGCACCAAAACAAGATAAAAATTTCCATTAACTAGAAATAAAGCAGGAACCACAGGGGGCCGGGGCCGAGAATATAGGCCCAAAGGACAGAGGCTCTGCCCAGAAGAAAACACTGAGGGCCAGGACTGACTCCTGAAGGCAATGGGCACACCCCTCCAGGTGGCCAAGGAGCAGAGCAAGGCTCCCTGAGGAAGACGCTGCGCTTTCTCCTGTGAAAAGAGGCTCCAGTTGCCACAGGCTGCAGCCACAACGAGCGGCTTGCCCTAGGCTCCGAGGAAAGGAGCAGACCAGCTAAGCAGAGACCACCTCCACACCGGGACTGCAGAACCTCAGGGACTGGAAGACCCGGCTCCAGGGGTGGACCCCAGAGGCCATGCTGGGCAGCCGCAAACCCCAACAGAAAAGGAAAGCTTCCCTCCTACGCAAGAGGGGCAGAGACATAAAATGGGGGCAGGGGGACAGATAGAATTCAATGCCAGCACACAGGGCAGACCCCACAGACGGTCCACGTGAAGAGATGCCATGCCCAACCACACGCTGAATGCAAGGCCAGGTGACTGACTCGTTCCTTGAATGGCCTCACATCCTCCCACCTGCAAGCTGACTCCCCTTCATCTCTACCCACATCAACCTTACTCCCTGCAAGCATCTGTGCCTCTTGGAAGAGCCAGCTTCCCTCTTCTAAGCATGTGAATTCTATTCCTCAGCATCCACTAAAATCATTGATCACCCCAGTACACCTAGGTTCCTATCAAATCCACCTGCTTTGGAAAAGAATTTGTTACTATATTCACTTGATAAATACTTATTGAAGGCTTACTCCGTCAGGCATTATTTTGAAGCACTAGGGATACGACAGTGAACACGGCATAGTCCCTGACCCCAGAAAGGGGGCAGTCAGGTAACACACAAAGCAGTAAGTGGCAGACAAGAAGCACAATGGCAGAGCTCTCCCAAGGTAAGGGACAGAGACAGTGAGCGATGTGGTCAAGGTTCTGAGTTCCACAGCAGCCTCTCTGCAGAGGGGCTTCTCAAAAGAGTAAGACCATGGCATGTAAGGACCCAACATTCCACACAGAGCCAATGTGTGCCCAGGACCCGAGCCAGGGGACAAGAAGTGGGGGGGGGGCAGGGACATGAGGTAACAGGGGCAGTAAGGACCTGGTCACAAGGGGCTTCATAAACCGCCTAAAGGATGTTAGCTTTTCTTCTGAGATGAGAACCATGGAGGGCTTTGAGCAAAGAAGTACACAATCTGATTTCTTTTCAAAAAACATCACTCAGCTGCTGTGCTGAGATTCAAACGCAGAACAGCTCAGGTGAGCAGCGAGAAGGGCACTGGAATAACCCAGGTAAGAGATGCGGGGGGACGGGACTGAAGGACAGCTGTAGCCAAGAAGACAGTGAGGAGCAGTCAGTTTGAATTCGATTTTGAAAGTGTGGACAGAGCAGATTTAGGACGTGGAAGAAAAGCAGAGATCACAGGACAGTTCCGACCTGAGCACTGCAAATGTGGAGCTGCCTCCAAGTGAAATGCAACCGCGTGTAAGCAGCAGGTCTCGCACAAGTAAAAGTGCAATCTGGAACTTGGAACAGGAAGACCCAGCCCGGAAATACACATTCAGGAGATGCTGACATGTGCCCTACAGCTCTGACAGAAGATGAGATCACCAGGTGTACAGACCAGAGAGGGCTGCCCCGAGGCATTAGAATATATACAGGTGAAGGAGATGAGAAGCAACCAGCAAGGTAAAAGGAGGACCAACAGAGTGGTGTCTCCATGCCACGAGGAGACAATGTTTCAAGGAAGCCATGGGCTGCCCACAGGGGGCCTTGGCAATATAACAACACGACTGATCCCAAGAGGAGCGATGCTGGAGAAGAGGGGGGACTGGGGGACCAAAAGCTTAACTGAAGTTGGTTCAAAAGAAATGAGAAGAGAAAATGGTGATAGGGAGTACATGATTTTTTTTCCAACTGTGGTATGAAAGGAAGCTAAGACCTAGAAAGAGCAGCTGGAGGATTGGTATGTTGGTAAGAATACTTTGGAGAGAAGATAAACTGAAGGTAAGACAGAACGTTAGGGCCATGCCCTAGAGTAGGCAAGAAACAGTGGATCCAATACAAGAGAGTAAATAATGGTTTGTGGATACTACAGCACTAACAGCAATTACTGTACAGGGCTTAACAGTACGTGATCATGCTGTTTTTAAAACCACATAAAATTACATTATACAATCTCAATTATAAAAGAAAAATTACAGGGATAGAACAAGGGGCCATAAGAACATTAACTGTGCTTATCTTTGGGTGGTAGGATGACTTAGTTACAAAACATGTATTTACATTTTTTGAAACCATTCACAAAGCATGTTTGTTTTACTGGTTCCACTAAAAAAAGTTACCAAAGCCATTTTATTGCATATATCACTTCAGAAATCCCTCAGAAGGCACACGAAGACTCCAACATGTACAATGGCAGGGAAAAGCACCATTGACATTGGGCTGCACTATCCTTCTCTACTGGTAAGGTGACATCCCAGCAGAGACCTGAGGGCTACAGATCTCCGTGGCAAAGTGCTGGAGGTAAGAGGACTGCGACCTCTGAGCGGGCCAAGTGGGCTGCGCAGGGAGACTCTGGAGCCCCACACATCCCAACTACACTGCTGTGCTGCGCGCAGTAGCGTCAAAATGAGCTGGGTTTGAATTCACCCAGCTGTTCCCCGTTGAATGACTTGGACAAATCACTGTCCCTCTGCACCTGTTCCCACACCTGCGTAGGCGGCACGGCTCGCGCCAGAGGACCAATGCAGTGGGGACGCCTATCCTGCTGAAGGGGTTGACCACGCAGACCCGAAAACCAAACCAAAATAAAGTGCCAGGCCTGTAGTGGGGGTTGGAGAGCCGCCCCCGCCTGGCGCCCAGGTCACAGTGGGCCTCCGCACCAAGAAGGGTCTCTGCCCAACGCCAGAGCCCCCCACCCAACCCCTGCGCCCCATTACCGCGAACCGCGGACCGCGTCCGTCTCGGCGCCAGCGCCCCCCAACCACTCCCGGCGCCCTGTCACCGCGGGCCGCGTCTATGCATCACCGCTCCCCACCCACTCCCGGCGCCCCGTCCCAGTGGGTAGCGTCTCCGCATCAGCGCCCCTCACACCCCCGGCGCCCTGTCACCGCAGGCCGCGTCTCCGCGCCGCACCGGCGCCCCCCAGCCACTCTCGGCGCCCCGTTACCGCCTGCCGCGTCTCCGCATCAGCGCCCCCCACAGCCCCGACGCCCTGTCACCGCAGGCCGCGTCTCCGCGCCGCGCCGGCGCACCCTCCACAACCCCAGCGGCCCCCACCCACCCCCGGCACCCCTGACTCCCGGCGCCACCCCCCCCGGCGCTCCCGTCTTCGCGTGCCACGGTCTCCGCGCCAAACCCCTGCCACCTGCACCCCCGCTACCTCCACCCCCTAACTCCCGGCAGCGCCCCCCCCACCCCGGCAGGCCCCCAACTACACGACCCGGGGGTGGGGGGGAAGGGCTCCAGAAGGCCCGGGGGCGCGGACCACACGACTCCGGACCCTGACCCCCGCCATTCCCGGCCACGCCGCGCCCCCACCTACCCAGGCCTGGACCGCACTCCTGCCGCGTCCGGCCGAGAGCTGGGGGCGGGGGTCGAGGTGGCGCCGCTCCGCTCGGCGCATCCGGGGCCGCGAGCGGAGGAAGCGGCGGCGCGCCCGCTACGGCGAGCCGGAAGTGACGTCGCGCGACGAGAGGCGTCGAGACGGGCGGAGGGCTAGAGCGGCCGAGCGAGGGCGGGCCGACGGGGCGGCGGCGGTCGGGCCCCGGGGAGTAGTGCCTTGGGGCAAGGCCGGGGCGGCGAAGGCAGGATGGGCGGGAGCGGGCGGGGAGCTCGCGGGGCCCCGGGAGCCGCAGGGAACTAGACCCGCGGACAGCATCGGACGGGAGGGGGCTGGCGCCAGAGGTGAAGACGGCAGAGAGGGGATGGCCCCCGAATGGGAGACCCTGGCTTAGGGGTCGGCATCCCGAAGAGACCATGGACTTGGGGCCCCACGAGCGGACGGCGGACGGTCCTTAGACCTGTCCCGGGTGGGGCACCTGCGCACCGGCGTGGGCGGCCGGGCTCCCCGGCCCGAGGAGACGAAGTGGGGGGCGCGCCCCGACTACCCCGCGCTGGCCACGGCGGCCGGCAGCAGAGCGTCCTGGTGCCGGCCGACCCCGGGCTCCTGGGGACACGACCCCGCCGCCCACCGGAGCCGAGAAACGGAAGCAGCCCCATCAACGGCTGCGCTGGGAATGTGGCGCACCGGGGGGCTGGGTCGCGGACATCCGCGACAGGGCACACGAACCTGGAAGACACTACCCTCGCTCCCCGTGGCCCTCCGTGCCCCGAACCGCCAGGCCCGCGTCCTCCCGGACTGGATGCCTCTCCCACCCCCACCCCCACCCCCCCATTTAAGTGAGGGCAGGAAAGCTGCCTGAATCTTTGCAATCCCTGAGCCCGGTACAGAGCCTGACACATGGCAAGAATCCAGGAAAGGTTTGAGGAATCAATCCTTTTACAACTCACCTCCCAAAGAATGGAAGACAAACTAGTAAACCATTTTGGTTTGTTAATCAAGAGTTACATTCAGAAATGCGGTGGTTGGGGCACCTGGGGTGGCTCAGTCCCTGAAGCGCCTGCCTTCCTTTCAGGTCATGATTCTGGGGTCCTGGGATTGAGCCCCGCGTCCGGCTCCCTGCTCATCGGGGAGTCTGCTTCCCCTCTGCCTGTGCCCCTCACTGCCACTCATGATCTCTCTCTCTCTAATAAATAAACTTTTTTTTAAAAATAGTAAAAACAAAAAACGGCGCTCGGTGGGAGAAACCAGACATGGAAAGCCACATACTGTAGGATTCCATTTATATAAAATGTGCACAATAGGCAGATCCACGGAGGTGGACAGTAGTAGGTTAGTGATGGCCAGGGGGCTGGGCGGGGGGGCTGAGTGCAACTGGATGTGGGATTTCCTTTGGGGGTTGATAAAAATGTTGTGAAATTAGGTAGCGCCGATGGTTGCACAACTTTGTGAACGTACTAAAAACCACTGAATTGTGCACTTTGAAAGGATGTGTTTATGGAATGTGCATTATATCTCAATAAAAAACTCATTTAAAAAAATGAAGGTTAGGGACACCTGCAGGATTTCAGTTGGGTGGAGCGTGGGATTCTTGATCTCCGCATTGTGGGTTCAAGGCCCACATCGGATGTAAAGATTACTTTAAAAAATTTTTTTTAAAAATCTTAACAAATTGAAAAAAGAAGAATTAGAAGACTAACTCGATAAAGTGCAGATGCAAATGCCCTCTGATGGTAAACTGAAGATTTTAGAAAAACAAACCCTGGCTTTAAAAAGGAGACAGGAGTGGGCTTACCCACTTACCAGCTGTTCCAGAGCCATGGTCTAAAGCCCATTCTCCATCCTACTAAACAGCCTGGGTGGGGACTGGGTCTTTGAACCTTCAAGCCACCCTCTTACTTGCTGAAGCCAGTAAGTTAAAAACTCCATCTGCCAGAGTCCCAGCTGAGGGAGGCCCCTTTGTTTGCTGCGTTTGGGCAAGGCTGGAGGTGAAAGGGAGGTGGCCACCTCCTTCCTGCTGCTCCTGGCTGCACCTGCTGCCCAAAAGCAGGGCTGACACGTCTCTCCTGCAAGCGAGGCCCAGTGCTGGGTGGCCATCAACGTGGAGCTGTGGACGGTGGTTTCTTGATGTGAACCCTTGCCCCCGGGCCACAGCTCTGGATGGCTTGTCAGCAGCTGCAGGTGTGTGGCCGTGGGTGGGGGGCTCCGGGTCCTCCGGTCCCCCCGCTACCCCCAGCCCGAGGCAGCATGACAAACAGGTGCCTCAGTGGGCCAGTTCTGTACTGTTCTGGGAATCACTGCAGAGGATCTGGTCCAGTCCCAAACCAGGTCCTTGAGCCCTCCACCCCCAACAATCTGTAAGCCCCAAATTTCCTAAAGAAAACGTCTGCCCAGCTACACACAGAACCAGACAGGGACGTCTTCCCTCTCAGAGACCTGTGTGGTCCCGGTAAACACAGATGAGTGGCTCACGTGATTTCCCATCACTTCCCAGGGGCTGACTCGAGTGCACATCTTACATGCTGACCGATGTGGGGAGCCGGCAGGCAACTGGGCTCTTCCCTCGTGCAGGGGCCAGGGCAGGGAAAGGAGGTGCGGGGTCTTGCTCTCCTGTGTCCTTGGGATAACACTGCATTCTGGCCCTAACTTTCTGTGCCTTCCACACTCAGGGAAGGATCACGCAACCCAGGAAAAGGCTGGCCCCAAGGTCAGGCTTGCTCCCTTGAGGTTCTGGAGGGAGTCAGGGACAGGTCCCATCACATGACATCGGCAGGGCTCTATGGAGGACAAAAGCCATCAAAGCCAAGTGGTCGTTAGAACCCATCAGACTACTGATTTTTTTTTAAAGATTTTATTTATTTGACAGACAGCCAGCGAGAGAGGGAACACAAGCGGGGGCGGTGGGAGAGGAAGAAGCAGGCTCCCAGCGGAAGAGCCTGATGTGGGACTCGATCCCATAACGCCGGGATCATGCCCTGAGCCGAAGGCAGATGCTTAACCGCTGTGCCACCCAGGCGCCCCTAGACCACTGATTCTGCATCCACAGCTCCTCACACATGGGGACAAGGATGTATAGGGATGGCAGCAGGATGCACTGAGCCACCAGCAAGAACAGTGCAGACATTCGTGACCGCAAAGCCAAGCTACACTGAGACAGGCAAGAGTGAAGTGTGTCACGAGCTGCCATCTGTGTGAAGAGGGGGATCAGATGGGCTGGGCTGTACACAGAGCTCTCTGGGAAAAGCCACAGCCTCCGGAGAGAGGCCCTAGAACGAGGGCAGAAGACTTTCTCCCTTCTGTGCTGTGCCTTCAAGCATATTCATGACTTGAAAATGCCACACACCCATGGATCCTTCAAGGTGACTCACACGGGTCATCCATTCATTCCCTGGAGTCACATTTGGGAGCAATCTACTCCGGAGGTTTCACTGATCCTCAGACCAAGACCTTGTGGCCTTTCAGGGGAGAAGTCGTGGCCCCAGCAGTCATCCGGCTCATTTCTGCCCTCGGAAATGACTTAGCAAAGAGCCCACGCCTAACACCAACCTCCACCCCTCCTCCAAACCGCCCTTCCCCAATGGCCCCATCTCATCAGTCCCTCAAACCTAAGGCCCAAGTCAGCCTTCAGTCCTCCCTCCTACGCTCACCTCTGTCCACCAGGCAGCAGGAAGCCCAGCGGCTTTTCTGGTGCCCCCCACACCTCACTCACCCTCTGCACATGGCCTCCCCCTGGCCACCACCAGCAACCTCAGTGGTTTTCCTGATACTCACGGCACCCTGTCTGTCCACCCAGAAGCAGCCCTCGAAGAGATGTGCCGAGCTCGGTGCACACACGGGTGTGCCCACGCACACCCCCCACACATCACATGCGCGCGCACACGTGCATGCAGGCACCTGTGCAGGCACACAAGCACACATGCGTACACACGGGTACAGACTCCATCTCCTGCATGCATGCATCACCGTGTGTGTGTGCACCCACGCACGGATGCCAGCACGCACACACAGAACACACCACCTCCCCCCGGAAACTGCCCAGGGCCCGCCTGTCACCAGATCCCCCTTCCTCGCTGAGAGGTCACTCCTGGGCTATGCTGAAGCGCCTGCCACTTGGTAAAGGGCATCTCCCAGCATCCCTTGCAGCTAGACCGGACCACCTGACCTGCCCTTGACAATGAGGGGAAGAAGCTACTGGTGGGTCTTCTGCTGGGAGAGCCTGGAAAGGGCCCACCCTCTGCAGGCTGCCTGTCAGGCTTCTATGACACAGGCAGGCTGCCAAGCCCGGTCCTCATGGCCGGTCCCAGGAGCCTCCTGTGCCCACCTGCCCCAGCCTCCACCCGTCGACGCCACTGTGTTCCTAACAGCACCAGCACTCTCTCCCTCTCTCTGGAGACTAAACACACAGGAGAGACGAGGTGAAAAGTAAAAAATGGCATCACTTAAGCAAAGTTTGTACTTATTTAATAAGAAAATTGCTTCTTTAAAAAAATAGTGTCTTTACATGCTGAGGTGTACACGGTTAATGCATTCGCAGCAGGTCCTCCCTGTGATGAAACCCAGCGTGACGCAGGTCTCGAGACCCTGAGGTTGCGGGGCCGCGGCGCAGCTCTCCCATGCTGGCAAGGATGGCCTGCAGCGGCGGCGGCTCCTGGCACACATTGGGCCAGCCCGAAGGCGCTCCAGCGGGCGGCCGCCACCTCAGTCACTGTCTCCTAGGGGGCTGGGCACCTGCAGGACAAGAGCAAAAGTGTGGGTGCTTCCTCCCGGGGGGGGGGGCTCAGCATCAGGGCCCGCCCCCCACCTGCCCCATTGCCACGGACGAGCACAAGCACTTGCTCTCAGCCCGACCCCTGGTCTCCACGCCAACACTTCAAGACCCCGGCCTGGGCGGGGAAAGCAAGGCTGGGGACAGGGGGTCTTCGTGGGGCTCCATCAGATCCCCTCAGGACGCAGTGCCTTCGGGGCACACAAAACGGGGCTACTCCACACTGGACAAGCGCAGGCCCTCCCCCAGGTGTGAAGACAGCAAGCGGCCCCCAGCTCGAACCTGCACACACACTCCGTCTGGCCTCACGGTGTTTGGGAGAACTAGTCACCATCAACCCTCAAGAGCAGATGATCTCACGTAAAATCCTGGAATACCCGTCCCTCCCAGGAAAAGCTTCTGCTCTCCGGGCGTGGCCCTCCCCCCACTGGCCGTGAGACAGAGCAGGAGCACTCCCGCCTGCCAGTGTCCAATCTCCATCACCTCCCTGACCTGCTCCCACTCCTCGTTCTGCCTGCACTCCTGTCCTTCCACACCTGGCCCACATGGCTGGCTTCCCTTACCTGCGTGCGTCACTTGGCAACCCCGGTGTGCCAGAAGGAGCACGTGTTTCTGAGCGCACAGACGATGGGAAGCACTCTTCCAGCGCTCCGGGTGGGACTGCGCCTGTGGAGAGCTGCTGGGCCAGCAGAGAACCCAGGCTCAAGGACGTCTCCCGCCCCAGGGAAAGAACTCCAGCTGCAGACTACGGTTAACTTCAGGGCCTCACACACACGTCCTCCTCCTAACGCTACCGGGAGGGACGAGCCGCCTGCAGCCGCGGCCCTACCAGGAGGCCGCGCCACACGGCAACCACCCGGAGTGGGCGCCAAGCACCCCACGTTCCAGAGCAGGTGTGACAACAGACACGTGCTGAGGACCCCAAAGTGCCCCTCACACCTCTGTACCAAAAACAGGAAGGCAGGCCATGGAGCACAGCCTCTGTCCAAGGTCACTAGGCACTGAGTGGGGAGCGAACACAAAGCAGCATTACGGGGTCACCAGCCACCCGGTCCAACACCCTGGCCCCGCTCATCGCAGCCGTGTGACCCCAAGAGCCTGACACACCTCTCTGCACCTCAGCTTGCTCGTCTGCACAACGGACGCAAGGACAGCAGTGCAGAGCAGGTGAGAAGCTTGGCCAAGCTCCCAGAAGGGAGGGCCTGTGGCAGCCCCGGGGCCCCGGCCTCCAGCCTCACGGCCCCAGACCCCACCTTGGCGCCTGGGCTGGCTGCCGCGTGCGCAGTGGCATTGAAGTCATGCACGGGCAGGGTGCTCAGCCACTGGGCCATGGACCGCTCGTGGAGCTCGGTGCTGATGATGGTGGGGTAGATGTGCTGCTCCTTGAACGCCGTGACCCCTGCCTCCTCCTGCGTCCAGTCCAGCGGCTCGTGCAGCCCGTCGTTGCCAAAGCGCTGGTTGTACTTCTCGAAGTGCACGCGCTCCAGGACCAGGCCAAGCCCCGGCGCCTTGGGCACGTCCACCTTCGCCTCCCCCCAGCTGCGCTCCAGCACGCTCTCGGGGGCGTAGCCCTTGACGACGGCCACCACCAGGCCGACCATCTTCCTGATCTGGTGGGTCATGAAGCTCTGCCCCTTCACCTTGATCACTGCGAACTCCATGCCCTCCCGCACAAACGGCTCCTCACAGAACATGTCCAGGATGTAGCGCCGAGCGCTGGCCTCGTGCGGCCCCTTCTGCGAGGTGAAGTTATGGAAGTTGTGCGTGCCCCTGTAGCAGGCGAGCAGCCCGTTCACACGCCGCAGCGTCTCTGCGCTCAGCCGGTAGCGCTCGTCCTGCACGTCGTGGTCCTTGTGGGCGAAGGCGAACGTGGGCAGCATGTAGAAATAGGTCCTGGCGTCGCACTTGTTCTTGGAGTTGAAGCCGCCCGTGACCCTCTTCAGTCCTTGGGGGGAGAGGAGGCAAGTGAGGACGACGCTTCCCTGCCCACGAGCGCCTGGACCAGACCTGGGCCTGGCCTCCGTGCACCGAACCCGCACGCGCCTGACGCTCAACGGCAGCGTTACGCAAACCAACTCATCAAAAACACGGGCTGTTTATTAAAACCCAGGGTTCCCGGAGGGACAGGGAAGGGCACGCTCTCGCCCTGTGGGCCTCTCTGCGGAATACACGGGCCTGAAACCACACCCTACAAGTTATCCTACGCGAGGCCACCAGGCAACAGCACATCTAAAAGCAACAACATAAACAACGAGAGACAACTCAGACAGTCCAGCAAGAAAAACATGATTGCAGACGTTCTGGAACGTTCGCAGGATGAAGCAGCAGGCAGCCCCCAAACATCAGGACCGTCAGGACGGCAGGTCTGCAAAGGCCCCGCACTCTGAGCGCTGACAGACCCAGCAGGCGCTCGACAAACACGCGAACTAGAAGTGAAAGAACAAAGACACCGTGAAGCACGCAGGGCTCCACTTGTGCGAAGCACAGAAGCGAACGTGCGCGTAGAGAATTTCCCCGAGGACACGTAAGTCCTGGCAAGAACTGAGACTCGGGGGTGCTGCCCGAGCTGCGCCAGGGTCCCAGACAGCAGGACTGCCCTCGCCTGAGCTCGCGGGCCTACGGATGTGTCTAGGCCTGTGCCACACAGGCAAGCAGACACCAGGGCTCCTGTCCTCCTTGCTCTCCCTCGACTGTCGTGTCTCATTTGGGGGTAATTTCAGGTTTTCTTTTTTGCCTGGCGTAAAATTCACTTTCATCTGCACCGAGCATCGCCAGGACGCGTCGTGCAGGTGGCCGTCTGCCGGGATCGGCGCCGGGGCTGCCTGACGGCTGTGCTCTGGGGCCGCAACGAGGGAAACCACCCCACGTGTCACGTCGCATGAGGAGCGTTAAGCACTGTGGTTACTGTACGGGATTCAGCGTTGTTTCAGCAAAACTGGGGCCTGATCTACGGACTACACAGAAGACCTTCCCGTGCAAACGCGTCAAGTGGCCTTCGTGAGGGCTTGCTCAGTGAGGAGTGTCCCTGGAGGACAGCCTCCTGAGGCAGGGGAAGGCTGCAGCCGAGCAAACAAAGTAACCAATAAGCGTCACTAACTTCACGGTGACAACGCATTTACTTGCACCAAATGCCCGTGGCAGCTTTGTCCGCGGCCACGTGGAAGCCCAGCACCCTTGGGGGGCACACGGAGAAACCATGTGCGGCACGCCCGTGTGGCGGGGTCCATACAACACCCAGCTCCGTGCAAGCAGCCAGACGTATGACCTGATTCTGTTCATGTAAAGTGCTAACGGAACGAACTAATCCGTGGCGAGAGAACGCCCATCGGTGGTGGCCAGTGAGGAGGGGCGGGGTGGGAGGGGTTCAGGTCCGATCCAGGATGGTTCCACAGGCGTCCACGCACATATGCACAGGCGGCAAAACTGTACACTTAAATATGGGGCTCATTATACATCAATTATACCTCAAACGGTTTTTTCAATTGGCTGCTAAAGGAAAAACAACGCCGTGCGGGCTGGTACCGCACGTTGTCACACGATACACAGACATCAGCTGCAAGGCCGAAGGGAAAGGTGCAGGGATGCTGCTGTCGTCTTCAAACGCTACAAGAAGCAGGGTGAGTGGGTGTCAGACAAGGATGCTCGAACAGACACGGCCTCCAAACAGCCCGTTTGCAAAGACGGGGCGGGGGGGGGGGGAGGGGGGGAAAGTCAAGGNGAGGGGGTGAAAGTCAAGGAGCGGGTAGGGCCGAAACCAAGGTCAGGTGGCCACACCGTCTGACCTGCTACAGAGGGTCTACCGACCCCTGCTTTAACCCTCAAAGCAACGACTAAAAACCACAGCAAATTACACCCAAGGCAACCAAGGTAATAATTAAATGGGATGATGAAAACCATTCATTAATCCAAAAGAACAGAAAAAAGGAGAGCCCAGGGGAGTCACAGAGCAACAGACGGCAAGGTCTGCACCAACCCACCCACCCAATACCACGGAACATCAACGCCCGAACGCACCACACCAAGGCAGAGAGTCAGATGGGATTGTCTTAACAAAGACCTGAGAATCCCATTTATCACGCTAGTTATAAAAGGGAATCATCGCCCTTGTTTTAACCGAATCTGGACATTCGTGCCCAGTGTTTGGTTGAAAGAAGGCGCTGCCATGAAGGGAGCTCCCAAGTGTCTGTCCAGCTCATCCCTTCAGGAGGAGGGAACAGCGAACTCTGACATGACTCACAACCACTCCTCCCGACAGCTAAGCAACGGCTCCCATGTCCTAATTGCGCACCAGAGCAATCTGGAGAGGCTTCACGTCCCTGCAAGACCAGCCACCACGGGCACGCGGCCTGCGCTGCAGTGCTTACCCAGTATCCGAATGTGAGGCGGAAGGTGGCTGTTGATCTTTTCTAAAATGTCGTCAATCAGCCACACCTTCAGGGACACGACCTGCCCAGCCGCGGACACACCCTGCAAAGGAAGCAGAAAGGTCAGGCACACCCCTCCGTAAGGTGTTCTCCTAGACAAAGGACCATGCCAAGGCCGCTCCATTTCCGGTGCAAGTTCTGGCTTTAGAGACGCATCTGAGGGGCGCCTGGGTGGCACAGCGGTTAAGCGTCTGCCTTCGGCTCAGGGCGTGATCCCAGCGTTATGGGATCGAGCCCCACATCAGGCTCCTCTGCTATGAGCCTGCTTCTTCCTCTCCCACTCCCCCTGCTTGTGTTCCCTCTCTCGCTAGCTGTCTCTATCTCTGTCAAATAAATAAATAAAATCTTTAAAAAAAAAAAAAAAAGAATGTATTAAAAAAAAAAGAAAAAAAGAAACGCATCTGAGGGGCTGGTAAGACCAGACGGCGCTCAACCCACCAAGCGCCGGGCGAGCACAACAGGGGAAGATCACCGATGGGTTCAGATCCCAGCGAAATACAGATCATGCAGGTAGGAAATGAAGGCCCCTCCGGACCAGACTCTGCAAGACGTGGGGAAAAAGAGCAAACAATGGCCAACAAGGAAGAGTGGTCACCCCGGGTCGTCCACAGTGTCGCCATCCCCACTCCAGGTGCCCGGTCACCCATGCTCCTCTCCCGCAGGAGGAGCCTTGCGCTCCACAAGCCCACGCCATCGGCACCCCCACCCCATCAGGTGGGCACATCTCGTCTCCCCTCATCGCGCGGACAGTGGATTTGGCCCGGAGGCCTTCTGAGAGCCCCCGCTCACGTAACTTCCAGGCCAGCACACGGCTATAACATCCTGTTTTGCCCTGAGTGACCACTGCTCATCTCTCCCTGGCCCACGTTTATGAGCACACTGTATCACGGGCCTTCTGCACCATCGACAGGGCAGGCATCCACCAGCGGTCCTGGAACACAACCCCCACAAACCGGGGGGGACCACTGTGCCACATGAGTCAGGAGAGGACGGGTGATGACCGGGACAGGGAAGGGGAGCTGCTTCTGTAGGCAACACCCGTCAGGGCGAGCACACTTCCCCCCAGTGCCGCGCCTTCGACTAACATGGCAGGACCATGCAGAGGCAGGAAAGTGGATGGGAGGGCGGGCGGGGTGCTGTCCTGGGAGCAGACGCGGGGGGCAGCCCAGCATCAGCCGCGTCGAACACAACAGTGCCGTGTGAGCAGCCTCTGAAGACGCTCCACAAACCCGGGTCAAGACGTCAGACTACAACACACGGAACATCCCTGCCCAAATCTTTATCTGAATCGAGTCACGAGAACAATCGGACGAATCCCGACTGAAGACGTTTGTCAGAACAACTGGCTTCAATGGTCCAAAAACATGCCAGGAAGGACCAGAGAGACGGAGACCATTTTAGGTTACAGGGAGCTCAAAGGACGGGAGTACGCACGCATGCCGACCGCGGCTCAGGCGTGGGTCAGGAACAAACCGAGGCGTGTGGGTAGCAGTGCTCCAACAGGGCTGGACCGCCCAAGGGGAAGTTCCCAGGGGCACCCCTGTCCCTGCATATGCAGGCCTGAGGCTTTCGGGGTGAATGAGGTCCATAACGGACTCTCCAACAGTTTAAGGGGAAGAAAGGACATAGAGAGAAAACCAACGTGGCAAAATGGTATCATTGCTGAATAGAGGAGAGGGCTGGTCTGGCATCCACTGAGACACTCCCCACAAGTATGCAGGGCTGACATTTTTCCAAATAGAAAACTGGAGAGATGGGGGCGCCTGCGTGGCTCAGTCAGTAAAGCGTCTGCCTTCAGCTCAGGTCATGATCCGGGGGTCCTGAGATCAAGTCCTGCATCAGACTCCCTGCTCAGCCAGGAACCTTCTTCTCCCTCGCCCTCTGCCCCCCCCCCCAAAAACAACTGGAAAGATTAAAAAAAAGATACAAAAAATTAGCACTGAAAATACTACCAGGACTAAATCTGCTTCCCCCAGACCCACGTCGTCCAACACAGAACATCTGGCCACGTGCAGCCACAGAGGGCATCAGACAGCCATTCCGTTACGGGGAAATAAAACAACTGATTTCAATCACTTAGATCAAAAAAAGGAACTAAAAGGAGAGCCTGGCTGGCTCAGTCGGTGAAGTATGCAACTCTTGATTTCAGGGCTGTGGGTTCAAACCCCATGTTGGGTGTGCAGGTTACTTAAAAAACAAAGGAACGAACATAAATGGCATGGCTATGTTTTTGTATCAATCACGTGTGTAAATGAGAACGTTCTGGAGGTGCTTCTGGGGCGGGAGAGACGGCTAAGGGTGCTGGGGTCCTTTTGGGAGAGATGAAAGTGTGCGCAGACCAGCTGCAGGGACAGCCGCACAACTCTGCGAACACACTAGAATCCACTGAATCGTACACTCTGGGTGGGCAAACTATGAGAAGAGAATTATATCTGAGCAAAGCTGCTTTTTAAAGATTCTGAAATAAAAACTAAGAAAATGCTATCGTTTCTTCATCCAAGAGCAGGACCCGCAGTGGAGAGATGAGCTGGGATGCTAGTATCAGAAGCTTTGCGTTTCTCCAGCTTTACCAAACTGCACGAGGGAAACACATTCGAACAGAACGATCTCTAAGAACCATGCTCTGAAGCGCTCTCTCCGTGAGCTCAGGCAAATATCCGCCTTTCCTCTGCCTTGAAAACTACCAGAAAGCTGTCACTGGAACAATTACGGAGGAAAGGGAAACTATAAGGAACCACAGACCCGACCCTGAGCCATGAGAAACGTCACTGCGTCGCCTACAAGACTCGAACCCGCAGCCCGGTGTTTGTTCTCCACTATCTGCACAGTGCACCAGTTTTGTGGTCCCCGCCTGGCACACAAACCCAGGGGACCTGGTACAATTGTTCGGCTGCTCAGGACCCCAACCTGCCCGTGTCTGTGTCACACCCCCAGGGATGTCAGGTGGCCACAGAAGCATCTCAGGGCCGGGGTTGCGGAGCGGAGGCAGAAGGCATGTGATGCACTCTGCATTTCATACCCGGAGAAGAACGTGAGGTTCGTGCCCTCTGCCCTACCCACCTGCCCGGCTCCCCTCCACACTCCCCTGGGGAGCTCCTGTCCATGCCAGACCCATACCCAGGAACACAACAGGGCGAGACTGCCGGGAATGGCTGCCACACCAACCAGGACTAAGCCCAGGACAAATGTGTGAGGCAGTGAGTCAGAGCAGTGAGACTCAATCTTGGGACCGAGTGAACAGCACCGGCCACAGCCACTGAGGCTCCCCAGTCCACAAGACGTGGCCAGTGTGGTGGTGATGCGCCATGAGCGTGGAATACGTAGCAGACTGCCAAGCCGTGACACACATGCACCCACAGAATGGGAACTACGTTCTACGTTCTGCTGACTGTATTTCTGTTGATTACACAGTAAAAAAAAAAAAAAAAAAAGACTATCTTAGATAAACTAAGTTAAATAGAGCAAATAATCACACCAGGGTCACCCATATCCTTTCCCCTCTTGGAAAACGGGACATTCAAGCTTGAGCTGCGTGGACAGTGTGACCGTGCGGCCACCTGCAGAGGCCACAGAGGAGAACGCACGGACATGAAGTCTGAGCAGCAGTGAGCACCCACGTCCAGCCACACCCGGACTGGAAATGCTTAGAGAATTTCTCAGTGACACGAGGTGACGGCTCTCCTCCCATTTTGCCTAGTTTGGTCTGTGCATCTGTCACTCAGAGCCAAGAGTCCGGACGAGTAAAGACGTTGACGTGTAGTGTGAATGGTGCACAGACCGGCTTCAGGTGCTGCTTGAACCTGCATGGGAGGGGCAGAGCCGGCGCCTACCTTGTCTGTCCGGGCGCACCGCTGGAAGGACATTTTCCTCATGTCTTCGCCGTGATTTTCAGGAATACAACCCGACTGGACCAGGGCAGACACCAAGTCATCTTCGATGGTCTTGAATTGTGAAGACCCAACATTCCTCTGAAACAAAGAATAGAAAACCAGGTTTCTTCAGTCAGTCACTGCCCACAGATAGAAGCCCTGGGCCTGTGCTGCTCCCCGTAGGGCACCTGGGTGCTGGGCCCACACCTGCGGCCCTGGGGACACACCGCGGCTCCTCCCCGTCCTGTGGCACGTAGGACAATTACCTGAGGGCACCCAGTCTCTTAGAAACCCCCCACCCTCGGCAGCCAGGTAAACAGCCCATGGAGAATATCACCTGAGACGCTGTTTCCTCCCACCTGGTCAGATCTGAAACCAGCACCCCTCCTGCTGGAGACAATCTGTTGGCAGCAGCTGGCTACAGACAGACACCACCCCCTTATCGCCATGGGGAGGGAGGCCCCGTGACTCAAAGCAGGGAAACCCACCCGAGGACGCGAGGGCTGGATTTGGAAAGACAACACCCACTGCTTCGAGAACCTCCTAACACTACCCCTCTCAGCGTGCCCTAACCACAACCTAAGGCCCGCAGGATCCCCCCACCCACCCCCCCATCAATGAGGTCATGCGACCACCCTGACACTTCTCAGGGAAAACCTTCCCCACACCAGGGACACGAAGGCCTACAAGCACTCTGCCAAGATCACCACAGGGGGAAGTTCTTCCCACGGTCTACCTCGCGGTCCTCACTGCAAGCATCAAGTCATAAATGCTGCTCAAACACCCACACGCAGGGACAGAGAGCTGCAGCGGTGGGGAAGGCGGCTGAGTGGCAGGGTCTCAATATGCCCTTCCATCAGCACCGTGAGCCACTGTCACTCTCCAACCCCCCATTTCCCTAACAGGGAAACTGAGGCAAACAGAAACAGAAGTTGGGACACAGCACAGTTCTCAAGACCGCGCCTAAGGCAAAAGTGCACCGCATCAAAATCACAGCACCAAAAGCATTTCTTCAGCCACACAGAGCAGCGGAGGTGGTCCGACCATCCCTGAGGCAGAGTCACCCGCCCCGTCGGCACAGTCGACCCCACCCGCGACATCAGTTTCCCCGGTGCGACCTACACTCTTCCTTAAGAGGAGACGGAAGAACCCCAGTCGTGCCGCTGTCCGAGGTGAGAATCACAACACCAGCGAGCCCAGGCACGGCTGCGTAGACGCTCCGGGCGGCACTGAACGCCCTCACCTGCATGCCGTGGTAGCCCTTCCCGGAATAGGCCATGAGCAACACGATCTTCCGCTTGGGCAGCTTCCGGTGCGGCTCGGCGTCCGGGCTGCTCTTGAGCTTCTTGGCCTGCTGCTCGGCGTCCTCCCAGATCCGGGCCTTCCGGTCCTGCTCCCGCGCGGCGCCCACGGGGGCGGGGGCCTGCACGTTCCCGGCCATGGGGGGCGAGCTGCAAGGACACGGAGCCAGTGAGCGACGCGGCGGGGCGCGCGGCCTGGACAGCGGGGGCCCGGGCGACGCGCCGCGGTTACCAGAACAGACGCCGTCCCAGGCGCGGGCTCCACGCTCCGCAGGCTCTCCGCAGGGCCCCGGCCGCCGCCCGCAGGCCGCGGGCCGCCATGCGCGGCGGGG
>NC_048229.1:891756-897400 GCF_002007445.2 Ailuropoda melanoleuca
GGGGCTGGGCGGGGCTTCGGGCCTGCTGCTGTGCTTGGGGGGCTGGGGCGGGGCTTCAGGCCTGCGGCGGCGCCGGGACGAGCTTAGCGCGGACGGGTGCTCCGAGGACGAGCGCCGCGGGCCGCGCGTTCCCGACGAGGACCCCGAGGGCGGTCGGTGAGCCCCCGGCCGGGAGGGGCGCATAGCGGCGCCTCCCCGACTCTGCGTCTCCCAGACCCGTGCCGGCCAGCCGTCTACTGACGCCACACACCCGGGGGGCGCGGTCCTCGGGAAAACCCGGCGGGAGGGCTTGGGAGGCGGACCGGTCGCCTTCCAGCGGCAGGGAGTGGACCAGGAGCGCAGCGGCAACACTCGGCCTCGGAAGCTCACGTTCTCGTGGGGGGACGCCCAGTGACCAAACCCAGCGGAAAAATAGATCGGGCATCACAGTCATAACCGCCACGTACGAAGGGAGCTGAAGTACTGCTGCGCCCGCGATGTGAGTCTCGGAAACTCTGCCCGCAGTGAAAGAAACCAGATGCGAAGGGCACGTTCATATGCAACGTCCACAACTGGCCGGCCCAGACACAGGAAGTGGGTTGGTGGTTGCTGACCAGGGTCTCCCCTGGACCACACCATGCTCGGGCTCCTCTGAGCTCAAAAGTGAGGATGCGTTGAGATCACGCACGTGGGAGCCCATGGCTCACCTCTGCTAAACGACCCCCAGGACAGCCCTCCCCTCTGCAGGAGGGTAGAGAGCCGCCTCCGTGTGCCAGGGCTGACAAAAGGGCATGGTCGTGGGTGACCTGGGGAGCTCCGGTGGCTCAGCAGCCATAGCAAGCATTGGGCCAGCCCTGCAGAGAACACCCCATCTGCACACAGGGCACCCCCGCCCTCTTCCGGGAGATTCCCTCTGTGGGGAATGCTCCCTCCTGGCCCTAACAGCTCTGAGGGCACGGGCCGCACCCTGGCACAGGGAGATGGACATGGGCCCCAAGCTGAGGGCATCCGCAGGAGTCCAGGACCCTGACAACCAGGATGGCTCCAGATGGGCAGAGGACTAACCCAGCCAGGCAGCCAAGGGAGGCTTGATGCTGAGACTTCAGGCTATGCCACGGGGAGCAGTCTCTCCCTCCCCACCACATGGGAGCCCAGCATTCTCTGATGCTGGAACAGAGACCCAGACCAGGTGGAGGGCTGTCTCAGGGCCAGGCCCAAGCCCGCCGACTGTACCACATGCCACCCAAGTGGGGAGCCCCTAGCCAGGTCACATCAGGCAGGAAGGATAGAGGCATGTGTCGCTGCCAGGAGCCTGCCCCAGGGTCCTGGTAGGAGTGAAACGGGCAGGAAGGTAAGCACCATTAGGTTAGAACTGCTCACTGTCAGGGGGAAGAGGCTCCCCGTGACCTGTTGTGTGCAGAGCAGACCACCACACCTGCTCCCTCGTCAGACCCCGCCAGCTACGGTGGCCAGCCTGACCCTGGTCCTCCTGGCCAAAGGCCCCTGTGGGCCTGGACACCTGTGAATGTGCCCGGAATGTGCCTGGAATGGGTGGTCCTCAGGCAGAAAGGAGGGAATTGCCACACCCCAGGCCCAACCCTCCTGGGCCCACCGCTTACCACCAGGTTCCTGCATGGGGACCCTTCTAGTTTCAGCCATAATTGCCCAAACTTGGAAGCACCAAGGTGTCCTTCAGTTGGAGACTGGATAAATAAAGTGACCCATCCAAACAGTACAGTATTATTCAGAGCTGGAAGGAAACGAGCTATGGAAAGACGCGGAGAAACCTCAGATTTGTCTTACGTGCAAGAAGCCGGTCTGAAAAGGCTGCACACAGTCTGATTCCAGCTCCGTGACATTCTAGAAAAGTCAAAATTATGGAGGCAATAAAAAAAACAGTGTTTGCCGGGGATTGGGGGAGGGAATGAGTAGAACACAGGATCGGAGGCAGTGAAGCTATTCCGTGACACTGTGACGGTAGACATGCACCATCATACGGGTGTCCAGCCCACAGAATGGACAGCAGCAACTATGGACTAGGGTGATGGCGCGTGTCCGTGTAGGCTCACATCCCCCACCAGCACAAGGTGTCAACGGAGAAATGGAGGGCAGGGTAAAGGAGGATATGGAACTCTGAAGCCTATTAATCTAGCAACAAAACGCTGTGATTGTCTCAATCCTCCAGGCATTTCTTCCAGGAGCCCCACAGAGCGGAAGGGGCTCCGCCTCCCGGCCCCGCTCCCCACCAGCACAGCCCTTCCTGTCTGCAGAGACCGCATGCAGGCTGCAGGAAGCCAGGCAGGAGCAGAGCGCCACCCGCCCCGGGCCCCACCCTCTGGCCCCTCTAAGGCTACCTCTCTGCACACTTTCATGTAACACTGCGGTTAGCCTTTCTGGTAATGAGCTATTTTTAAAACTCACAAGAACAGTATGTAGTTTTAAAAATGCAAATCCTACAACTCAACCTACCTAGAAATAACCAGCAAGCACATGAAAGGATGCTGGAGGTCACCAGGCGTCACAGAAATACAGCTCCAACTGTAACACAGCCGAAATCCAGACAGAACCACAGCCTCGGGGAGGACATGGAGAAAGTACGTCCTGCACCTCGGATGGGGTGGACGGGGCACGGCCACCGCATAGTCTGGAGCTGGCTCCCCTCACAACCCACAGCCCCCACGGACTGAGACTGCGATGCTGGTGGTGGGGGATGGACACAGTCTCGAACTCACGTCGGAGCACCCCGTGTGCCCTGGGGATCTGCGCCCCGGGGGTCACGCGCAGGGCGACTCCGCGTGCTGCCACAGGCCCCCCTGCATGCCGTGTGTGACACACTAGCGATCCTGACAAACCAGCCGTCAGCTATGCCCACTCAATTCCAAAGGTTTATTTCCTTCAATCGGTATTGACACAAGGTAACGCAAACGGAGGGGGTGGGGGATCACACAAAACTCCTTTAAAGTAGACCAAGGGTCGGGCGCTGAATCGTGGAGGACAGGATCGGCTGGCAGCACACACGCCAGGAGGCGGGAAGCATGGCGGCCCTCTGCGAGTCCCCTCTCGTGGCACCAGCCTCCAGGTGGCCCTGGATCCCAGCCGACCGTAAAGCGATAAATATGCACAGGTTCCGTGCAGCAAGAAACGAAGTCACCGGCTGACAAGGGAACTCACAGGGCTGCTTCGAAATCCAAGCACAGTGGCAATATTTCAAGTATTGCAAATAAAGACACACAAAGATGTCCACGTCTTGATGTGAGACCTTAAAGCCCTCGCCCAGGGCGCCTGGACTCAGGCAGGCTTCCTCTGCCCTCTCCAGGACACGCTGCGGGGGAGGGGGGTGAGGCAAAGCCTCCCCGCTGACCCCCCCCCCCAGCAGCCAGGACCCAGCCTNCCTCCCGGGGGGGGGGGGGGCCCCATACATGCGACTTTGGCATCAAACCCACTGTGAAAGCTGGATGGGAGGCTCTGCAGGAAACACCCCTTGCCCACCCACCGCCTCCAGGTGGGGAGGGGGGCAGCGGTAGGGCTGCCCTCACAGGCACCAGGTGCCTCCAACCGCATCCACAGGACACTGAGGACCCACCCCGTCGTTCTGCCCCACCCCTCCAAAATAAACATCCCAAACTCCTACAAATTTTCTTTCGTTAAAAAAAAAAGAGCTGCAGAAAAATAAGACAGGATTTGGGAGTAAAGTGTAATAGACTTCAACGTCTGTCCTGGGTTCAGAAAGCTCGGTGCTTCGTACTGTCCGTCCCTAAAAGAACATTTAAATAAGAGGTCTGTGTCTCTCCGGGCGGGTCCCGGGCAGCAGGCACAGCACACACACTCGCACGCGCTCGCACGGCTATTTATATATGTATATATGTATATAATATGTACACGCGCCTCGTAGCGCAACAGGCGGGACTGCGCGGGCAGTCCTGCTGCAGGTCCGCCTGCATAAAGTGCTCCGTGATTCACAAAGCTGGGTGGGTGGTCTCGGGGAAGGAGGGGGACCAGGAGGCCACACCTTTTCCTGGGCAGAGCAGTGTCGAGGATGGTCCTCGGCATGGCGGCCGGCATCAGGGCTGCCCTGGGATCTGGCTGGGGCTGGGGACCGGCCGCACGTACCCACCCACCTCCAAGGTGCCTGGGAAAGCTCAGCCCATCAGTGAGGCAGGGGGACTGGCCGGATTTGGGTCGTGTGGAGCCCTCCCAGCACCCTGAAGCCCACTGCTGCAGAGCTCAGGCCTGAGCCCCCACCCTCTCCCCAGCACCAGCAAGCAGCACCAAGGCCGCAGGCTTGTCCCTTCAAGCCTGGCCAGCTGGCCGCCCCCAAGCCTGGGGAACTGGCAGAGGAGATCCAGCCCCTTGGGCACAGTAAGCCAGGCACCCCACAGGTCAGGCACAGATGCCGGTCAGCAACGCCGAGAGTCTCCGCTCGATGCACAGCTTGCCTGCAACAGGGACGGCACCGTGAGTGGGGCACCGTGAGCGGGACCCCGCTTCCCACCCCCACCTCGCACCCTCCCCGGGCGGGCCCAGTGGCACTCACACTTGGCAATGTTCTCCACGTCCGCCTGGTCGGTGAGGATGTGCTGCAGCCCCTCCATCAGCAGCAGAGCCTTGTGGTAGCGCTGAACACAGTCCTCCCGACGGTGGAACATCTCGTCCAAGGCGGCCGACTGCACCTGCTCGAGAGGGGCCGGGAGTGAGCCCAGCTGCTCCGAAACATGCACCAGGCACGGAGGGACTGCGGACCGACCGTCGGGGCACACGCATCGGGGGCACAAACGAGGACGCAGCACACCAGGTGTGGACTGCTGGGGCCACATGGGGGCCTGAACAGACTTGTGCGACCTTGGGCAACCACCCCAGGTGGGCCCCCGTCACGGGCTGTGACGGCCTAACTAGCCAACAGTCACCCCCGGGACAGAGGAGGCAAGCTTTCCCCCAGAAGTTTGTTCAGCCCGCACAGGCCTCTGCTGGAGAACACTCGCCCACTACAAGGCTTGAGAACGAGGCTCCTGCTTGGACCCGAAAGCCAGGCCGGCTCCCAGCACCATGCTGGGCCAGGGGAGCCCGGCGTCAGCGCTGGCTGTGGGGCAGCACGGAGTCATGCCCCAGCCCGAAGTCCCACCCACCACTTGGGCCTACCGTCTGCACCGCGTGGCTGAAGATGAGCTTCTCGGCAGTGACACTCTGGATGCGGTCCAGGAGCCGCTGCTTGTCCAGGAAGAAGCGCTGCAGCCGCAGGCTCAGACCTTGGCAGGACACCACGCTCGCCTTATACAGCTCGTTCAACTTGCGCACCACTGAGGGCGGGGGCGGGGCAAGCGCAGCGAGTGAGGGGCCGCCGTCCACCCCCCGGCCCCGGGAGCCCTGGCTGCCCCTGCTCCAGGGGACCCCGCGGCAGGGCTTTCGTCATCTCATCACCCCCCTACCACCTCTGCCTCTCCCTGACCTCCTCCACCCGGCCTCCGTCGCTGGCCCTGGGGGCGCGGCACTCACCCTGCTTCACGGTGGACGACAGGCACAGCTTGCCGGCCCGGATCTGGTCGATGGCGGTCTGCAGGCCCGAGGACAGCAGCTCGGCCACCTTCAGGTAAAGCACCAACTGCTCCGCGAAGCTGGAGGGCGGCAGACGCGTCAGGTGGCGCGGAGGCCCCGGCCCCCAGCCCCGCCC